>NC_140066.1:21038926-21631664 GCF_963513975.1 Fringilla coelebs | reverse complement strand
TTTCTTTCTTTTACAATAGCACTGTGTATATTGTAACCCTGTTTCAAGTGAGGTAGTTCAAAATTCTTTGCACACAAACAAACCTGACAGGCCTCCTTGCAGCATCCACCTGGCTAAGTCTTTGTTCACAGCACATAGATACCACCTGGCTTTTCTTTAACCGGGACAAGCAGTTTAAAATCACACTGCATTATCAAGAGCCTGAAAATGGTCTGTAATCTGTCATAGCTTCCTACTCAGTAACTCTAAGCTGAGTCTTGGAATTTAAATCCCTAAAAAGCATACAAAAAATTGTGGGTCTACATCAAATTACTGCAAAGTAAAAGCTGTCTGCTTTTGCTGCTCTCTCCTTATTCTCACTGCAAAAGTCATCCATTACTGAGTGACTTTAGTTTCTTCATGCAACTCTTTCAACTATTGGAAACTAATACATGTACATATTAATTTACCCAGCTACTTCTGCTAACAATATTCAATGCCTTCTTTTAAATATGTGAATGGGGCTAATTCCAGATATACACCTCTGCTAGTAGGAACAAACCTGCAGCAATGAATACAGAGAGTTAGAAGAGGGCTTGAGTTTTGTTTGGTGTTTTTAATAGATTGTTTCTTTCTCCTGTTTAAATCAGGACATTGTGGGAATACACTGAAAGGACAGCATCATTAGATACTCTTGGAGAATTAGAAAGTAAGTGGCAGTGCTAGATTTGACAGCTCCATAAACAGAAACATTACATCATCAGGAAAAGGGCCATGGCAAGTTCAGCAAATTTCAGCCCAGAGCCTTCATCATCCTCAGCCAGGGTTTCACAAGTAGAGGTCACAACAGTTCTCACAGATGTCCTTGTCTATGCTCTTCCTAAATACTGATCCTCAAAGTAGCCCCGACGTTTTCTGAAATCCATTTGATTCATACTGCAAAGAGCCTGCAGGCAGTTACTGTGACAGTGTCTGGGAACACACTGAGGATGCAGGATGGAAGGAAGATGTGCTAAAGCCACATGCCACAGGAACACAAATAGCCCCCTTAGGGTTTCTAAGTAACTGCTCTTTCTGTGTCAGGTGGGACACCCTTGGTGATCTGGCAATTGATGCAGTCTCTAAACCTTTTAAATGGCATGCATACAAAATTATTCAAAATCTTCTGTTTCTAAAAGATTTATTTTCAATTATATCTTAATATCCCAGGTAAGTAGATTGAGAGAGAGAAAGCTACACTCAGATTACAGCTATTCCTACAACTGAGAACAGGAATGGTACCAGAACTGCTTCTGCTGCATGTGGCACTGAAAGTAATAAATTATTTAGTAAAGAGTGTACAGGTCTGACAACTTAAGAAAAAAAAAATTCTCAGTATCAAAACTTCAACTGACTTCAGTGAGAACAGAACCAAACTGTTGCAGTAACTAGAATCAGTTTTAGAAATCTGCATTATGGGTAGCCCTCAATTAAACCTCAGTGATTATATGCTTATGACATGTTTAAATTATGCTAATACAGCCTTTGAATGTTTTATCAATTCCACTGAGCAACCTGGCTGTTTCCCAGCTGGCTGAAAGCAGGTCAGAGTTAGGCAATGCTTCCAGGGCAGGCTCCTGCCAGACATGAGTAATTACCCTGGAATCTTACTCCTGAGAACTCTTTCTAAGTGATGTGAAGAATAGCCCATGTTAAACTGCATTTTCCAAATGGACATTTTCTCTCCATACCAGGCTCTTAGTTAAGTAATTCAGGTGTTCATAGGAAAACCCTGGCTGTAATTGTACCATTTATTCCTCTGTTTCAGAAAGCAGCTAAAAACACAAAGGCAAGACTAATGCTGTGTTCTTCTACAATGCTGCTCAGCTCATTTACCTGCTCCTCCTGATACAGCTCAATAAAAGTGATGATTCCATGAAACTATACAATTCATCTTGATACATTTATATAGATTTGTGTTGCAAATAATTCAACTTTGAAAATGGCTGAAAACAGGTGCGTGCACTGCACCTGTTTCAACTTCTCCTACATCCATATATCCACTTTTCCTACTTTGTGGAGATTTTTCTGATCATATTGCTGGCTTGCTCCCTCATTTTCTCTGCCTAAAGTATGTCTTAGGAAGTGAAATGTACACTACCATTATTAAATTGTACATCATGACCTCAGTAGTTTCATGAGAAACACAAAATCCCAGTCAAAGGGAATGAGGACAGTGAAATAATGTTTCTCCTGTTGTGAGGGGGATGTTGTAGCTATGCTGAAGAGCTCTGTCAATTCACTTTGTGTTCTGTAACCTCAAGAGTATTTCACTGCTTGCCTTCATTTAACTGCAGATCATTAATCAGTCAAAAAATGTATATTTTGGCTTTGGAAAATACTCACAAACCACTAGAGAAAGGCCATGAAATAGTATTCAGTATGACCTAATCTGAACTCAGAGGCAAACCCAGTAGATTCTTTTATTACTTCTGTGTTTTTTCTTTGAATTCAGTTAATCTGTATAAAAGATCCACAAAGTTGATCAATAAGGATGCGATTTTATCTTTTTAAAATAATTTCAGTTTTCAACCTACTCCACTGATAGTAAAAAAAAAAAAACAAACTAAGCCTTCATTATCTTTTTGCTTCCAGGAACTACATTAATAGTCGCTCTAGCTCATGTACTCTGCCACCTCATGTTATTAATTCGATTTCAATTTAGTATTTAGGTGAGCATGATTTGAGGGATTATTTACATGCAGTGATTGTGTGGCACAAGAGTCACAGGTGTTACTTGGGCCACAGCTAACTAACAGCTTTCACAGAACAAGGAAGTGGAACTCAAATACCCAGCGTGCAAATGCTCTTATCCATAGCTAAGACCAGGCTTCCACAGGCACGACCACAGATCTACGGCTGTTGGATCAGTCAGCAGCAGCAATTTGAACAATAGAAGGATCTACACAGATCACATTTAGATGTGATAGAAATAGTAAGAATATCAATTACAGAGCTTATACCGGCTTTATATTTTTACATGAATTTTCAGGGTCTGTCAGAGGACAAGTGATTCCTGTTCTTGTGTAATGTGTCATAGTAAGAGACAACTGTTGATATAAACAGCACAAGAGTAACCCAGTAAGTACTTTAAACAAAGCTGAACTATCAGAGAAACTTAATGCCAAAGATCTAAGTTTTGGGTTTCTGCAGTAGCACATTTTTAAACTCCTTGTACTAATCCAAAAGTTGAGCTTAATATTTTGTTAAACCCGTACCCAAATTGGTTCTAGGATCTGTGACTCCATGCCTGCAGCATTACACCTCCGGTTTTCATAAGTAATGTGGGTGGGTTTTTTAATTTGATTTCTAGTTTATAACCATGGAAGTGCTTATCTGAAACCTTAAATAAACATCATTAGGCAGTAAAGGTTGGAAAAGGCAGTCTAATCTGACATGCTTTTTTTTCCTCCACATTTAGCCCATATGATCTAACAGACATGTTGACCTAGCAATGAATACCTGAAGCTGTTTGAACCACCAACTCTTCCATTGTGACCCCAACCAAGCACAATATCAGTGTTTGAGCATTGCTTTGAATATCAGTCTCTAAAGATTTACTAGTTCATGGTCAATCCTATTAATCATCTGTTTCTGGTCCTCTCCAACTCCATCCCACCATCTGTCCCCATCCCAATCACCTGCAGTCACGTGTTCACACCAACATTGCTGAGGTGCATTTCCCTTCACCTTCGACGGTCCAGAGCTCTTGCTCCCCTACAACATCATGGAGATACAAAAAGCCAGTTTTGAGCAGTAAACACAATAACACATGCTCAGGATAACTTTAAAAGGCACTGTTTATGTTCATGAAACCTTTAATGGAAGATCAGAACTCAGTTCAATTCAATTCTTATGGTTATTTACAAAAAACAATAGTGAACCAACAATAATAACACTCAACCTTTACAGCTAAGTAACGTGGTAAATGACCAACTGCAGATGTAGTTTCAAATGGCAAACTCCAAAGAATTCTACAGACATTTTCAAGCAAAGAGTAATTTACAAACTACTCTCAAAAGCAAACATCCACAAAACAAACACACAGCAGTATCAATCAACTTATTTCTTACAAGCAATACCTACTCTAATCACAGTCACATACTAGGCAAAGTAATGATTCAAGCACAAAGATTGACTTTTACCATCTGTTTTGAAATTGTTGGACCACCACTTAAAGAAAAACACAAGCTGGCATTTCATAAGACTGAGGCCATTAGTGAGAAAAGAAACATGAAGTGCTAGTTTATTTTCTTGCCAAAGAGAATCTTGTACAAATTTAAGATATGGTAGTGTCTGAGTGTTTCACAGATATTGTTTATTTACCATATTGCTATCTCTAATTTCAGCCAGAGATTTATATCATTTTTTTTAATGCAGTGTTTTGCATTCAACATGCTAAGCAAACATGACTCCATTTTGCAAGCAGCACAAAACACATGGTTCTTAAACATTGTCCTTTAAAGTACTTCTGAATGGGACAAGAAAATGAATAGATTAGTTCCTTTGAAATTGTGCACATCATGGCAATGTGCAAAGCAACTAAATAGAGCCCACAGATGCACACTGACTCTTGACAGCACTTGTCCCCCAACTGTGAAGTTGATTAAAGCCCAAAATGATTAAAGCACACCAGTTCTTCCCATCTCTTACACAGCAGTTGTGAGGTAGGTTCTTGCTCTAAGAGAAGGGACTGTCACTGTCAGAGAACCAGTCAGTGCTGACTAATTTCGACAGAAAAAACACTTTCGACTGAACCCTTCCACCCACAGGTTGTTAACTACTCGTTAAAGGCATTGCTTTTCCGCATGTGTTCATCAAACACATGTCCTAAACAGAGTCTAACTCCAAATGGGGGTCACAATTTCAGAGGGGAGCACCGCTGGCAACAAGCTGTGAAACCAAACATTTTAGGTTCATTTTACCCTTCCACCTAGGGATCCTTTCAAATGTATTGATCATTTAACGTACTTGCCAAACCAGTTATCACAGTGCTTTCAGCAATATCCAAATAGAAGTATGTTTCTGTCATTTAAATAATGCTGTGGGTGTAATGATTCACAATGCAATGAGTGAAAATAAGGAGTACTGACTCATGTCTATTAAAACATGTCTTGACTAGATGTGTGGTGAGTAGGTGATTACACACTAAACAGCATGAGGATATTAGGAAGCTGAAGGGAAGGTCCGCTTGTCCATAAACCTCAAGAAAGGTACAGCCACACTGTCTAGATATGATATTGCTAATCAGCTCCTTCAACATGTGACCATGTGCCTGACAGTAAAATGCATCCCAAACATATAAGACTCAAATTCTTTCAGCATAGTGAGATGCCAAGATGACATTAGGAGCCCCTGGGCTCTGGCTGTCAGAAGCAGAATTGGCCACATGCGTCGGACGCTGAGGCAGAACGAGACCCCAAATCTCATTGTCATCTACGATCATGTTGGGAATTGCTATTCCTATTTACTGCAGCCCCAAACCACAGGCTCATCCCTAACAACACAACTGATTAAGGTGCAGTACTTCTGAATAATGGATCAAGGAGCACAACACTTTGAATATACATTATCCCTGTGGGATTTGGCAGGATTTACCCCAGCCCCAAATTTGCTGAAAATTATAGTTCTTCCTATTTGGGCAGCTTTTTTGTTTGTTTGCTTTGTGGACACAGAGTAAACCATGCTGTGACCCTGATAAACATCCTGGAGGGAGCACAACGCAGACCAGCCAGCACTGCAGGAAAGCTGAAGGCTCCTACAGCGGAAAGATGAAGAAGAGTCAACAGTATGCTCTGGCACTGAAGAAAGCTGACAGCATTTGGCCTGTGTTAACAGAGCCATAGCTAAAGAAGCAAAAAAAGTTATTTTTACCATTTACTGATGGCTTGTTGAATCGTATCTAGAGTAGTGCATCCAGTTTTGGGCCACCTTCCCAGCACAACAATGACACTGACTAACTGGAGCAAATGCATCAGAGGGCCACCAAGATGGTGAGAGACTGGAGCGCTTGCCCTTTGAACAGAAGCTGAGTGATCTGGGCTTGTTCAGCCCAGAGATGAGACAGCTCCAGAACAACTTTGGAGAAGCGTTTCCTAACCTAAAAATAAGTGCTGCACTCTTCACATCTCTGCCCTACCTCTGTGCATGTAAATCCCAACAGAGGAAACTAGTTTACCAAGTCCTCTGAACAGAGACAATAATTTTTGTTACTTTCACTAGCAGCAATTGGCTGCTAGAAACTGGAAGTGTGAAGTTTTCCACTTGTGCTGCTACTGAGATGGAACCCCACTAGTTGAGTACTTGAACAAGAAACACCACAAAGTTAAGTGCCCCTGTCCCACCTCTGCAGGCAGTTTTCCTCCTGGGCCACTCCTAGCAGACAAAAGCATTAACTTTGTGGTGCTCTGCCTGGGCTGGCTGCTAATTTGGCAGCCCTAGATATTATATTAAAAAAAATAAATCTGCGATGGACCTTAAGTTTGAAAAGAAAAGGAATAGGCCAGTTTGCCCTACTTAAATTCTGTGGATATAAGTAAATCAAAACATTTGACAGGAACAACTGAGTGTTCCTAACTGCTCTCCCCCATCCCTAAGCTAACTGCACGACAAATAACCTTTACTAAATTCCAGTCAAATGAGTTGCAGCCCTCCAAGCAGGAAGTACATTTGCTTTAGATGCAAAATTCCTCCATCTTTTTAGTTACTGACAACCATGAGTGCAACTTACAGAAAAGAACAACCCCCCAGTACAACTTACATCCACCAACACCCTTCCACTTATATGAATGTTTCCTTCATCCAACACATTATCAAAAACATATACATTCATCCTAATGCCAAATAAAATATTCATGGGTGCACATTTTTATAATAGCTTTCCAGAAGATGGGAAAATATTTAAAGCCAAACTGTTCATTAAAATGCTTCATGAAAAGCATGTATCGCTCAGGCCTGAGCATTCTCAGATGTTTTCTGTATTAACAGCCATATTAACATCTAAAGTCAACAGTTCCAAAGGATATTTGCCAGCTCAGATCAAATCTATTAATCACATTTCAGTAGCTATTCTGGGAATTCAAATCCCCAGACAACTTTGAAAATCCTATCCACAGAGTACCTTTAGCATTCAATAGAGGATTTACAAATACAACCCCAGAGTATTTCTGTACGAGACTTCCTTCATTAATCCTTCTGAAGTGTTAAGACTTTCTACCAACATGGCACATTTCATCCACCACCACGCTGTAAAAGAGCTCTGTGAGCAATTACAGTCCTGTCTTCAGGGTGATTCATTCCCTTTAATTAAATGCCCTTGAAATATTACTGCTATGAATGTCATCAGATGCAGCCTTTGTTTGAAAATAAGATCAAGAAGGACATAACAAAAGCAGAATTTACTCAGCCCCAAGAAACTCAGGAACTAAGTTTGCACTTTTTTTTTTTTGTTAAATTATTTTCAGTTCTACAAAACTGAGATTCCCTTACATTTTAATTCCAAAAACTTCAGAAGTCCTTCAGAAATGCCTTTTAAGGAATTACCATGTCTTCATTCAGATGGGAATGACCAAGGAGCAAGAAAACAAAAGCAAGAACCGATAAACAAAACCCACAATTAACACAGCAATTGAGCCATTATTTAAATGTTTCCTTCAGTGCTATGTTACCCCAGAATTTAGCTTCCATCTTGGGTGCTGATTGTGTGTTGATTCATCTCATTCTGCCAGTCAAGATAAATCCAAACTTCAGAGATTTATCTTATGGCAAGGGGCGCAGAAGTAGAAGTGTCAGTCTTTAGAAACTTGTTCTCTGCGGCTGATGTACCATTAAAACTAAGAAGAGTACACCAGAAACAGATCCTTTTATACTGGGAGGGGTAAACGGGTTCTAATGTGGTTTGCAGGATCAGAGCATTTGCTGTACTTGGCAATTACTTCCAAGTTCTTAATTTGTATTTTAAAAGTCACATTTCTTTTTTCATAGGCCAACAACCATCAGAAGAAAACTAGGGGAGGAAAAAACAGCTTAAACACATAAATACATGCACCAACTCCTGAGATACAGATCTAACCTCCCAGTAACTACAAAGAGAAGCCAGCTCACCATGTCTGAAACCGTCTTAGGACTATAACCTGTGAATTACAGGTCCATAAATTGTAAGACTTCTGCAGCATCCTCTTCAGAAGATTCTCCAAAAATGTTACAGGGATTTTAGTCCAGATTTCACAGGTTACATTCTAGCCTATTTTGCATGTAGCTCAGGGTAATAATTTTTCTTGGTGAGTTCCAAGAATAACGGTATTTCCTGCTATTTGGCACCTTTTCAAAGCACAGACAGCAGCTCTCACAGCCAATTTCATTCCTCCCCTGAGACACACATATTTGCTTAGGTGATCCAGGGTCATTTACAGAAAGAGGAAACCAATTTCAAAATGGTTCCATAACATTTAATTCTGCTGTTTTCTCAGATTCTATATACTACGCATACGTCATGCTTTTATTTTCTTGCTAAGAAAATGTAACTACTGCCACGGAAAAGTCATGTTTAATACCCTCTGTTTATTCTAAGGACTTGCTGAGCTGGTTTTTGTTCTATCCTGACTTACATACAGGCAGGAATACTTAAAAAACTGTACACAGCCTTGACAACTGGAAGTAGATGAAATCTGGACTGGCTAAAAAAACTCCCCTGGTCAGTACACTTAGGATTGATTGTAAGGCATGTAGAGAAGCTGTATTAACCTGTTCTCATTGCAGTTGTGCTACTCCCATTCCCATTCAAACCTCAAAAGTGTAATCTTGCAAACTCTGAAAACAATCAGCCTCAGTTCGGCACTCCAAGATTATTCTCAAATCTTCCAGCTGGGGCTAAGGCATAAATTGAGGTCCTAGAATACCAAGTTGGAAGGGGAGCTCCAGCATCATCTTGTCCAAACCTTCCTGGCAAAAGCAAGATGTCCCAACACCCTATCCCACTGAATCGTTAAAATGTCCAACGCTGGGGAATCCAGCACTTCCCTGAGGAGATTATTCCAATGGCTGATTGTTAACAGCTGATAGGATGTAAGCTTCCTGCAGATAAACAGGCTGTACTTAAGTGCTCTGGCTTTTTCAATAGGATGATTTTCTGAATGTCTCTAAGACTAGAAAAATGCATGCCAGAAGCAATCCTGGCCTTGGGCAGGATGATGAAGCTCTTTCCAAACCTGTGTTTTCATTGCGTGAAAAGCAGACAGATGTAACTGTTCACAGGACCAACAACTCAATTAACATAGATTGAATTGGGAAAAAGAATCTGAAATAGGGAGTTCCACAGCTCACTCCACCTCGCAGTGGCAAGTAACAATGACATCATTGTTATTCTTGGTTATATATAAATGGAATAGTTGTCAGAGCACATAGCCTTATGATGGGTTTCCTAGCCAAGCCAATCAAACATATCTTAGAAATAAGCCAGCAAGCATCAGTATTTTTTTTTTCCCTGCTTGACAGTTCAGCACCAGACTAATCCACAGTGTTTAAAAGCTCTAGGGGGAAGCAGCACTGCTAATAGCCCTAAGAGAAGGACCATCACTTCCCTGTTTGGGCCCATTGTAACAGGTTTTAGCATGTTGGTGTTTATTAGCCTTCTCTTCATGCCGGCAACACATTTTTGAAGGCAATAAAGATGTTATAAAAGACAGTGTCCCCATTTGGAATCTGTTTTTGAGACTTATCTTTGAAACACACAGTTTGGTATTACCTTTCTTCAAAGATAAACAATTTTAAAACAATATATCTGCAAATATAAAAATTAGCTTGAGCGTGCATTTGTCTATAAAATAATGTACAGAAATGAGACAAAAAGCCATTGGACCAGGAAAATACTAATTTGTCAAAAGATCTCAGATAGCTAACCTAAATAGTTAAAATATTTTTGTAATTATGTACCAAGAAAAAAATCCCAAACTTTTCTTCCTTCAGAAAACTATGTATGTTATAACGACATCTGTTATCAATGGAAACAGTCCAAAAACGTGTCCTCAAAAACAAAAGCTTCCACCTATGAGCACACCTCCTCAGATGAAAGGGACTACTGTAGTCTATAGGATTACCCATTAGACACAGGAACAGGCTTTTACAGTTCCCACTAGAGAGTTATTAAACTGGTTATGTCAAAAAGTTGGTTTCTATTTTCTTAATTAAAAGGAAAAAAAATCATGTCTGAGCAAAGGTAGAAACAAAAAATTAAATACCCTCCCTCAACAAAAAAAATTGCACCCGAAGCATTTCTTCTCCATCACTTTGCACCACCTGTTGTACCAGGTTTTATAGTCTCATTAACTAGTTGATTCAATATTCATAAATTCAAGTATGTAAAAGACTATGAAGCACTAAGTTCTATTTTGTAAGGGGCCCGTAGCGGGGGGGTACCGAGGAGTAGAGAGCAGCAAGGAAAAGTCTCTGTGAGGGCAGAGCGGGTGCAGAGCACGCCTCGCTAAGCCAGGGGCACGAGTGGGAGCTCTCCGTCAGCAGCGGCAGGACACGGAGCCCCGGAGAGCGCTCACCTGAGCGGCACCGGCTACCGAGAGGGAGGATGCACGCTCCTGGAAACCTTCTCCCGGGATTTAACCAGCGGGGAACCAAACCAGTCCGGGACTGGAGCCTCAAAGCTCGGAGGAGGCGTGTGCGCCCCGCACGGCTCCCGGGACAATGAGCCTGCAGGGCAAGAGCCGAGCGAGGCGCTGCCACCGCCACGTGCTGAAACCTCACAGCTGAGCCCAACGGGGAAAGAGCCGGGGAAAATGAGGGAAAGGGGAATAAGAGGAGAAAAAAAAAAAAAAGGTGCTGTCCGGAGTTCCTGGGGGCCCACAGACCGCTATCCTCCGGCCGGCTCAGCCCAGTGCCCCGGTGGCGCGACCCCGGCCGGGCCAGCCCGCCCGCACCTTCCCCGGGCCCGGAGGCGCCCGCCTCCGGCCCGCGACTGCCGCGCGGTGATTGGCGGCCGGGTGGCGCTGTAAAGCGGCCAGTAATTGGCAGCGGTGAGGGCCGCGCTGTAAGGCGGACGGCGATTGGCGGGCGGCCGGGCCCGTGTGGGCGCTGCCCGGCTTTGTACACGCGCGGCCCTTTAACAATGGGCGCGGCGCGCGGCGCCGCGTGATGGCGGCGGAGCCCCGGGACCGCCGCGCCGCGCTCGGGTGTCCCGGGCCGCGCCCCGCCGCCTCCCCCGCGGCCGCCGCCACCTCCGCGACCCCCTCACCCGGCCGTGCCCCGCGGCGGGAGGGGGCGGCTTAACGAGCCGCACTTGTGCCCCGCATGGCGGCCAGCTGGGCCGGGGGGCCGGGGGTGCCCCGCGGCAGCTGATCGCGGTTAGCCGGGGGCGAGCCAGAAAGGGGCGAGGGTGGCGCTGCCTGTCCCGCCCTCAGCGAGTGCCGCTTCCTCCCCGGTGCCTGGGCCTGGGCGCCGCGCCGCGCCGCCGATGGAGCTGGAGGCGCAGTGGTGGACAGGACAGCTGGCGGCCGACATCCACCAAGCCCTTCGATACAAGGTAGCCTGGGGGGAGCCGGGCTGGGGGGCGGCCCCGGCTTCTTTGTGAGGCTCCGGACGGCGGAACCGCCGCGGGGGCAGCGGGTGGAGAGTGCGCGGGGGGCGGCCGCGCTCGGGCGCCGGGGCTCGGCGGAGTTGGCTTTTGTGAACTCGGAGCTCGTCGTGTCTTGCCTTCGTGGGCGCCGTCTGTCCTTCTGTCCGCCGCCGTGACAGCTGATCCGGGCGGCCGGACTGTGCTCCCGCTGCTCCCCGGAGAGGGGAAGGGCTCACGGTGCGCCCGGTGCTGCTCTTCAGACGTTTGCAAGGCTTAAACTCGGCAGAAAGCATTGCGGTGTTACTGGAGAAAAAAACCCAGACCAACCAAACAAAAACCCAGTGAAAGAAACGCTGGGTGCGTTAATAGTAGAAGGTTTAGGCAATTGCTTAGAAGTTGCTTCGACTGCCTCAGAGTCGGGACTGTTTTGATAAAGCACATCTTAACACCTGGGCTGAAAATCAGTTTACAATGACTGAACTTACTAAACCAATGCTTTTGTTGCCTGATGATACTCGATGAGCGGATTACTTTTCCCGGAGTCTTTATTGCTTTAGTCTTTTCCGGTGATGGAGGGAAATAAGGGAAGGACAGGATCGTTTATTTGCCACCAAATTATCTTTACTAAAGCTAAGTTAGTGCTGTGAGAGGTGAATTACAACGCTTAGTAGGTGGGAAGTTTGTTTGCGGGCTTTTGTTTCACTTCAAAAGCACTTTTTAAAACTTTGAATTTACCTTAAAACTTTGAAAAAAATTGTGACTCCATTCCAACTTGATGCTATTAAGTTACCTTAATCAAGATAATTTTCGTTGGAAATGTAATTGTACTCAAAATCCCATTTGAACACAGCGTGTGGGTGCACAGTCTATCTCATAAATTTATTCATAATAACAGAGGACAGCAGTGCTGCTCTGCTGCATACAAGAAGAGGTACTGGCTACTAGGCAGGAGCCTGGAGCGTTTTTTTTTTTCTACCAGTCCAAATTTTGTATTCAAAATAGATCATGGCACAGATTTTCTCAAATGTGGTGTTTCTAGGACCTTGTTTTGAGGGGTCCTCCCCCCACATCTGAGACCCTGTGAGTTTACCTAACTGCCTTAGAGCGCACTGTAATCAGTGTTAGTGTGACATCAGTCACATCGGGTCAGTGTTTTAACGTACACGAGGCGAATGTTGGTTCATGCACGCCCCGTTCCTCTTCCTAAGGTTCAGCTGGCTGTTAGTGGTCTTTTCCTGGAGGCATCGGCAGGAGATTTGGCAGCTCTAGAACATGCAAACACTTTAAGTACAAAGTCTGGTTGCCCAGATTGAGCTGTAGCAAGAGAGGGATTGAGTTAACTATTGAACTTTGCATTGAAGCAGCTGAGGAATACTTTTGCATGCCCTTGTACAGCCTTTGCAGCAGAGACAATACAACAGACATGGTAAAAGCTGAAGTCACTCTGGCTGATTGCCCAGATGAAAGAGGTTAAATTTTAATTTGCTAATATTGTGCAGAAACAAAGTATTTTTTAGTTGTTCTGTAATACAACGAATGGATTTTGTTTGCTGAAAAGGAATTCTGAAATTATGGGAACAGAGGGAAGAAGGGAGAAATACTTTGAAACTTCTGTTATAAATATTAAAATATCAGCTGTATTAATCTGATACCACTTCAAACTAAATTATGGTTTTAATAAAATTACCTGCTGCTGTCTATCTAGGAGCTAAAGCTGCCCTCTTACAAAGGCCAGTCTCCCCAGTTACACCTGAGAAGGTACTTTGCAGACCTGATTGCCATTGTGAGCAACCGGTTCAGGCTCTGTCCTGCTGCACGCCACCTGGCTGTGTACCTGCTGGACCTCTTCATGGATCGCTATGACATCTCCACACAGCAACTGCACGTGGTTGCTCTGTCCTGTTTACTTTTAGCAAGTAAGTATGTGGCACCAAACTTTAGTCTAATCGATTCTACTGCCAAATGCAAGGCGTGTCTTGGTGGGATGGAGCAGGTGTGGGAAGCCAAGTGGTTATAAACTATGAGCAGTGCATATTGGTTTGGCCTGATGCAAAAACAAGCTGTGATTAAAAACTGATGTTTATATTTGTAAACAAATTATTCTAATGTGAACTTTAAAACCTGTGTTGTAGAAACAGACTGTCTCAAAATAGGTACATCCTGTGCTCGAAATGAGAAATTTGCCTATCTGTGATAAAGAAAGAAATTAATTAAGCCATATGTAGACTGCACTGCATTCTACTGATTGTGCTGTGAAGTTCTGGAATACTCCAGATTTTTGTAAATGGCAATGTTATTTAAGCAAGCTAAGGCTAACATAAATACTGTATTGGCACCTATAAAATGTAACACAGGTAAAATGCATTGGGTAATACACAGTACTCTGAAGACAGAATTAATTACAAACACTCATTATAAACAGTGCTGCTTATATTGACCTCAGATAGATTCTTGTGGCGTGTATCCACCTTTCAACATTTGGGGCCCCCTTTTCAATATCCCTGAAAAAATAAAGGTGCTCTTTGCTGGGAAACCTGCTGGCACTTGTTCACAGACAAATAGAGTCAAATAGAGAAACTGGTCCTGGCAGCAGAACTAATGGTTGGTTCAGTTTCTCTGAATCTATTCTCATTTTCTCCAGTAAGGGCTCTAGACCCTCTTTGCTACAAAACTGGAGTGCAGTGGTATTGGACAGATTTGATCTTTTTCGCTGCATCCCGTGTCCACCAATACAGCTATTCAGCAGAGCAGTCAAACCAGAAAAGGGTTATTTCACATTCTTCTGAGGGTAGACTTTGACTAGGTGCCACCAGGCAGTAATCTTCCCTTGGCAAAGGGTATTGTGCTGAGTATGAAACATTGCCTCAGAAACCACTGTAATCCATTTAGGAAAATGGATTGGCTTTGACCTAATGCCGGATTTTCAAATTAAATTCGTGTTCTGAAGAGAATTTGTTTTTTGTTTTAAACAAACCTCTGCCATCGTTTGTGGCAATCTGCAAGTAGAGATCTGAAAGCCTGGAGAAGCATTGTATGGGTTGATTGAGAGAGAAGCAAAATGCTGTTTTAAACTTTTGCCCTGTGTGGCTTAAACAAGCAGTTTAATCAGTGGTGTAGTAAGTTACGACACTGTGATATATCTGATAAGGTTAAAGAAGTAATAAGAGAAATTATTATGTGACTCCTGAAGTTTTGTTTCTGTAATTACTGGAGTATGGGAAACAAAAACTAACAGACTGGCACTGGTATTGGATTAAGTCCTATATAAGTACTTCCACTGTTGAAAAAAGTAAATGTTCATGTATGTGTAGTCCTGCAAAACTCAAAGAATGTGCCTTTACAACCTATCATGTAGCACTGAATAGAGAGTGTAAGATGGAAAGAATTTGCAATGAAATTGAAATAGCACAACCATATGGCAAACTGTATGGAAATGTGACACTTGTTTCTCTTATTAATGGGTTTTCTACATACACAGTTTTGCTTTAGACTAAAAACATACAGGCCTGACAAGTTGAAAGTCCACGGAAGGTTGCAACAGTGGATGTGGCAGAGGAGGTTTTCAGATGCACGTTGCTGAAATCCACTTGTTTGCCAGATCTCAAGTATAAAACTGCACCTACCATTGCAGGCATTTAAAAAAGCCATGTTAGCTGGGGCTCTAGCCATGCTCTAATGAGTTTTAGACACAAAAAGGGTGTGCAGGGGTGGGAGGGTGATTAAAGCCAAATGCTCTTGTGGTGCGTTTGCCAAGCCACATCAAAGTGGTATTTCATTGATGATGGGGACACATTATACAATAATTTGGTGACAAAAACTTGCATATGCAGTGTCAGTGATGTCCTAACATTCTGCTCTTGGCAGCTGGCTTCTTTATGCCAGCATGGGACAACCATCAGGAAACATGGCACTGCACAATATCCTACGCAGTGTTTGACATTATCTACTGAAATTTAGTCCATTTTAGTACATACCCCTTTTTGTCTATAATAACATAGTCCATTTGAGCTTTGCATCTGCAGGAAAGTCTCAAGCTTGTTTGACATAGTAGAATTGAAATATGACCAACAAGACATTAGCTACAATCCATTTTATAGTGAATTTGTGCTGAACCTTTTTTTCCCTCCTCTTTCTGTTCACCTGAAGGTAAATTTGAAGAAAAGGAAGACAGTGTTCCCAAACTCGAACAGTTGAACAGCTTGGGTTGTATGACTAACATGAATTTGGTACTAACAAAACAGAATTTGCTTCATATGGAGTTGTTGTTGCTAGAAACATTTCAGTGGAATTTGTGCCTCCCAACTGCTGCTCATTTCATCGACTATTATCTTTCTATTGCTGTCCATGAGACTGATCTTCATGATGGCTGGCCAATGGTTTGCTTAGAGAAGACTAAGTTATATATGGCAAAATATGCTGATTACTTTCTGGAAGTATCATTGCAAGGTGAGTTACAGATTTCAGATAATGACTTTTGTTGTCTTGACAGACAGTGTCATACTTAAAGGAATTTTTTTTCTTATTCCTTCTTTCTAGATCATGAATTTTTAAATTATGCCCCTTCTTTAGTTGCTACTGCATGTGTAGCTTCTTCAAGGATTATCCTGCGTCTCTCACCCACATGGCCCACACGGCTGCATCACCTGACTGCCTACTCCTGGGACTTCCTGGTGCCGTGTATTGAGCGACTCTTAATGTGAGTTAACAACAGCGGCTTTTTTAAGCCCGTTTCTGCATCTGTTGTTATGCTTAACTGCTGCCAGCAGTGCAATTACATTTCTTTAAAAACTTCCGTTCCTCTGTTCTAAAAATACTTATGTATAAGTTTGGTACATATTTTTAGGCAATAACTGGTTTGTTCTTTCCAAAAGAGAAAGCTTTATCAGATCTAATCTCTTTCCTGATCTTTCAACAAATAAACTTCTGCCTTGCATTTCCACTGAACATCTGGGATGCTTTGAGCATCTTCAATAGCCTGTTCCCAATCTCTAGTCTGCTCTGAGAGCAAAGAGATAGTGAAAAGTACCAAAGGCATAGGTGCTTTTGACTGTATGCCTTGGAAGTTCAGGGCATGCTCCAAAGAGATGATTGATCAAACCTGCAGACCGTTTAAGTGACCAGCTTTGGCATGAGGAAATAACCAGGAGTTTGTATCTATTTTTGCTGTATCCGTTTTTGCATTACAGCTGACATGAGATAAAAATGTCAATGAATGCCAAGTGTACCTTCCTGGGTAGGCATGTTACACAATCTGCTTTCCCTCTACAGAAATTTGCTCTTACCCAAGTCTAACATAGTTGTGATCAGAGGATGCACAGATGTATCTGAAAGAACCACATCAGCCTTAGAAATGTAACATTATCACCCTTGATGGCCTCTGTTGGCTTCACTTATGTGTATAATGAAAGGAGGAGTACCTAAAGCATGCAAGTGCTATTGCAGAAGTGTTTTCAGTATTGCTCTGGAACAGAGGGAGGGCACTATCAAAAAGCTAGGAATAAAATGTGTAGGTGGCATCTTCTTAACCTCAGCACAGAATTGAGAAAAAGAGTGTGTCTAGATACATTTCAGACAGTTGTAAATCAAAGGGAATTCAGATGAGCTGTACTGGATAGGCTAGAAAAAAAGTGAGAGGAAGGGGAAAAAAAGTGATTTTGCTCTCTAGAACAGGATCCAATATGAATATGCATATGATCATTAGGTACTGTAATGTAGATATTGCAAACCTTTCTGGTATCTTTCCTTTAGAAACCTTATACTCTGTTTAATTTAAATTAGGTAGAAGCAGCCAGTTCAGGTTCTGGTAATCCAGCAATTTGTTGGGCTACGTAAATACAGTAGCAAACTTTACTGCACTGTAATTCTAGATCCCACTCTCTTACATGTATTACTTGGCTTTTATCTGTGTTTTTTATTGCTGTACAATGAAGTGAAATGCTGGAAAGAGTGACTGTACCCTAACCACATTTTGAAACCTCAGGTGATTGTAAAGGGTAGCTAAAACTAATTTTTTTTTTTTTTTTAAGTTTCAGAAGCTGTCAGATACTTGCATCATTTTTAGAGTGCTCTTAAAGTTAACTCAAAGGAGTTTAAATGATATAAATATCTACTTTGATGCATTTTGCCTTTTCAATTTTAGTGCGCACGATAACGACGTGAAGGAAGCAAACAAGCAGAAAGGACCACAGGCTCAGTCTGCCCAGCACACTGTGTTTCAGCCCCCAGCTCCAAGTGCCCAGCAGGCCAATGCTCAGCAGCACGTACCACAGTACCTGCAGGCTCACCAGTCCTCGTTGCAGTACCACCACCCAGCATCACAGCAGCAAAGCTGCCAGCAGATACTGTCATCCACTCACACAGCCTCTTACCCGCTCCAGACTTGCCCTGCTGCCTTACAAACCAGTGCTCAGGCTCGAGGCCACGTCCAGACGGGCGCTGCCATGTCGCTGGCTGTGCCACTGGAAGTGAAGCCATGTATAAGTGTCTCCTACAACAGGACATACCAAGTGAATGGACGATATTCGTGCATTACTCCCTGCTTTGAGAGGTGATAAGTACAAATGCGTTTGTGCTTGTTTGTTTGGGGCAGAGAGTTGAGTGGAAAATGGTTTCATTTTTTTGTTAAACCTCAAAGTTGGAGGGCAAAAAATTGAATAAAAAAAGGTGTCTTCCCAGGAAAGAAAGCAACTGGATTGGCAACCGGTACCACAGCTCAAATAACAGCCTGCAAAAAGTTAGCACACAGACCATGCTCTGAAAAAGAATCTCTATGCTTGGGGATAATGCGTTCTTACTCTGACATCCAGAATATTCTGCTTCTAATGTGTGTCTGTGAAATACTACTCAAAAGAAAAACAGCTGTGGACTAACTACAGACTTATCTTTTAATGAAGGAGATATGCAGTATTATTTTGAAGACATTTATGTCATCTCACCGTACAGTATTAACACTTACTTTATACTTACTGAAACTGAACATGCCAGACTTCTACAGGTACATGGAGATCACAGGAAGAAACAAATCTCATGTGGCTAACTCCATAATCTTGCCCCTTTTTCGCCACTTGCGTTGGTTATTTGCTTTAGGCTAATGCATGTGAATTAACTGGTATTTTGGCTAGTTTTTGAAGTTTTGTACCTTACAGGACAGACAGTATATTTTTGCCTCTTTTTTCCTCCTTATCTTTTTTGTGTTTAAAGTAACTCTTTCCTACTAACTCAGGGACTTTTCTACTCATTACTCTGTGCTGCTGGTTTTTACACTAATTGGATTTAACTTGGGGAAGGAAGGCAGAGGGGGAAGAAACTATATAGCAAGTGGAGTGGCTTTTCTTCAGGGCATCTATGCAGAGTACCAAAGGGATATGTTAGTGTTCACAGAATGTAGATGTGAACTACTGCCCAACAGTGTGATAATTGAAGAAAAGAGAGAGTTTCAACTGAACTTGTACTGTACCAGAACTACTACAGTGGCTGTGATTCCTCTTTGTACACACACACACAAACACATGAATACTATTAACCAACAGAAAGCATCTTCCAGTTGTACTGACAGTATCATCCTTACAGAAAAAGTACACTTAAATGCTGACAGAAATCCACTTCTGTCACGTTTATGCTGGAGGGAAATTCTCAGGTAATAAAGGGGCAACTTTTTCTTCTACTATTTGGGAGTTCCAGAAGATGTAGAGATTTGCTCTTCCAAGTGGGTGGATCAAAAATATTTTGCAGAGTGAACTCCTTCACGACAAGTAAGGTGCTAATAATATAACTTTATGGAATTACACTATCTCCTGTGGAGTGGATAGTCTGAGGGTAGAAAGCTTCTCATCCACCTCTTGGATGAAAATAATGGTAGAGATTAATGGAAGTGGTTTTTGGGGTCCTTTGTGTGTTTGTTGGGGGTTTTTAGGGGGGTGTTTTGGTTTTTTTTGGTTGTTTTTCTTTAAATACAAGAAGATATCAGACTTTCTCCTGTGGTAGAATATGGGAGGAAGTGGTATGAATAACAGGATTCTTACTACTTTAAAATATCTTTATAGTATGTGGGCTTAAGGCTTTTTTTGGTAGTTTCATTTGGTTTTTTACCATCTTCTTCCCTGTCTTAGTGGCAGCACTTAAAGTCATGTACCATCAGATGACACTGAATTATTGTGAATCTTACAGAAACTGTTTTGAAAGCAGGGCAATTAAATTACATTATCAATATGAAAATGAAAGCTTTATCACCATAATGTTCAGAATGGAGGGAGGACAGCTGTGTTCATTCTTTCTGGGGCTAAATTATAGCATGCTACAAAAAACCTATTTATTGTTGAGGAGAAGAAATCCTGTTTCTCTTGTTTTGTCTTTTAAATCCCAATTTTTGTTGTGGGCTTTTGTAGCATAGATGTGCAAGTCAAGAAGAATAGGAGGACGAATGGAAAAGATTGCCCTCTCCCTTTTATCCTAGAGAATCAACTTTAAAATAGGTATAGTGTGGTCAATTCCTTATTAAAATGAAAGTTGGTTTGGTTTTTTTTCCTCTCCTCTCTTCATCTCTTAATGAATATTTCCCTGTGTCTGAGAGTAGTGTTAAGTAGAGACTTTCCACCTTATAAGATGCCATGCTTTTTACTCAGCACTGTTACCCATTTTAGAGGGAAATGGACTTCTTTCTGCTGGTTTCATTTTGTTGCAATGCTGTATCCAAGTCCTCAGTGCTCTAACTACCTCTGATGCTATGAATGTACAGTTTTGTAATAGACCATGACTTGAAATAACAGCAGGTGCCTGTAGCAATTTTTTTTCTGTAAAATCTTCAAATCAGCTAACTTGTCATCTTTTTTTGTGACACAGCAGTATAGGCTCTTCTTTTTTTGGGGTATTAGTAAATTTATCCCATAAGCATTTGATATATAAAAATTTAACTAATACTTAACACTGGAATTATAATGGGTAGGGGGCTTTTTCACTTAGTTAATACCACGGCTTTACATTTAATAGGGTATTTTTTATTTGACTATTTTAAGACAGTAGGTCAATTGTAAAAAGATCCACTACATACTGTTTGTTTTTAATTTATTATTTAGTCTGATTTTTTTTCTGACACTACGGCTGCATCATGACTACAGAGAAAATGTACACTGAACAGTTTCAATCTATATTATTTAAAAGGGCTTTATCAGTGTACATTAAAAATACACTGTTCTTACTATTAGAACCAAAATGTGGTTTTTATGGCATAAATAAGAATGGTGCTTCTAAATGCAAAATGTCCAAAACAATGGAATCTTTGTGAGTGCTATGCATTCAACTTATTTTTTAAAATAAAACTAGTTTTGAGTAAGAAGGCTCCAGTGTGTATTATGCTTTGTATTATGTTTTTGTTTTTAAATATGTAAACTGTCGTGTTTTGTGTAGCTGGCTGAAGCTGTAAGGACTTCTCTCCCTCCCCCCCTTGTTTTCTGTGACATATCATAAGCTTCAGGAACACTCAGACTTCACAATAGAAAAAAAAAGTAGGAAGGAAATCATGCAGGAAGGAGGTTTAAAACTAATTGCAGCCACAGCATATGCTAAATACTGTACACTTTACCAATGAGTCTAGTACACAGCTGCAACAAAGAAATAAAGAACAAAAGAACTCGAGTAGTTCAGGAGCCAGGGGGTGGAATTCATTTTGATCTCATGCAAAAAAGCAACCATTAATGCTGGCAATCTCAGATTTCTAATACTAGAAATCATTCAGGAGATGTGGGAATAGCCTCTTGTCAAGAGCTACAAGCACTTGTGTTATTTACAATAGCTGTGAAGGCTCACTCCTGCTGCAGGCACTATAGAATCACATGATGTATCCTAGCACAGATATTTTTGAGTGTTTTGAGCTTCTCATAACTGCTGCTTACTAGAAGTAGTTCTGTTTCTTTCTAACACTGTGCACGTTTCATATTTGTAGCAAGGCTGTGATTATGGCCTGAGTCGCAAAAATTAGTAAGCCTTCTTAAAATTTAATTTGCCTGAAGTTAAAAAATGAAATTGTGAGGCCTCTTAGCTTTAACCCATCCATTTAGGAATAAACCACTGATAGTGAAAATGTTTTTGGAGGACCTAGGGCCAGAGGGAGAGCAAGTTGTACTCCATCCCTGTAAGGAACAAGGGCAATGCTCTAATACAATGATAGCATGCATATCACATGGATACTTTGATCTGGAAAGTTTGTCCTCACTCTTAAGGCAGCAAAAATCAAGTCTGTCTAGACTGTGGCCTTGAAATCTCAAGTTTTTATATTTTTTTTTACTTTTATTTTTGTAATTACAAAATAGGAACTACCCATGACATTTCTGAGTCTCCTAACAACAACAGGGACTGCCAAATACTTTTCAACATTTCAGGAGGAGTCTCAGCTTCAGATTTGAAATTTTAAGTCTGAAGCTATTTTTGTGTTTGTACATAACAAGAAAAGCCTTATCTCTTCTTCCCATGACCCAGGTTCATTATTTACTTTAAATGTGAGGATATTTATGGTCTTCCAGCCTTGCAAATTCAGTTTAAAATATGAATTTTAAAGTCAACATTTTAGTGACTGACACGTCACCAGAAATAAAAACTTTTCCCAACAGTAATACTGCAGTTAAAATATATATAAGCCAGAAAATAATGTAGCATATTCCTGCAATAATTTATTAACTCTGCATTCTGAATGTTCACAGGAACAAAAGTCTTGTGAGTAGATAAGGCCTTATCTGAGTGAGTGCAAGTGCCCAGTTGGTCATCCTGTATTAAAAGGTTGTCAACAGCAATTTTTCAAAACACCAAGTAAAGCAGCAATAACAAAATACACACTGTTATTTTTAGTCTCCATCTCAGTGATATTTTAGAAGTTAGGGCACAGGTACAATCGTGAAGCTTACATTAGACTGTTTGCTCTTTCCTGGAATTAAATGTAATATATGAAATTTCTCTAACTTCAATAAACAAGGCATGCATTCTGACAAAAGAAAGATTTGCTACTGAACATTGAAAAGAAAAATCCCAAACCAAATAATGTGTAACTGCATAATTATTTTCTCCTTAAACATCTTTTTCTATGCACCTTCAGGTATTTAGATATCTTTATCATATTGAAAACAAAGAATATTTGTAAAGCATTGCTTAAAAACTTTTAGAATATTAAAACATAAAATTGAATAGAAGTAATTGAAAATTATTGTATGCACAGTTACACTATGGAAGTTTCAATACTTGAGCTCACCAGATTGGGTTCTTTTAACACTTGCCCTCCCTTCAGTTTGACCTACAGATTTATTATTGAGACTCCATGCAGAAGAGGACAGATTGTCAGTCTGCCTGTCAACATGATGTCATGAAAGATTTTGCCAAATGGTGTTCTGGTTTACCCTCTCTAACCACTATCAACTGTGTTACTCAGAGAAGAGTTCTCTATTTATTTGTTTTAAGAACACAAACAGCAGCAAGGCTTTGCTAAGTGCTTCTGTATGCTTGGATGGACAGATTTTGCAGGAGGATGGATGAACTCCAGACAGCACTGCTGCAGATCTCCAGAGGTGGAGAAATCCTTCAGAAATACCACAGAGCCCGAGTTTCCAGGCAAGTACCTGTATTTTGGAGAGCAGTTCTATGCTCCTGACCTTGCATCCCATCTCAGTGTTCATATCTTAGCTCCTGTTTGCTGTGGTGCAGTAAGGACAATCTCCAAGGACTTGAATATTCCATTCCCTGAGATTATGAATACCTTGAAGACTATCTGCACTGACAGATGAAGGAGTAGGTGTGTGGCCACACATCCAAAACCAGCTGAATGGCAAATGGGAAAACTGGATCAGGCCCTACTGGGCAACAGGTTCTCTAACCACTAGGAAAGTTCCCTTCAGACTTCTATACCCAGGTTTAGGTTATGTGCTCTAAAGGAATCCTCCCACAACACAGAGGTGGTTGTAAGACTCTTTTGGGAATTTCTTGTAAAGTATCCTAAGACTTGAGAAAACTAGTTGCTAAAAAGGTAGCACTACACCTACCAGCACTACACCTACAAGAGACCATCAAGAATTTCTTCCCCTTCCTCAATCAGCCAGACTGTGACAACACAAAACTAGCTTGGAAGCACTTCCATTGCCACTTTCTCCTGGAAAAAACTGCCTGTTTTGTTTGTTTCCATAAGCCATCCCTGTTTATATATTCCTGTTTATACTTAATGTTAGTACATGCCTTGGGGTTTTTTTAACAGGAAACCATCCTATCTCCACATTCTTAAATTCTCCCCATTCACAATCCATGTATTCTGGAGAGGATAAAAAAGTATCAAACTGCTCATAACATACCTCCTTGCAATACAGCCCCATTAAGCGATTCCAAAAGAATTTTTCTAGAGTTAGTACAAATGCAATTTTCCCTCCTGTATCAACACAAAATGGATTAAAGAAATTACGTGTATTTCCATTAGAAAAGAAAGTAAAAGCACTATTTAGCTTCTTTACATACTTGCAGTAATATAAAACAGATTTAAAGCAGCACTTTCTTTTGCAACCTTTTGCAAGTTGTTCTCTTTCCTTTGGAAAAAAGGTGCAGGACAACTGTGAATAAATCTAAGTCTTTCATATGTCAAAAGAATAATTACAGCAAAAATCACAGCTGTCTCAAATATTACTTTATGCTGAAAAAACAGGATTAAAGACATCAACTTCCATAAGTATTTAATTTTACCTCACTTACATTTGCAGTGACTGCATTGACAGATTGAAAAAAGTGGTATTGTTTAAAAGAAAATTCTAAGACAAAACAGCAGAGGGATGCAAAATAATAAAATTTTTAAAAAATGGTGTTCTTACTCATTTTGCCATTATTAAAAAAAACCAGCAAGGATGATTAAGTAGAACTGAAAGGCTATATATTTAAATAAAAATTAACTAGAACAAATTATCACAGCTTTCAATGAGGGCAAGAGCTTAGCAGGATTTTCAAGAGATTAAGCCCTTACATAGCTAATGAAATCATTCAGGATTTAAGCCAAGTACTAATGGAGGTAAGGAAGAAATATCTCTTAATGCAAATTAGTCAATAGGGTCTATGATGGGATTCTTGCACCTTCCACTCAGTGAATCTGATTAAATGCAGAAAGCAGAGCACTTTCCTAGACTTGTTACAGTTACTTTTCAATACAATTTTGTATTGAAATTTTGTGGTATAATAGATATGTATATTCAGTTCTGCTGAGCACTGCATGTGCTGTACACTTTCCTAGGCACAGAAATAAAGATGTGCAAACATTTATTGAATTAAAGACTTAGTTCTAAAACAGACATTCCCAAAAGCACATATTCTTTAAAAAACACCTTAAGGAATTGTAATAAAATTACATTTTACTGGTTCAGCTTCCACAGCCACTACTAGCAAGTTGTCAATTACAGTATTAAATTGTCAGTCAAAGAGTGGGACTTGATGATCCTTGTGGATCCCTTCCAACTCAGAATGTTCGGGGAATCTGTGAAATTCACAAATTCTGCTTTTCTTACTGGATGCTAAAATAACTTATTTGAGACCAACATTCAATAACTCTTGTGGCACATTCAGCACTTTTAATACAGTTCATTACTAAAACTCTTTTTCTTCCTTTGTTAAATCACAAGTTATTATTTATTCTATTTGGAAATTGTGCTTTACATTTCTTTTAGAAATACATGTTCTTTGAAGAACTATTTCTTTTAGTATCCTGTGAACTAGAACAGACAAATTACTTTGATTTGTAACTTCAAAGCCTGACTACAGAGGAAAATTATGTAGGTAAATAATATTATGAGCTCCAAGGCATTAGGAAATAAATGTCTAATTCAAGGTGCATCCAAGTAAAACTTGTGATATAGTCACATGAAATGTACTACAATTAATTATTTATATCTTCCTCGAAGGACTCTACTTGCTAAGTTCTGTAAAAGGACACCAACACTTGACAAGAAGAACAGTAGTGGGCTTTTCCCAGAAGGACATGTCTTGTGACCTATTATCACGGAAAACCCTCTTCTAGTCTCAGAGAAGTAGAATAGATACCTTGGAATAATGCACTCAAACACTGACAATCTAAGGAAATGTAAAATTAAATGGACTTGGCAGTCTTTCCCAACCTACAGGATTCCATGGTTCTATTCCATTATGTTAAGACATCTAGTATTCTGCAATTCACTTTCTGTGACCCTATTCAAGTTGAAAAAGTTAAAAGTTATTTACAACTTGTTTCAATAAAAGGATTCTGAAACAGCCAATTAAACATTTTATTGCAAACAGCCATATTCTAAATACCCCTTAAATAAATTTTTTCTTCCCAGCTTCCTACTGTGTATATGCTCAAGATAGTCATCAGCTATGGCTGAATACAGTCTGGAGCTTGCAAAGACTAAAAGCCAAATATTGTGACTGAACTTTCTATTCTTCTTGGAATTCCTTGTGTTGCTCAGACAAACTTAATTTCAGTTCATTCTTGGGGCCTCCATGCTCTCCTCACCATGAGGGAAATATGCCAGCACCTTTCACTGTAGTCACAAATCAAAGAAGTGCTTCTTAAAAAGGTTTTGGGAAAAGCCTTTTTTGGAATCATTCTAGGAAAGTAGGGAGCTGTCTTCATATCAGCTCCAAGGCATACAGAGACACCAAGAGCCCTCACAAATGATAATACAGCAGAGCTGTTGTTATAATATGTACTACTGGACTCTGCAGAATGTCATCACTCTGAAAACCTTATCACCTTACTTTTATAACAACAAAAGCTCCTACAGAGTTTTGCAAATACCACAGAAATATTTTATATTTAATTTTGCATGACTTTCAATTGCTCCAGGGGAGCTGAGAACAGAATGATAACTGACCCAAGCCAGTTCTTTCTCATATGAGTGGCCAATGTGAAACTTAAACACATCCTCTCAAAAGCAAAGATGATATAACTGTGAACACAAAGCTAAAACTATTTGTTGGCAGACTGAACAAGAAACAGTGCTACTGGTAGAGATAGCAGAACTGGTTTCTCATATGCTAGCTTGGATCTAGGGAGTTTTCTTAGCTCAAGATGGAGCATAGAGTTAATGCAATCATATAATTTCCAAAGCCCACAGAAGTGAGACATAATTTTCATATATTATTGTACTTTGAAGTAAGCACTGCTGGATCCAAAATGATGCTGTGCAGATCAAAGACTCGAGTCCTAAGCTCAGAGTTCACATTTTCAAACTGATACAAAAATGACATCTAGCAAAAAAAAAAAAAAAATCAAAACCACAGAAGAGCAAAACAACTATTCCAAATTATAGTTGCAGTATCCTAGAGCATTTTTGGTATCAGTTCAAGGGTTCTCAGTGTTGAGAACACTTTCTCATTTCACCACCCCTCAAACTTCCCTTCTCATGGAAAGAGAAGCTGTCTGCTTCACATCAGAGCATCTGGGAAGCTCCCTCTGATGACAGACTTGAACTATTTGAAGAACAGTAAAACAGCTAAGTTGTCATAACTGAAAACATGGAAACAAAAGTCTTGTAAAGGGGTCTGGAGCTCAGCATGGAGAAAGATGAAAACTTTAAAATATTATAAAGGCAGAGATGTCAGGTTCTGGTTACACAGGTAAAGCTACAACACCAGTGTTTTTCTGCCACCTACTGATGCCTTTCAACTCCCTTTTCACCTGGCAGTTTGCTCATAAGATGTTCTATAGATGACTAGGTAACTCAGCTGCTTCTGACATCTGCTCATGCAACTATAAATTTCTTTGGAATTACTAGAATTTTTTAATCTACACCTCTTCAAATAAGCATGTGATGAATAGCCCTGCCCTGTACAGCTGCCACTGACAGCACTCATGTGGACACACCTGTTTACAAGAAAGGCTTAAAATAATTTTGTAATATCTGTAAAGATAACAACTGCATCATTAGTCAGGAAGGGATTTTTTTCAAGGTCGCCGTGCTACAAAGGGTTTGGGAATTGAGCTAGTAGATACTTCAAACTATCAATATGTCAGTTGTTTGTATCAATCATCACAGTTTTAATTTCCATTTATGTTCTCTGTATAGTTTGGGAGCTCACACCGTTTTTCCTGGCCTCATCTGCAACTATCAAGATAAGCATAAACATTGGCAGGAAACTGTAAAAAATCTCTATAAAAATGGACCTCAAAAACTAGTAACTCCCAGAATATACCCATCCTTTGCATGAAAAGAGTTTTAAACCCATTAATTTCATAGCTAATCTTGCCGTAAAGACTGAGCACTATGAAAATATTTATTACCAAAAAAAAAAAATCCCTAATTTATTAGTTCAATGAACGGGAAAGCTTCAGAAAATGTTGCAAGAAACATTTACAAGAAAAGAAACATTTACAAGAAAACTTTCATTCTAGAGACAGAGTGAAGAAAGGCAATTTAACTTCACAAACACAGAGTGCCACCAACAGCCTATCAGCTCTGCAGAAGAAGAACATATCTAGTACAGGATCCTGAACTAGCAGATATGGGCACACCACAAAAGAGTCCAGGAAGTTGACTTGTGATAAATTTAAACTGGAGTACACGACAGAAATAAAGCATTGTGATATCTAAGTATTAGGACAACTTTTCTAGGAGTGTGATAGATATCTCCTCATGATATCCAGTTTTTGAAACAACTAATTGAAAGAGGAGCTATAAAACTTTTTAATGAAGGAAAAGACAGAAGTCCATACCAGTCGGCTTTTTGAAAAACGATTTCCAGCATTTCAACTGCGAAAGTATTTCACAGGATGTCAAGTTCCTTTGGAAATTTCTAAATGTAGCTGAAGTTCACACTTTAGAGAACCCAGAATTTTTCCCAAACCAGAAACATTAGAAAGGAATAATGCCCATACTGCTGTAGTGCTACTGCCTTTGCTGACTCTCGCTCTGCCTCAGAGCTCCATCTGATGATAAACTGTGGCAGCTCAGTGTAAGGGTTCACAAAGTTTCATACAATATACAATCCCGTCAATCAAGAATGTGAAGAATTGCAGTCTACAAAAATCAGCATGCTAGGTGCAGTATCTAATCAAAATGTTGGGCATTAAATACATTTTAAATGTCTTACCCAGAGCTTCACTTTGTGAACATTTGAGAGGAAAATGGTGAATTTTCTTCAAAGGACCATAGCATCTTAATATGTATCTAATACCTGTAAGTAAAATTTTGCAAGCTACAATAAAATTCTTACTGGATTTTTAATTTGCACTGTTAACTAATATATCTAATATGCTTCTAATTAGAGTAAATCCAAATATGTTGAAAGTATAGATAGATCTAACTTGGCATTTAGGTTGATAATGAACAAAATTCTCTGCTACATAAACATAAAAATAACAGGAAAGGTTGATTCAGAAAATATTTTAAAAATCAGAGATTAAATGTAACACAACTTATCAAGTGGAAGTTTAAAACAAAGACTGTATCTGAAACACCAAATTCCTGAAATAATGTGTGTTGTATCTCCCTATAAACAGAAGTTTTACTACTGCAACAGCTGGAAGCATTTACACTTTTTAATATCTTTTTCAGTAACAAAGTTAAATTCTTCTTGCAGCTGTTCAAAAGTATTTTGGAATGGTTTGTTCCCTGGATCCTGCATACTGTGAAAGAATGTAAGGGCAAGGCTGGAGGGCTTTACAAATTGCCTCAATTCCAAAATAACTTTTTTCTTAATTAACTTTTACAGACTTTACACAAACTTCTTCAAGACTTCTGATATATCTTTCTGACTAGCACCAGTAGCATAAGCCTATGCTAGTACATGGCTTATCTGAGCCAAAATTATTTATCAGGTCTAATTGCAATGTCTTTTAGTTGTAAACAAGTTCATACTTTTTTTACTGAAGTGAATTTCTGAAAAGTAGAAAAAGATGTGTACTTTTACTTGAAATTGTACAAAAATTTTTTTTGCATTACAAAAATTTTAAAAATTTCTTTTTCTAAGAAGAAGTATTGCAAATTAAAGATGTTTCTTACAAAATAATTTCATTTGTTTTTTTCTTTTTTCACTGGATTGTCAGATATTACTGATAACAACCTGTAATTCACCTGTAATTCACGAGGTGCATCAGACACGTGGAGCAGAAGCAGGTGAGCTGCACAGGACACACAAAAATCCAGCACAGCCCTCACACATCAGAACTGAGGCCTGAGCTCTGCAGGGTTAATCTGAGCTCATGCAATAAACCCACTGTGTTCAGAACATCCCAGAGCTACTGAGTGCTCACAGGACATCTGGGTGTCCTGGAGAGGACAGGACCTTTATCCCAGGCACACAAGTGACCTCTCTGCAACTGCAGCAGAAGATACAGCTTCCTCTGTTTGGCTATTCTGGTATGAGACCTAATCTCAGGCAACAGTTCTGCTCTGGGGTTTTAAATAACTGTGATAACTACTTCAGTTTGTTCCCATGCTTTGCTTTTATCTGTTAGACTTTCTAAAAACATAACAAGCCTTAATTTGGTCCCTGTTATTTGTAATCTTGAAGCCAAAAAACTTGCATGAAAAATATTAAGAGTATTTACAATTACCCTGTAATATTCCTAATACAGTGTGGACAATATGTATTTCCTTCTAAAAAAAATGTAAAGATAGACTATGAAAATCTGCTAAACATTATCATAATCAATTCCATCATATATGAATACCCTCACACATGAATACTTAGGATATTTGGGATCAAACTCAACTGCTTTAGCCTATTTGATAAATTTGCCTGTGACTGAGCCATCAAATTCCTGTAGCTATTTCTGCATTGATATTTCTTGGCACATTAAAATAAAGCCATCTATCATTAATTGCAGAACATTTAAAGGAACAAATGGCAACAGAAATTTCTTATAACATAGGCAATTTTTAGAACACATTTCAAATTCTGACAGATTAATCAGGTTACCTGGTTTAACATTATAGCTATTTTAAAAAATCAACTAGGAAGCACTAAGAAACAGTTCCCACAGATCTGAACATGAAATTCTAACAGATGAGAACACTCATCATCATAAAACTTGAAAATACACAATTCATTACCGCCTGCATCAAGCAGAATTTATCAGCTGTGAAACAGGAGCTAGAGGAAAGCACTTCATCAGGTGCCTGTGATAAAGCATGCATGTTTTTGCTTGGCATCAGAGCATGGAGTTTCTTCTTCATCTAGAAAGAAAGGTACATCTAAATCAAAATTTATTGACAGAATAGAAAAAGCCATTCAATATGATTATGTGTGGATATATATATTTTCAATATATTTCAAAAGTCACCCTCTCTGCCCCTCCATTAAGTAAAACTTCCACTTGATTTTAATGGACCATAGAAACAATGTGGCTTTCAAACAAAATTTTCACTTTGCTGCCTCACAGCCATAGCAACTCACCTGCATTCTAACATCTGAATTGCTAATGAGCTTGTTTTTTCCTGGAGGAGCATGCTTTCTTGAATTTAAAGTTAATAGAGGAGAAAAAATGAATTCTCTAAAACCTTCAGAAAACATGCTCCACGAACAAATTCTTGACAAAACAGTTAGACATCAATATTGACAGGCTGTCAGATCAGAGTTCAAAGAAGACTCTTTTTGGTGAGGAAATATCATATTCCTTGGTGTCTCCTTTCAGGATAAGGACATGGTGTTCAGAACCCAGCCCAGACTTCATCTGCTTTTTTGAGCTGTCACTTACTGTAGCTGTAACAGAACTTACTACAGAAAGGGCACAGTCAGGGACTTGGGCACTATTAGTACAAAGCATGCTACTTTCACTTCAAATCATTTTACAAACTATAAAAACAAAAGTAAACTGGCCCACCTTGACTGGTGTAATTTTAAAACCACCTGAGCACCTCACAACCTTCCCTGTGGCTGTCCCAGTAACACTCCATCAGTTAATGAAGTGCCACTCAGCCATTTCTACAAAAGAGCAGAAAGATGTTCCCATAAAAGCATTAGCTGCTTTTATTCAAGCATTAGTCATTTGACATCTAAATTATTTTCAAAGTGACTATGAAGAACAAGTTATACTTTGTAGATATACCCCCCATTTTTTAAGTAACAATGACTTTTTAATGGCTACAAATGCAAATTTTCATAACTGAATCATGAAGAGATCTGCACCATTATGTATGAGTGCCTCCTTCCAGCAGCAGATTTTTCCCAGCAATTATTTTAGATAATTTTCAGGAAAGTGGGAAGAAAAATACTCAAAATTCAGATTATTAAAAATAATGAGCTGTGGAATCCCCATCCTGGAAGTGTTCAAGGCCAGGTTTGATGGGGCTTTGAGTAACATCATCTAGTGGTAGGTGTCCCTGTCCATGCAGGGGCTTCGGAACCACATGACCTTTAAGGTCCCTTCAAACCCAAACCATTGTATGACTCTGTGATTCTATGATTCAGACTCATTTCACAAAAGATGCTTCTGTGTGATAACAATTTATCCATCTGGTGACAGTTACATTAAGGTCTAATTTTTATCCAAATTTTCATATGTTTAATATATGATTACTGATACTATACATGATAATTCTTCCTGGACTATTATCTGATACTAACACATTAGTAGCCTTAAAAGATATTTAATTAAATTTATCAGCTAGGTTTGTAATTTAAGTGATTTTTAAAGTAAGATTTATATCAGCTGAATAATCATGTTCCGTCGTTTACTCATTGATACGATCTCATATGTTTTCAGTTCTTGAGGGTTGATGTCAACCCTCCTACAAGCAATAGTATTTCTCTGAACCTTATTACATCAGGACCATGCAAAGCAGAGATACTCACAGTGCAAGTAAATTAGATAACTGTATTTTAGGATTAAGATCAATTTGGTACCCAATTGCAATGAATATCTGATACTGATCAGGTAGCAATTTAAAAACTAACTAAGGAAAACAGTGATGTGCTGAAGACAAGATTTAAAAATATTTTAATAAAATATTTGTAGAATTTCCAGTTTATTTGTGCTCCAGCATGTGGTTTACAATCCACAGGAGCTAGAGAAGAAACAAGAAAAAGAGATTTAGTCAGGAAACAGAAACAAATCACCACGAGATGAATGAAGAATATCTGAACAGAGGGGAAGAAAGTCAATTGGAAATTGCAGAAGACTGAATTTAGTACTGGTCCCAGCTTTCAGGTAGGATACCTGGCAGGCAGATGTGCCCAACCTGACCTGAGGAAAAAAGCACAGTTGCTGTAGCAGGCACTGTCATCCTGGACCTGCTCCAAGAGCAGGGGGATTGTGAAGAGAGGTTGTTTGTGAACATACACTAGAGAAACTTAAATGGGGTCACAGACATCTCCGGCAGGACCAGGATATCAGGTTTAGTAAGTTGCACAAACTTCCTCCAACGACTAACACAATACAAGTGAGCAACCATTTGTATACTTATTTTCTTCTCATAATATGTTTAATAATATACCTGAATACATACACAAGTTTCCTTACTGATCTCAGTAAAACAAATACTTACATGTCCTAAGGAAGACTTGTTCTACCAGATGCTCCATTCACAGTGGGACCAATAAGTGTAGATCAAGGTACAGAACTGTCACTCTAAATGCACATCATGTATGCTAGACCAGATTTTCCAGTTAAGAGCAGTGCCATTTGCCTTATGACACAGCCTAAACAGCAGAGAAGCTAAAAAAAAAGAAAAAAGGAAAAAAGAAAAAAAGTAATGGGTCATATTACAGGTCTGTCTAGGCACTATTCAATCCCCAATAAAGACAATACAATGCATCTGCAGAACACGTAAATTATATTTTCTTTAAGTACTCTTTCAACATTAGGCAGCCTTTATTTTGCATACTGATGTACCAACATTGCTCAGGTAGGTGCAAAGTTGAGGCTGAGGTGATGGGGATGGCCCACACAGCAGCATGGGTTCCTCATTTAGGGCAGTGAAAGTATTTGCAGAGGTTTGGGAGCATCCCTCTTCACAGTAAGACCTCACACATCCTCTGCAGTCACTACTGCTGCTGCTGAGAGAATGAGAAAACTAAACTCAGAAACCTCTACCTTAAACCATGAGAAATGCCACCAAGTTCAATGGGACTATTCAATATAAGCATGTAAAAATAAAATTAATACATTCCTAACTGACTCGTTAAGTTTAGGTGCACAATAGCAGGAAATATGTAAATAAGTATTTTTATTGTACTACCTTCCTGCAGCTTCTGATTTACAAGCCATTCTATTTGTCGTCCACCAACATCCTCAGCACAAGCTTCCAGGGGAGCATATCCCCATATATTTTTCCCTACACGCAAACTGCTTGACCAGCGGCTGTCCCGTTTTCACGGCGAGGTTTCAGCGCGGGTGTGAGGGGCCGCAAGGCCGGGCCTCCCGCCGTGTGGGGCGGACGCGCGGGGCCCGAGGCGCGGGGCCCGCTCCCTCACGGGCGGCCCCGCGGCACCGGCGCCCCCTGGCGGCGGCGGGCAGGGCTGCGCCAGCACAAAGGAAATGAAATTAATAACTTTATTTAACCTACATTGCTGCGTTCTTTCACAAATCAGAGCAAAGCGATTTCGGTGAAATGCCGTAAAGAATCTACCACATTCAAACCAATATTTAACATTTATTGGATGAGAAGTATTGGGTAGTGCCACACTGTACTGCTGAACAGAATTCAGAGGGGCTGTTTAAACTTTTTTCTGAAACTTAAGGTCACCTTTCCAAGATCTTTGGTTTACGGTTCAGCCATGATTACTTCGCCTTCCTTCAATCTATCAATACAATCAAACTGCCTACGAGCGTCCGTCAGAAATGCATAAATATTTATTTGTAAAAAGTCCAAGCCAAATCACTTGATGCAAGTTTTTCCTTTTCAAAAAGGACTCCACTCTCAGCTATGGTAATGAAATCCACATATTCAAAAAGAAGAGCTATTCCTGATCTGTAGCAGCATTGTTATTAACAAAATGTTCTCGCTTGTCCTTTTCAATTTCTACTGACATCCCAAAGACTCAGATTAAAATGAATTTCAATGAATGATTAAATTAAAAATTTAAGTGCTGATGCTTAGTAATTATGCAGGAGATAAAAAAAAAGGTTAAACAATACTAAAAGAAATATGCAAAAATGAAGAGGTATGATCTACCAGTTTATAGTGAGCACCAAGAGGACTCATCCAATATGGAATGCATCACAAGCAGCATATGGAAAGGGATTTGTAAATTCCATAAATGAGGCACCTCAAAACTGCTGCCCCAAAGCACTTACTGAAGACTGAGGGAAGTCTTTGAGGAAAAAATATATCACAGAGCAAAGAAAAACGCAGTCAAAAAAAGACATGCTTAGTGTATTTAATGTACTTGCTCCATGAGCCGTGTTAAAGGACATCTTATCAAGCAGAAATAAAAACGTACTAACAAACTAATTCTGACAACCAACATTACAACACCTGTTTCACTGTAAATCATGGTTTAAGTTTTCAGAACGTGCTTCTGACACTGACAACCATCCCTGCTGCCTCTCACTGACACCACCTCAGAGCGGTGTGCAGGAGTACACGGCAATAACAAACGTCAAGAACTTTTTAAAAAAAAAAAATAAATTGGCTTAAGCAAGAGAGATGATTAGCTGCTTTTTAAATCGGCATCACTTGCACATCTTTGACTACCGGAGCCGGTGTATTTCCACACACCCAGCCGGAGAACAAGCCCGCACCGGCACTCCCGAGGACGCGGCGCTCCCGGGGCCCGCCCGCTCCGGCCCCTCCGCGCCCCGCCCCGCCCCGCGCACGCGCGGAGCCGCCGCCGCCCCTCGCCCCATTGGCCGCGCTCCCCGCGCTCCGCGCCCCTCCCTGCCCCGCCGCCGCCGCGCAGGCGCAGTCGCGGCCCTTTCGGGAAGGTTCTGTGTCGCACCAGCCTTTCCTTCCTCCGCCAGGGAAATCCTGTCCGGGTACGGGCCGCCCGCAGCCCCGCTCCTCTCCGCCCCGCCCCGCCGCCGCACGGGCTCTTCCCTGTCACCGTCTGCAGCCCGCGCCCTTCCCCTCACAGCCCGCCCGCCTCCCTCCACAGCCGCCTGCCCGCCCCCCGCAGCCGGGCCGCGACCTCCCCCCGCCCCGGTTTCTTGTTTGTCCCTGCCCCGAGCTCAGCCGCTGTCGAGCCCTGGGCCCGCCCCGCAGCCGCTCCTGTCCCGGGGCCATGCGGCTGTGAGGGGCAGCCTCGTCAGCGTCATCCGTGCAGCGGGGCATGGGGGCCGCTCCCCTCGCCCCCCCTGCCCGGGCCCCCCAAGCTCGGCGGGCGCCCGGCGTCCAGCGGGGTCGGACCGGTCTAGGTTAGGGGGGAGCAGGTGATGGTTCTTCCATTGCTGAGGTGCCGGTCTCGCATCTTGCAGCTACCTGGAGGTTCTTCTCGTTGAGACGGGTTCTAACTGGGAGCACAAGGGCGGAGTAGACGGCTCCGAGCCGCAGGAGTGGGACAGAAGGGACTGCCAGGAAGATCTTCGTGCCTGCAGCACTGCTGCCAGAGTTACAGAGAAACCTGCCACCTCTCCTCTCTCTTTCTTGTGATCACCTGGAGAGGAGAGGTGAGTTGTTTTTCCCTCTTGTCGTGCAGTAGCAGTGGAGAAGTAGGCTAGCTTGCAAGGTGCAGAACTTGTTCAGGACGGCCTCAAGCCCCAGCTGGCTGCTTGGTTTGTGTTATTCGAGACTCAGCCCTATGCAAAGGCCCAGTGATGGAGAAAGAGATTAGCACCGTGTTAACCGCGCGGTTCTCTCTCCTTTGCTGCAGTGCCCACTTTCACCGCTGCCTCCTGCTCTGCCTGCTCCTGCTTTCAGCATGGTAAAGAAGAACACTATCCCTGATGGGTAAGTATCCCTCACACTAAGCAAGAGGCAGGAGCGGGCATCCCACAGAGAGGGGCACTGACTGCCCCAGGCGCTTTCTTGCCTCAAGCATCTTCACCACCTACAGACAGGTTAAGGTAGGTATCTTCTCCAAGACAGGAACAGCCCAGCCATCCATTCCCCAGGTGAGTATAATGCTCCAGCCTGTCTGTGAACACTTCTCCTTCATTGGCCACACACAGTTCCTTCTTCCTCATCTTTTTACCCCCAAGTGTATGTTTACTTGGGAAATGGGAGAGTAGTCCGTACTCCTGGCAACTCGTGTTTCCTACTAGGAATGGCCAAAGAATTGTTAAGATGGGAGTATGTGGTTGCATGCGCAAGATCAAGGAATATTTTTGTGAATTCAGATCCAGAAACATCCTGTGGTTGTGTTTCTAACAAGAGTACGACAGAAATGTTGTATCAGCAGAAATAATCCCAAATTATTCCAAATGCACTCACTATACAGGCCTTGTGATGACTTGATTGGGAGTGCATATGTGGACCACAGAATGATGTCATTTAAAACAGATACAGTTCTATTCTTCAGCTCTAATAAAGCACAAGAAAAGAAGTCCAAGTTAAAGAGTTTTAATTCATGTGTTCTTGATGGCATCAGTACAAACTTTTTGGATAGGAGGGTATGCTGAGATACAAAGGCACACTGTAATGGGGCCATAGCTTGCAGTTTATACATTGTCTGAGGAAAGAATTACATTATGCTGGTTTCAGGGGGAGTGTTAAGTAGGTTTATTAAGAGCATTCTTAGGAGGAGCAATAAGATACAAAAACCATGCTGTAATATTTGTTGGTCCACAAACCAGTAAATAGAAACAAAAGATGAACAGAATTTTAAAAATAAAGATGCTGAAGTGCTTTCCATGGCTGGCAAACTCAGGGATTAAAATTAGAATAAACTTTTAAAAAAGCTGTTTAAACATGTCTTTCTCTGAAAATTTCTATGAAATTTCAGTTACATGTTAGATAAAAGTGAGCCAAAGTGGGTTAGTTTTTAAGCAGCGATTCAGAAATTGGAAAACAATAAATTGTCCTTGTTTTCTTCATCCTTGGAAATTGCTACTAGAACTTTGAGAATCAGGTGCTTATTTTTCCATTCTTATCTGCCCCGCCCTCCCCCCCCACATTTGAACTAGAGAAGCTCCCAGGTTACACGGATTTCTTAAGTTTGGAATCCGTGGATGCTACTTTTGACTTCTACAATTGGAAACTAATACTTTTCAGGGAGAAAAACAGCTACTGTCAAGTACTTGGTTATAAAGTTAGTATTACCTTTTGACAAAGTGCCTGATGCTGAAGTGCTTTCAACTTCTCCAGATAGTTTTTATACTGCTAAGAAATAAATTTAGACATCCACAGTAACAGGGGTTTGGCAGTAATGAAGTTCAAGGCCTTGTCAGCCCCTCACTCGTGCAGCAGGATGTGGATGTCACCCTTGTGCTAGCACAGCATGTTGTTCTTCACTGCCAGTTCAGTAAGCCAGGAAGACATAGAACTGAACCCTGGAAGGGACTTAAGGAAACTAGCTTGGGTCATCCTGCATATGCAATTCACTGGCCCCACAAATAGGTGTTGGCAGAAGTGAGATTGTGGTAGCCTGGAGCGTAAGGACAAGTGCAGGCTGTGAAAGCACAACTTTAGTCTCCATGTTGTAATAGCAATACTCTTAACTCTTTTGGTTTAATGGTACTGCAAGAGATAAGGAAAGTGACACTACTTACTGGCATCTTTTGTCTTCCTGTTAGTGCCTCAATTCTTAAGTTTTTAATCCAGACTTCATTATGCTAATTCAGGTGACACAATAAATTGAAGGTTTCAGTTAAAGTAGTAAGTAGGAATAGTGCAACTAAACAAGAAAAGGTGAACGTTTTTTTTAGGACAAAGCGTAGTGACTTTAAAGTTGAAGAGGTTTACATCAGATGTAAGGAAGAAATTTTTCACAATAAAGATGGTGATGCACAGGAATGGGTTGCCCAGAGAAGTTCTGGGAGTGCTTTCAAGGCTGGTTGGATGGGTCTTTGAGCAACCTGGTCTAGTGGAAGGCGTCCCTTCCTGTGACAGGAGAGTTGGAACTAGATGATGTTTAAGGCTTATTCCAACCCAAGCCATTCTATTATAAAGAAAATTATATTTCTTTTTTTACCAGTAATGTCTTGGAGCAGGGCAATGGTGTAGTGTCCATTGCAGTCTCAAACCTACAAAATAGTGCTGGTGAAGTAATTTTTGTAGCAAAATGAGACATCAGTGTGAAAGAAGGGTTCAACTGACTTCTTGGACTGCAGTTTCCACATGGAGTCAAGCTCTGGTTCTTCATGGTGTCTGAAATGGTTTTAATCTTCAGTAGTTGTATACTATGATGTTTTAGTGAAGAATCAGACAGTCCAAGCTGCCTAACAAGTCATAAAATACTATGATGTTTTTACAAATTTATACTAAATTGTGCTTCAGCATCTAAAATCCTGCTGTGTGAATAATTATATAAACTCCGGTTCAGTTCTGAAGAGCATCTGCAGAAATGTCACCTTCTGGCAGGTTTCCCTTGAATAGTATAAAAAATACTGAGTGGGGTCTTTTTGTTAGAAGGGCAAAGCTGAATTATTTTTGCCAATACACTATAAGCATGCTTCTTTAACTGAATTTTTCCTGTCCAGACTTAAAGCATCATCATTTTTATTTAGACAGGAATATTAAATACTGTGGCACAATGGATTGTGCATGTTCAACAGTGAGTGAAAGAGAAAGATGATATTTTATTTGTAAAAGTGTTTCCTATCATCAATTTTGAATCTGGTGTCTGTAGAGGTATGAAAGTCACTTGGAAAATCAGGCTGCATGTATATCATGCAGTATCAGTAGCCAAAAAAAGGAAGAGAGGTTCCAAATCGTATTTTCTAAATGGTCTTGCTAGAGGTGACAGTAGTTGTAAAAGTAAATCTTACTATGAATCAGTTCTAAACCAGAAAATTTTACTGGAAATTAAAGCTTCCATATGACCTTAACAATGTTATTGTTAAAATAAATTATGAGAAAAACATTTGTTCCACATCTGGCTCTGTTAAAACTTTAATACCAAAGCAGATAAAATATGCAGCTGGATGTAATCCATGATCAGTTTCTTCATGTCCAGCCCGTTTTTCACTCAAGCCTCTGTAGCTGTTAGTCAGTGGTACAAGGATGATGATGGTGCCAAGTCTTGTGATAATACCTCTGACTCCTGCCTTTCTTTCCTTCCACTCGTGTTCAAGGAGGACACAAATCATGTGTCACAAGTCTCATTCATACTTGCTAAAATGCTTAGTTAAGGCTTTGCTCCTGCAATTCCTGTTTATGTGACCACCTGCAGATGATCATCTTGCATCATTCTGCCTTTATCAATACTTATTCTGTAAGAGTTTGACTTTCTTCAGTCCAGGCCACTTTTAATTCCCAACCATGTTCCTTTGTTGGGAACAGAACAAATGTGAATTTATTTCCTTAGCTAATCTTTAGTTAATTTCAGTCTGCTGGTTTTATTTTTAGTTTTGCAGCAGTGTGCTGAAATTTCCTTTTTAAATACCTTTTAAAGATAAAATGGAACACATACCCTTTATATTTTTGATGAAAAGTGCCTTCTGCTCATTTTCTACTGTAGCGCTGTCAGCAGCTTTTGAGTTTCTTGCTGATTGTGCAGATTTTTTTTTCTGGGAGGATTGAAATGGCTTTAAATACAAGAGAATAAAACCCCAAGTTTATTAAGGTCTGACAACAACTTGGGTAATCCTGGGGTATTGTTCTGTAAATCCCCTAATATGAAAAAAAGTTCAGAATTTTTACAAAGCCTTTTTTACATTGTTAATAAAAGAAAATAAGATTTTAAAGCCCTTTTTTGATACTTTCTTTTTGAATTTTAAATGCTCCTATCTATAATAATTATGGTTTATTTCCACTCATAGATTTCCAAGAGAAAGCAGGTTAAAACAGAACTGAGTTTCTGATCTTAATTGATTCGTGTACAATTCACATCTCTTAAATAGAAGTAAATGGAACATAGTCTCAGATTTGTTTTCATACTTCACAGAACATAAAGCTACCAGATTCCAGAATTTACAAACTTGAAAATTCACTTAGAAGACTTATCCTGCAAAAAAAATTTAGAATTTAGTAAAAGGTTTTATTTGAAACAGCTCTCAGTGATCTCATCTCCAGCTTGCCCATCAACTTTCTCTCCTTGTTTCTGTCTTCTACAGACCAGCAGTTTGCAACAGCCTTCCTAATGATGAGTTGTTGTTATTACTCCTTTGTTGCTTCATGTGTTGTCCATTAAGCTAAGCACCTGTATGTCTGCACTGTGAGCCTTGGTCTGTTCTTTGCCTTATCATGGAGACTACAGAGAGAAGTTAGTGCTAAAGACATGGCTGTAGAGATTGTTATGTGGTTGGTTAATAGCAAATACACTTCAGTCACCCTGCCTTGTGTTTTCTTTGTTACTTCCAAGCGTCTCTGAATGGTGACACTATTTATATACTATGACAAACATAATTTCATTGAGAATTTTTCCAGCCAGCTTCTAGTTTTTTTATGTTCCAATACAGGAATTGTGAATAAAGCAAAGTAGTCAGTGGTTAGAATATTTTAAAATTAAATATTTGGTTTATTTCATTAAATGTTGTAGTTTTATGAACATCAGAAAGTAATCTAGAAGCTGTTGGATGCTCCCTTCAAAGAGAGAGATTAATTTAAGCATTAATTCAGAAAATAGCAAGGGAATGGACACCAGTGTTAAAGAATCTCGTGGAAATGTTTTGTATTTTAATAGTTGAGGTATTAGCCAAAAATGCAAAAACCCTGTGTAAATTTTAAGTCATCCAGCTGCACCTTGTTAGGTTATAGAAACAATTTGCACTTGCAGAAGAAGAAGAAATAATAATTCTAAGTTTAGGAAGTTACCTCTTTGAAGGTAAAACTGATCTGCTGATTAACTTGTTTTCCTCTTCAGATAATGCTTTTTATCCTTTTTTAAAAATTGAAATCTCTGAAATACTATATATGGAGAGCTTTTTCAGCACAATGTAGAACTTGTGCATACCCGCTCTTTGTGGTTTTGGAATTGCAGGCGCTTTGACTGCTGTAACAAGTCTTCTTATTGGTGATTCGTGATAGGTTTTGTTGTGATGGAATATTGTCTGTATTTTTCAAAATGGTGAGAGTAAGTTCAATCAAGAGTGTTTCTTTGAAAAAGAAGCATATTACAAAGGAAACATTTTTGGAAAATACAGATCATCTGTATTGTTATTGAAAGTAAACTTTGCATTTCATTGTCAATTAAATGATTGATGTGTGCCTATGGCAACTTTTTAAAGGTGCTTGATTCAGTCAGGTTGAAAAACGTCCACCAACTACAACAATACATTTTTACCTGTTGAACCTTACACACCTTGCTTTATATTGGTGCTACTTGTTTGTAAATGTTATCCTGCTATTTTGAGGAGAGGAATTTCCTGGAAGTTGAAGAAGAAGGAAGGAGAAAGACTCTTTTCAAGTGTCCTGATGATACTTTGAAATTGCTTCATGGAATTATTGCAGATTTGGGGACCTAATTATACTTTATGACAACAGCAATTTTTATGTGCTTTGTGCTGCAGGTGTCTTCTGTTGAATCATGCAACTTGAAAATCTTTAAAATTTAATATTTCTTTCCTTACAGATGGCGGAGTTTGACACCAGTTGGGCAGCCTATACCAGGAACAAGATTTATTGCATTCAAAGTACCATTAAAAGGGGTATGTATAAAAGTAACTGCAAATTGGCTGTATTAGATAAACTGCAAAAGCAATAAAGAATAGCATGATTATACATGCAAATTTCAAGAAAGTTTTTTTAGAAAATAATTTATTCAGATTTAAGCTTTTCAAGCATCTGGCTTTTAAAAATAATATTCTATATTTTTTCTTATTTTTCTTTATTTCTGATGTTACTCTTTTTATTTATCTTTTAAAAATAATCAAGCTCCTAAATCAATCAGCATACTTCATTTGATCACTATTAAGTGCCTAAATTCATAATCTTATTAAATATCTTTTCATGGCTGTTTTAAGAAAATCATATGGAAGAGTTTATGATATGAATAACAATCTAGGCAATGTAAACCAAAGTATCATTTTATGGAAATTAAGCACTCATTGAAGGATACCAGCCACTGTAGATCTTTTAAAATTATAGATCCAAATTGGCAATTTCATAAGCGAAAAGCTTCAGTGATCTGGTGGGAATGTATTATAACTAAAAAAGAAGCCTTCATAGATTTCTTCTATTTTACTAATTAATTAGTTTATGAAGTACTTTTATTAGTATTTCCTTTGGAGTCTTGCTAACATGAAGTGTCATCCTAAGCTATTAAATACAGAGTTAAATCTTTAAAGTCTTGTTTCTACAGTATGTGGAGGTTGTCTTGTAGAGACTGTTCAGTTCTTTAGTGCCTAGGCCTTTTTGGAGGCATAGGGCAAATTAATGTTAATTTATACAGAAGGGCAAATAGGACAAGTGCTGCATAAATTGACTTCTACAAGTCCTTGCTTTAGACACAGAGAAAATAAAAGTTTCCAAGCACTTTTAAAGAAAGTACAGTGGTCTGACATATCTCTAGCAGTTAAAGGGAAATGTTTTGTCTAAGCTTTTGTCTTCAGATTGCTCTCTAGTATTCATACACAAAAAGTTTGGTTCTTTGGGTATATTACTACCCATTATGTTTCCAGTCACCATTCAGTTCACTTTTATTAGGAATGACTGAAATAAAATGCAGGATTTGCTTCCTGCAGCTGCTTTTACAGCTTTAGGATGATGGTTTGGTTCCTTGGACACCAAGGATCTCATACTTAACATGTTATGTTCTCCAAGATATGGATGGATTTTACAGCAGTTGTGTGATTTTCTACCAAGACTGCCAGTCAACAAATCAAGCTGTGAATACAAAATCCAGTAGAGATATAATTGGCTTCTTTGCTCTTGTCACAAGGACCACTACACATCAGCCTGTTACTCATTTCCTGTCCTACTGATCGCACTGGGGCGTAGATCTCTGTTCTGGGAAGCTGTCTTGGCCAGACATAAAGTCTGGTACCCAAGGATGCAAAATCTGTAACATTTCTGTCCCTTCAGTTTGTTCAGTCTCAATTATGCTAGACAGAGAAATGACGAGTCTGCCAGAGACTGTGTGGTTGAAGATCACAGAGTTTGTGGCAGAACACACATAAAATATGTAACTGGCTAGCCTGTGATGTCTTTGCAGAGGTGTCAGTAAATCTGTCTGAAAATGCTGAAGACCTGATTGGTTGTAGTTTGTTGGAAGTCCTATTATTTATTAAATTGGTGGAACACCTCTTAAATATGCAGCAGTTTGCTTCTTTACTGTGTGTTAGGAACTTGATTGGTGATTTCTCCCAAAGGGAGACAACATATTTTTAGTATTTGAAGATACAGGGTTGTTGTCTTAGAAGATGTGCTGTTAGTAAAGATCATGTGTTTACCTGGAAGGATTTTCTGTCTTTCCTTTAACATCGCCATTATAATGCTAACAGTAACATTGTAGTGTAGTAAAAATTGGGCAAGTTCTTTCCCATGCCATTAGGAGGATTTTTAGAATTGGTTCAGATTTCTCACATTCTCAAAGCCCTATTAAACACCTAAACTACTGAATAGCAGGAGTTTTTCAGAAAATTCCAGCGAGCCTTTCAAAACATAGTGTATTTTTGTACATTACATTCCTCCTCAGTTTCTGTCATGTCATATAGTAAAAGTTCTTTAATATTCTACCATAGACCTTTTGCAGATTTACCTTTATCACCTCAAAGTTGTTAAGTTCAGTTTCAGATTGTACTGAGAGCCACTGCTGAGTAGCAGTGTCATAACTGACTAATGTTCATTTTGTTTAAATTTCTACAACATCTGCTTCTTTCAGCAGTGCACTGGTGTCTGAAATACATAGGACTGAATACATTATTACTTCCTCTCTGTCCTCCTCCTTTCAGCTCAAGCTTCCTAATCACATACCAGCTTTGATATGACTGCCCTGCTGTTTATTCTTTACTTCAGTTTCCTGTCTCTGTTTCCAGACTGAGACAAGTGCTTGCTAGCATTTTACATTAGAATCTGTACAGTCAAAACAAGGAATGGTTAGTTACCCTATAGCATCTGTGGTTCTAAGAAGTATGTGGTCTGTGGCTGCCTTCCTTTCCAAAAGTTCTGAGTCCAGTCTGCTTGAATTTCTTGTTGACAAAGGAACTGACAGGTGGTTGAGGCTGCTGCATCTTTTGCCACTGTCTTTATTGGTTCTGGCTGAGCCTGTGTCAAAAGGCTCTCACAATGGACAAGTGCACTGTTCAGAGAAAATCCAGTCTTGAGTATATGAGGCATTTTCATACCTAAAGTGAAGAACACATTTCAAAAACCACAGCTACAATAGGGTGAGTAAACATTTTTCTCACTGTTTGTCAAATGAAATGAATTATTCATTATCCACCAACACACAGCTTTCTTAGTCACGATATTTAGTCTTACTTAATATTCCCCAGTGCTAAATGATATGCAAGTACACTCTGTCAAGAGATGAAGGAGGGATAAAAATGTCTGCACAACATTTGTGGGAAGTTAAACCTTTAGAAATGAACTCTTGTATCACAATTTCTTATGTTTTATATGAAATACACTTCTAGTTTTGAGTTACCATGCAGGACAAAATTTGTTTTGGGGGAGTAGATTGTAGTGTTTTGCTTTTTATGATGTTTAGTTATATAAAAATCAATGTATACGTGCTGCATTTTTCGGAATTTTTGTGTCTGTCAAGTTATAGCTAATTTTAATAATGTTTGTTAACACTGTACAAGTAGAAATGCTCACATTGCCTTGCATTTTCATCTAAATAGGAATTCATAAATTTTTGTTTTCTTTTTGGTTCCTCTTACCTGTATAATAGATGGATGTGGTTCTGATAATGAAACACTCTCTTTTAAATATTGATGCTTCCTAATACTAATTAAAACAGCTGAATATTGCAAATGTCTTATAATTAGAATGTAAAAGGATAATATTTCATTTCCATTTTCTTTGTAGGCAATTAACCAGAGGCTTACCCCAACCCAGAAATTTACACCAAAAGACTTAATTGCTGCAATGAAAGCCCTAAATGTGGAGCTTGGATTAATTATTGATTTAACATACACCACACGATACTATGAAGTTAAGGTAACAAAAGCCTAACAAAAATGTAAAATAGTTACTGCAACTTTTGTTTTAAAGTGTTTACACAATTTCTTACCTTGAATTGGAATAGACAAGCTATCTAGACTACTTTTATGTCTCCAATAGAAAAGAAATGTTTTATCACAGAGGAAATAGCTCATTCTCCCAGCTAGTTGCATTTATGGCTTATTAGTATTATGGTAACTCAGTAATAACTCAGTAATGGATGAAGACTTCAGTGCCAGGCACTGCACAAAAAGTGCAGAAGAGTTATATCCTGTGTCTTGAAGATATTCTCATTTATTCCTAGGGGATTCTTTTTACTGATCCTCAGTGAAATCCACTTAAGAAAGTGTACATTTTTAAACTACTTTATCAATTTAAAAGTTTTTGCCTGGATGGTTCAAACAATTGTAATAAATCAGCCTCCTGTTGAAAAGGAGAATAAATGAGTGTTATATCAGAGTGCAAATCTTTGTGTGCACATGGGCTCTAGGAATTAAGGGAGTGAATTTGTGAGCATGTACACGATTGTGGGTAGGAGGGACAAATACTGCCAATAATTGTAAAATGGGTTAGAATGGAATGCCAAGAAACTGTTCCTTTAGTTAATGTGCAGCCTTGTTAGCAGGGATAAATAAATTTTATGTAGGAACTGTTCCTTGTCTGACATGGTCTTTAATGTAGAAATGTTAGTGGTAGTTTCTGAGAGTTTATCTCTATAAAATTGTGTCAGGATTGTTTTCAGTTCTTATTCAGGATTTGAACAACTGGTTTACATTGTTATTATGTTAGATACTGCTTAAGGTTTCTCATTGTTGCAAGACTTCAGTGTTTTTTACCATTGCTTTTTTCTTTTTTTGTTAGGATTTACCTAAAAGTGTGCAGTATAAGAAACTTTATACTGTTGGACTGGAAGTCCCTGATAATGCTACTATCCTACAGTTCAAAAAGTGGGTCAGAAAATTCCTTTGGGAAAATGCAGGAAATGGTAAATATCAGCATTCTGTGCTGTAAAAAAACTCACCAAAATTCCAAAATTTTAATTCAGTATTAACCATGTCATTTACTAATTTCAATATTCAATAAAACTTATGACACCAGGGATCTCGGGCTTGGGCTTTTTGCAGCGCTTTCCACTTTATTATCATGATAAGATCCATTATGCAAACCACTGTGTATTATCTTTTTTTTCAATCAAAACATGTTTTTCTCAAAAATGATTGGTAACTTAAATGCCCTTCCTAATGGTGTTACATTTGTGTTATGTGTCAAAGTAACTGTAGCAAAGCCTTCCTCTGTGTGACCCAAATGGTTTATCATAGCTGAGTGTTGTAGCTGCCAGCCCTTGGTGGGTGTTTTAAATGGCACCGGGTCTCTGATGGCACTGGGCACTGATATGTGTGAGCAGCTTCAGTCCATTTAGTCTGATGTAGTGTTCTTTGCCTTAGGAGTCCATTATTGCCCTCAGATCTGAACAGTTCTTGAAAATCTGATTGCAGACCTGGTGTCAGTGTTTCCGCAGCGTGGCTGTGCTGCTATTTCAGTGTCTGTGCAAGAGGACAGTTCTTGCTGAGATTAGATAAGGTGCTTTTTGTGAAAATAATTTAGTGTATATTTTGCCACAATGTGTTTGTAGCTTTAAACTTCCCACTTCTTTTGATAGTGGTCAGATTAGGCAGATTTTACCTGTTTGTTTATCCGATAATGGTGGATCATTCGTTCAGGCCTTTTTGTGATGTTTGCTGTGGTTCCTTTGGCATTCTCTTTGAGAAAGTAGAAATATTAACTGCCCAAGTGCATACAGTTTTTACTGCAAAGCATAACCATGATCTTCCTGTGGGTGAGCAACTGTTCTTGAAAAAGTTCTGACCTTAATTTCAGATATGAGAGCCTGAATTAGAACTACTAGGAAGATGAGAAAGTATAAGAAAAAGCCTTTGTCCTTGCTCAGGAAGTTAGTTTTTATGTTCTTCCTTTGCTCCTTTTTGGCTTAAGGAAATTACCCGGTGATTATTAGTTTTCTTTGGTTTGGATCTAGTGCTTTTTTGTGTGACAAAGAATAGTCTGAATCTGATCTTGAGAGAATCACTTCTTGATTTGTTACTGGATGTTGACCTGCAGTTATAGCTTGTAAGGGCATTTTAGCAGAGCTTATCTAACTTCTACCTTGAGAGAGCTTTCCTCCTTGTAATTTGGCCTCTGTTTTAGATAATGCCTAAAATATCTCAGAATTCCTTTTGCAAATACTTTTTAAGAAGGTGGTTCTTTTTTTAGTGTTTGAGTTGTTAGGACATCAACTTGTAATGAACTTCTGTGGCAATTTGACTGTTGTGATCAGCGGCAAACACATGTCTCAGTTATATTTCATGTCATTCAAAAGTTTATGCATGTCCTGTTTCAAAGACCATCTGTCAGTACTGTCTCTGCCAAAACTTTTTTCTTCTGATGATAATAATTTTTCTTCAAAAATCTAGCCTAAAACTTAATCAGTTATACATTTACTCTTCTACCAGCTTTGCCCTTTAAGTATTGTTGTTCTCTGTCCCCCCATTCAGAATCTCAGATTTGGTTTTACAGACTAAGACAAGTAGCCATTTGTTTATATTTATATATATATTTATATATATATATAAAACTTGCTTGTTTTTCATTACATTTCAATATGAATATCAATAATCTGGATGGGGTTTTACCAGTGCTTTGCATGACTGTTTTAGAGTTTCCCGTTTCTGTTAGAAGTCTCTCATTTGAAATACCCTAGCAATAGTAAGTTATTCTGGTTGAGGTTTGCTTTCAAAACCATATTTTATTATTTTTCTCCTGTTACTGCAGTGGCTGAGGTTAGTTGCTTTACCTGCCATCACTCTTTCTTTTTTTCTACATTCCACAGAGTCAATTTCAGCCATCACAGGTTTGGAAGTAGTGAGCTAACAGCTGCTAGAGATCCAGCATGGAGAGGACGTGTGTCTTGTCTGGATGTGTTTCTTGTTTTACAGGCGTGACAGTAGAATTTGTAAATAGCAAGCATTATTTATTATTACTTTGCTAGAAAGAGATTCTTTTTTGTAAAAAAAAATAATTATGCTAGCTTTCTGTTGATTTCACTTTCTGAACTATTAAAGACTCTTTCCTTTTTTGATAGAGAAACTCATTGGCGTGCACTGTACTAACGGAATTAATAGAACTGGCTATCTTATATGTAGGTAAGGCTGTATAAAAGCAGAAGTTATTCTTCACAAAAAGTAGCATCCTTATATTACTCTCTGTTCCCCTTGGGACAATAACATAGTAATATTTTTCTTCAGATATCTTATAGATGTTGAAGGCTGGGATCCCGAGGCAGCAATTCAGGGTAGGTATATATTTCGAACTAAGGCATGTGTCAGGTTGTACTTCACAATTACTAAAAACTCACAAATACAACAATTTTATTTTAGTATCTTTTCAGTAATTTCATGTGCTGGCTTATGTAGGAGATTTTATAGCTTACTGTTGTTTCTATTCCAGGCAGGACTTGAGCAATAGCAAATTGACAGCATAGGAGGAATATGTTTTAGCTGCTAAAATTTTTTATTTTTACTGGAAAGAGTTTTCACTCATAGTTTGCTACCACTACTAGTTTCAGGTGTCTTTTTAAAAAATACTGCAATGATGCCAGCTTGCTGAAATATTTAATACCAAGTTAGAATTGTTTCAAATTCAGCATCTCATGTGGAACAGAAACTTGCCTTTCACGTTTTTGTAGCTCAGTTTGACCCATTTCATTAGACTGTATTTTTTTCTTTTCTTTAGCTTTTGGCGATGCCAGAGGTCACCGCATGGATGGCCTGGTGTATCTCACAGATCTCAGGACACAGCCGATGCGAAGGTGAGCAAAAGCTTTTAGTTGTTTGCTTAAGATCTTCCTGTGTGTCTCCTGGTATTTTTAAAGTTCATTTCCTGTCCTAAGCCAAAATTAATTCCCTCTTAAACCTCTAATATGAAGCAACATATAGATGTAAAACAATGTGTAGTTGTTTGTGTATTCTCAGATGAATAACATGAAGTGCAGTGTACTTTGTTCATCTTTTCAATGTATATGGTTCAAAAGATCGTTTTTAATCTGACAGCTACTACTGAGCATTGCTGTGCTTTTATCATACTGTCACAAGTGTATTGAGTCTGTATTCTCTCAGAAGCTGAAAGGCGCCACTGCAAAGATGTCTTTGTGAGCTCTGTGATCTGTCTGCTGTTGTTGGCACTGTAGAACAAGATAGTAAAAAAACAGTAGAATGGTTTTAAGAACAAAAAAATGCAGAAAAGTGGAACATTGTTCTTGTCCCCTCTGTTCACAGTAGTTGTATTTCTGATGTTTAAGAATGTTGTGCTTATCATCATCTCCTAAGAACAGCCAACCTTTACATCTTCCTAAGGTATTTGTGCCAATGATGCCTTGGCAGTAGCAGTAAGTGGACTTTAAAATTAATACCTGAGTGATTTGTTTATTTTTTGTTTAATTGAAGGTCCTTTGTTTTGCTCTTATTGTTGCTTCATAGTCTGTGCAGGATTAAGTTGGAGTCATGTCATATTTTTAAAATAAATTTACAAGATTAATGTTGTCTGAGTTGTCTGTAAATTTTACTTAACATAAAATTTCTGTCATTCAGAACTGAAGAATTTTATGGGAGTGGGTCTTTTCTTCATCAGTAGTATGCTTTAAAAAAGGAAGCTTATGTGAGATTTTTTTTTTTCCCCTCTTAGTAACCTTGGTATGGATGTATGGGATGCAGATGAAGATATTATCCCACCACCACATGCAATGGAAGGATCTGTAGAGCGGTTCCCAAATGAAGATTTTCAGGGGTAATAGGCTGAAAAATGGAATTCAAAACAAAAAACCAACCAACCAAAAAAAAAAAACCACAAGGGAAAAGAATTGTTTCTTACTGAAAATACCATAAATACTCAAAAGAGATTTTATAAATATAGCCTACCCATGTAAAATGTATTTAAGAATCTGACAAAACAGCAACAAGATACGGGTAAGAAAGGGAATGTATGCTGTTAGAAGTCTGTAAGTAATTCGTTCACTTAGGAAAATTGAGTTTAACTTTGCCTGTCCTTCTTCATTATTCTACAATAATCTGCAGTTATTTTGAATCACTGGTTTTGCCTCTTTAACAAGTACTATAGAATTACAACTGTTTGTCTCAGCTTCTGCTTTAACACTTACATACAGTTTGGATTATTAATAATTTTCATACCTTCATATTTGATGAAGGTCTTTCATGTAAATTCTTGGTTAAAAATGAATTGTTTTCATTAATGAATTGTAGCACTTTTAAGTATGATATTCAATACTTCTTAACAGGTCTGGGAAAAGATTAAGAATTTATGATGACCACTCTCACAATGATTTGCAAGGACAGATGCAGTTGCGGGATTTTGACTTCGTTAATAAGGGGCCAGGACAGAGACGAAGAACATTTCATGACCATCAGACTCAGGATGAATTAAGAGCATCAGTGCAGATGAGAAATTGGGACTACAATAGGGGACCAGAACAAAGAGCCTTTACTGATCACCAGTTTTATGATGATTATCAAGAAGACACGCAGCTGAAGGACCCAGACTTCAGTAGCAAGGGACATGGACAGAGTTTGAGACCTTTTCATGGACACCAGTTTCATGATGATTTGCAAGCAGACAGACAGTCTTTTGACTTCAACAGAGGACGGGAGCAGAGGCAGAGATCCTTTCCTGACCATCCATCTCCTAATGATTTGCAAGAAGACAGGCAGTCAAAGGATTTTGATTTTGGTGGCAGGGGTCGTGGCCAGAGGCGAAAACTGTTCCATGACCACCAATCTCATGATGAATTTCAGACTCAAATGCAGTTAAAAGAATTGGATTCTGCCAGTAGAGGTCCTGGCCAAAGACTAAGATCCTTCCATGACTACAAGTCACATGATGGCTTGCAGACACAGATGCAATTGGGAGATTTTGAATTTGTTAAGAGGGGTCGTGGGCAGAGGTTGAGACCTTTCAACGATCACCAGCCTCGTAATGACTTAAAAACAGAGATGCAGCTGAAAGATTATGATAATAAAGGTCCTGGACAAAGGTGCAGACCTTTTCATGACCCTCAGCCTTATGATGGCTTACAGGAACAGACTCAATCAAAAGATTTTGATTATGGTAATAAAGGGCACGGACAAAGGCCAAGACCTTTTCATGATCATCCAGGTCACAATGACTTGCCACGTGAATGGTGTTCAGACAGGTAAAGCATCCTTGAGCTGTTAGAACAGAATTCAAGAATAAAAGTGTAAACTGCAGCAGTTTTAACTTAAATGAAGTATTTTTTAAAATAATTTTTTTAAAAAATCAATCATCCTTTTTCTATATAAATGATCAGTTTATTAACTTTTCTTGTTTTGACTTACTTGACTTAGGGTTTGATATAAGCTGGAGTGTTGCAGCTTCAGAAGCCAGGGTTTCCTTAATTATAAGGTTGTGCTTCTTTAAAATTTGTGTTTCCTTTGCCTTTTAGTCACCTTGAAACAAAACTCTTGTCCCATTTTGTTTTGTACAGAAACTTATGCTTAAAAAGAAGTCCTCTGGACAAAAGAGGATATGAAATCTTATTTATGCCCTCAGCCAAACACAGATAAACAGGAGTGCTACAAGGAAGTTTGATTTGCCTTTGTTTATTCTATGAGATAATAATTTGTTAGAAATCTGCTTCAGAACTTGCATTATATTCTCACAGATACATATATCACTTACTAGTAAACCTATTGGGTTCTGATATATTTCAAAATACTTTTAATGTTGCAGAATATATTTCAGATTCATTGGACTAGTAAAGTTTTAATTTGTTCCATTATGCAGCTAAAATAGAGAATGTTATTACAGTGAAGCATATGATTTTGAGGTATTAAATTAATACAGTTATTACAATTTTTATTAAAATTTTAAGTAATCTTTATTGAAAGAAAAAATACTTTATTTCATTTGATGTATATTTTTTTCCTAAATCTTACAACTGTTGGAAGTCTTCTTAACATGCAATTCCTTTGGCCATTTGCAGAAGTCAGTCCTTTCCTTCCCACAAAAATGTACCAGAACCTCATTTCTCCTCATCTCCTTCACTTCACAGAGATTACGGGTCTGATAATGATGACTTTAACAGAAATTACAGGTAAGTATCAGATATCATACATTGCTTTCTGACTTACCTTTGTAGTATTACTCCCACTTTTTCCCAGCTAAGAAATACAAATTAACTGCACAGTGTAAAAATCTGTGTTAATATTTTTGCTTAAATCCAGTTTAACCCATTGAATCTGAGCGCTGAGCAAATAATGTGACTAATTTGTGGTCCATTGATACTGAGTTTTGAGTGTTATTATTGTGTGAATCCCTGACATAACCATTGACATGGCAAGCACAGTTGAAGCTAATGAACTACATAGTATGAAAATCAAGTGTCAGTGAGTAAAAAAGCAAAGCACATATGCTGTATTTAACTCAAGTGCTCTGTACAACGAGCTGAGGAATTTTACTTTGTGAGATGGGCGGACACTGAACTGGGGTGCCCAGAGCCATTGTCCCACATCCTTTAAGAATGGACATCACCCCTGTACAAACTCATCTAATGAGGCTTAGTTTGAGTGACCCTAGCTACTTCTAGAGATCCTTTCCAGTCTAAGTGAATCTATGGTTCAGTAAGGGAGATTTTAAAATTTTAAAGATTGTTTTGAATTGGCTTTATACACCACTTACTTTACCAAGTAAGGAAGATATTTGAGAGCAAAGAAAATTGGGGGGGGGGGAATATATATATATATATATAGTATCTGCATTTTTAGATCATTCCATGTGTATTTTATAGGAGAGTGAGTCTTCTATTGCAGAAAATTAATAATTAAAATATTTTTCAAAATACATTATTGCCTGTTGAGGCTATGTACTATATTATATTATATACATTATACATACACACACACACACACGCTACATATATATATATACTATATATTATTATATATTGTACCCAAAAATGAAAACACAGACTTAGGAAAAAACGTCCCCTAGGTAAAGATATCCTCAATAAACAGGTAATTTTAATTGTAAACAGCAGTTAAAACAAAACTTTGTCTAGTAGAATTACTTACTGTAAAGAGCTGTAATTTTAATCACTAGAATTGGAAATTAATTAATTAATACAAACAAGTTTGCAATATCCATAGAGATGATTTTAATTTCAGGGAGTAAAAATGAGAATGAGGGTTTGAATGGTTCTTTCAGTGTTAGACACAGTTAATTTCTAGTGGTGGCCATCAACAATAAATCAACTGGTTTATTTCTAAGAAATTCACTGTTCATATTTGTTCTTGCAGTAATCGACCACATTGTTCTGAAGACAATAGGAGAGTGCATCCCTCAGAGGAATTTAATAGAGGAAAAAACAGATTTGCACCATACTCTTCACGAACAATGCACTCATCTTCATCAATACACCAAGAAGATAGTTCAGTAGACTATGAAAGAAAGTCTTTTCAGGGTGAAACTACCAGAAGCATGGAACAAAGTAAAAGATTACCAGTTGTAACAGTTGATTACAATTATGGTCTGCCACTAGACTGTGGACCTGAAGAGGATGAGAGATCCCATTATGATTTACCACCAAGAGACCACTACAACTGGAACTGAATAAAAAAGACAATGTTTGCTCAGCTTAGAATTGCTTTTACCCATTTATTTTGTATGTGGACCAATTTTTGTTTTCAAGCAAGTTAGTTAAATGAAAATTTCAGTAGTAAAGAACAGGCTCTATTGTAAGATTAGCTTCTACTGATATTTGGTTCTTTAAATTTATTAGGCTGTATTTGTTAAGTGTCGTTGGAGACAATGTCTCTGTACACATGGAATTAAAGCAGTCCTTCCTTTTAGTAAAATTGCAACCCTGAAACAAACAACCCCTTAAAACAAACAACTTTCTGGGTGATTGCGTTTGTTTTTTGTTTTACAGTTCTTTAAAATATATGTGATTTCCAGATGCATAATAAAACACTACACTATCAGGTAGACTAGCATTGAAATTATAGGGAAAATACTTAGAAATGAATGAAGCCAGGTTATGTACAGTTCATCCTTTAATTTGAAAACAGAACTCTCAATTACTGCTAAAAGTCACTGCAGCACCACAATTTACCTCCATATTATCTGTACCATCCACTGAACTGACCTAGTTGCATTCTTTTTCATAGCAGAATTTTTCCCAGATTGCTAAGAACATGTAAACAAGTGGAATTTGAATATTCTAAATGTCAAACTTGCTTTTCAGTAATTGGAATATCTCATCCTGATTGTGTATTTTTTTCCTGATCCCTTAGGTTATCTATGTTTCAGAATAGCCCACTGCAGGTAAATTTCACCAGTTTCTCAGCAACAAATCCTAAGGGAAGGTAGGTCATGTATGTCACCTTCACTGTCTCGACTGGCCAAGGGCACTGGTGCCTATGTACTTACACCTCCTTGTTTGTCAGTCACATCTGTCCTACTCCTCAGTCCTGTTGTTTACTAGTTTCTTCTTACAGCAGAGCAATGTAATCAGAACAGCAAACTTACTTCTTCAGGTGAGCTCCTTTAAGGGTCATGTATTGAACAGGCTCCTGAACTGCCTGTGGCTCTCACAAAGGTAGTGCAACAAACAGTGACTGAATTTATACCAGCAGCTGCACAGTAGCACCAAGAGCTCCTACTATGGATAAGGAAATCATTCCCTAGGATGAAAAACAGTATTACTATAACACTTACGTAAATTAAAATACCTACATTTTTCATTACTATTATATTTTAACAAAGTAATACTTGAAAAGGCATCACAATAAATAAGGATAAAGGTAGAGCATTATATTAAAATAAACAATTCAATGCAAGCTACTTAAGTCATACAGTTAAGACACTGCCTTAAAAGCAAAGCTTTAAAGCATCAGGCAAGAGAGCAAGGGGATCTAGGTATACACTAGAAAACTGGAAAAAAAAGTGTTTGTACCACAACCCAGAGAAGTTTTTTTTTTTTCCTTTTAGTGGCAGCATAAAGCCCAGATTTCTGAATTCGTGGTTCTGTAGTAAATAAGAACTAGATTGGAGTATCTTGTAACTCTTGTTGTTTGGTAACACATGCAAACAGTTCCCCTAGTCAAAGGACTCCATGGGTATAAATTCATACTGCAAATGCTTCATTGCCTGTGCAACTGGTAGAACAACTTTGGCTTTGTTCATTGTACAAAGTAAGTAGTTTTGTCTTTTTCACAGCAGCTTTGTATTTCTCATTAAATTGTATTTGCCATCAAATCTGATGGTGAGCTTCATTCATGTGGTCTCAGGAATGAAGCCCTGTCTATACAAACCAGTTGTGGAACTGAATGCTAAATGTTATGAAAAGGCATTTGTTCCTTCACTTGCCTTTTTTTTTTTTTTTTTTTTTTTAACTTGAGCTGTAAGATGAGAATCTTTATCTACACTTCTTTATTTGGAAGCAAGAAAGATCTGCAACATGGGCTACTATAGATCCTTTTAAAAAATCAACAAAAAATACCCTTCCTGGCATTTTCCAGCAGGGACTCAAGAATTACAGGCTGATATTACAAGCATTTGTTTGAGGTTTTCTCCTACTATGTATGCAGTATTCATAAAGTGAATAAAGAGCAGAAAACATTTGCCCATTTGTATTTTTGTTTTGGGGTTTGTTATTTAGGATTGCAGTGACCCTAGAGTCAATCCTTTGCTGCTTCAGACTGGAGAGCTGAAAAGCTGGTGCACTGGAAAGCTCAGTGAAGAAGAAACATGGCTTAAGAAGTTAAGATCAGCAGCAGCTCTTACCAGCTCTTGTCAGCTCCTGCAGGACCCTTTGAGGGTCAGCTGCAAACAACCAGGTGGTGCAATTCTGTTATCTAACAAAACAAATGTCACTTTCCTGCCTGTGTTGAATATCTCTCTCTTCAGGGAATATTGTTAGACATGATTGTTTTCACAAGTGGTTTTGAGAAGACTTTATGGAAATAGTTTTGTTTGTTTATTTATTTATAATTTAGGATAAGGCTCTCCGCCCTACTGTTTCTAAGGGAATTATGCAGAACTAAGCCCACATAATACATTATGAACTCCAGCTGACATTTATCTCAAATTCCACAGATTGGTTTGTCACTGTGTATTCATATCTGTACTATTTAATTGCTAATTAAATTCACATGGTAGAGAATGAAATTATATTTTTCTTGTTTTTTAAGGGAATATTATATTACAGCAGCACTCATAACTAAAACACAATACTTTTATTTATTTCACAGTTGTACAAAAAGGTCATAAAATTTTGCTGGTCTCTTTCGTGTATGTTCTCAGCAAACATAGAACTAGTTATTGTTGTATCACAGAGCATAAAAAGCCAAATAGTGTTGGTTTCCCACTGCCCTGAGTGTGAAATTTTGAAAAAAACCACAAGAATACAAAAAATCTAGACTGAGCACAAAATCATTTAATGAAGTTGTAACAGTTCTAATATATATAACTGTTGAACTCAACTCTCAGAAAACCTTTCTGTTGCTGTCCTGAAGTCATGTTTTCATTGGATTTTTATCAGATGGTGAAGCCTTCATGCCAGCTTGCCCTGAGCTGTGATCATCCTGAGTTAGGAAATGTTCAGGTGATTCCTGGAAAACACTGAAAGTTCACATCAGCTCTGTGCAGAAGGCTGATTCCCAAGAATGGCTTGGGAAAAGGAGAGGTCAGCTCCAACAGGAAACCAGAACACAAGGATACAACTAAATTTATATGTAGAAATCTACAGTGTACAGCGTTCAGTTTTCTGTGTGAAGAACAAGGTTACCTGTAAAAGGGCTAGAAAGGTTTGCATGTGATTGTTTTTTCTATCAGCTGAGGCAAAAGCTAAATTACCTACAAGAAGCCACAGGTGCAATTGGGGTCCTTCCCTGTTTATTTGCCTCTGAAGTAACTGCTAGTAAGCTGCAGGCTTTCTCTTTGTGTGTGCAAAAATGATCAGTGATGTTACCCATCAAATCGGGGGGACACTGCTACAACCAGTGTGCGGGGACCAGCAGTTCAGTGACCTGAGCAACATCTTCTCAAAGAAGATCAGTTCTTCCTTAAAATGTCTTATGTGAAGCATCCAGAAATGCAGACAACCCAAAGGTCATTTGTGACCTAAGAACCTGCTCAGTGCTGAGAAAAGAAGGAAGGTATCCCCCATCTGGGCTTTAGCAAGAGGATATGAATCCTTGGCTGCTGTGAAGAGCAGTTTATTTAAAATGTGCGTGCAAACAAAAAGCAATAGCTTCCATGCTGTCACCAACCACTAGAGCTTGTTTTCTCTCCAGGCTGTCTGTTACTTGCTCCAGTTGTCAGCAGACTGTGCCTTACTGGTTCCAGTGGACAGCAATTACCAAACCAGCAGCTCCCTTTCTTCCTCACGTGGAGAGCCAGAAAAACAGATGACAAAAATGAACCAGGTGAGGAAGCAACTTGATTCTTTGTCCTCCTCAGATGAGAAGACAATGCAGGGGTTGTGGGGAAAGGACAGAAAAAGAAATGTTAAAAAAAAAAAAAAAAAAAAAAAAAAAGAAGGACAGAAAATGAAAATGCAAGTGTCAGGGGAAGAGTCACCAGTGTGAGGGAAGGAATGTGCAAAAGGTGCATGTGTAAAAAGCTGGTGAAAGATTATTACTGGGTATAAAAAGAGGGCACGTGCTGGAGGAAGAGTTCCTGGCAACTTCTTATCTGGGTCTTCTGAGCTGTGCACGTGGCTCTGTGTGAGCTGATGTAAATAACAGCTATCAAAAAAATACAGGAGCACTCAGACCTCTAATCCTACAGTAAAGTCATGTGGGATCTTAAAACTAATTAAGGCTTCTCTCTAAGCCTTAAATCTAGTCTATATGCAGTATAATATCCGGATGATATTCCCTGTAGAATCCAATGAGAATTTCAGACAATCAAGTAAGAAACTATTCCACAAACCTATTCCACATTGAAAACAAGCTCAGTTTTTACTGGGTATCAGGAATCCATGAATAAAATTCAATTTGTCTATTACAGGTACATACCTGTCTTATCTCACACTTTCAGGACAGCATAAAAACACACTACAATGTTGGTATTACTGTACCCATCACACAAAACTTACAGTTATAAATTAGTTAAAGTGTAACAAACAAATCTGAAGTAACTCTCTAAGAAGTACAAGCAGGTCATACTGAAAGCAGAAGACATTTATTCCTTTATGAGGAACACTCAGGACTGAATGTTCCACAAAGGAAGATGAAAGAACCCTCAACATAGATAAGTCTGATAAAGTTGTTACAGATGAGGATGTTCCCCACGTAGTTCTTCAAAGGGCCTCTTCTAACATAAACAGAAATAAGTTTTTACTTTCAGAGTTATACTACCAAACAAAAGTCCACAAAACAAGATTAACTCTTTTAGGAGAAGAAAAGAGATATTGTTAATATCTGTTTATCTAAGTCCATTTTTGAGATGCACACAGTAAGTTTAAAAGAAGTATAAATGGGTATATCCAAGTGCTAGAGCTGATCGATGCTCGTCTGCACACTTCAGATGAAAAATAGGATCATCCCATCCTGGTATCGACATCATGTTGTAGATACTCAGCAATTCTGGTATACAGGAAATGGTAAATTATGATATTCACACTACATTCTGGAAATCTTTCATAGCCTAAAAAATATTCTGAGAAGCAATATTTGCAAATTAAAGTAAAAAAAAAAATAGTTATTGCTTTCTATCACTTAAATATAGGAGTTAAAATATATAGAGAGCAAAGGATACATGCACCAGACTTGTTTTTAAATCTAATTTAAACTCATTAACTGCTGCAGAACTTGTGATGATGACCACAGATTAGCTTTCTTTTTTATCTTTGAAAAGCAACAGCTTTTGGAAAGAGCTGGACTAGATGTGAAACCTCTGGCCTTGTTTATTCAGCATTATAGTGTGCTTCTGAATCCTTATGTCCCTGATGACAGAGGTGCTTTTCTATTTATGCTCTTTGTATTCAGTTTGTGCACACTGGAATTATATGCACTTTTTTTTTTTAACTGCACAGACTAATGTCCCTCTTGCATTAGGTCATGAAAAAATAAAGAACAATCAGACTACTGAAATTAAATAAAAAAAAAAGCCCTTAAAACCACACAACCTTAGATAATAGAAAAACTTAGTAAAAGGTCTCTAGTTGTTTCTGTCATGTTATTTTCATGTTGCATTTTTCCACAGGACTATGTAGAAAGACCTGCAGACTTATAGGAAGAGTTTGACCTCATTATTTCCCTTTCTTTCTGGCTCCTTTGTGTCTGTTACATTGATCCAAACAAGGCCAGTTAGATACTTGACATGAGCTTTTCTCACCTTCAGTTTTCTTTCTGGATATGAAATACTAAATTCATTTTTATATAGGTGTATATATGTATGTATATCTATGTATAAATGTAGGTGTATGTGCATGATAAACATTAAATATATATATATTTCTATGTATAAATGGAGATCTCTGCTATGGTAAATGTCAGAGAGAGAGGAGGTATAAAGATGCAATTGTCCATGGAAGTTATTACTTCAGTATTAAGTTTATTTACTGAATGTAAATTTACTTTAGTTCTTTTCTTGACATAAAAAGTGGCATAGTTCCATGCACAGAGGGGTCAAAAGAGGGAGGCTTTAAATGTAAGCATAACAGCTTGTTTGAAAAAAAGACCAACAGTATGCAATGCATAGATAATACCATTTCCTAAAAATACCACAGGAACAATAAACTACCCAAACTATAAAATATTTATTTAACTTAGAATAGCGCAGATAACTGCTAGACAAAACTAAGAAACTTACAGTTTTTGTACATAAAAGGTTTCCAAAGGGTATCAGTAGTTTATGTTTTCATGTGTTATAAGATAGGATGGAAAGTAGAGCTGAGTTAGAAAATGGGAAGTTCATGCTCATGGAACTAAATGCTGAAGAAATTAGAGTCCATGACTACCAAAAACAAGGTGTTTGTACAACCTTGTACAACAAGGTTGATCAGTTGTACAGAATATCTGTTTAAAATGGAGATGGGCAAGAAGCAACACTTCTGAACAAGTCTGTGCCATCTCATGAGATAAAATCCCTGAGAGCAGAAAAATCACAAGAAGAGAAATACAAGTTTTCCCTCTCTATTTGTCATATCACGAGCTTCTCATTCAGGAAAATTGTCTCAAATTGACAATGTTAAATATGATCAGAGGTAATGAAATCTAAGGAGATAATTACACAGCTCTGGTGACATTGGGAATCTTTTAGAATTTTGGTGATTTTCACTACCTAGTGGTTATTGCAATCCTGTTTGATGTTGACAAACCGAAGCCCATCAAACATTTTTCAGAAATGTTGCTGCTGCACGTTGTGGGTAGCAATGCTTTGCCCTGGTTTGTCTCTCAGAATCCAGCACTTCCTTGGTATTTGAGGTGTTTCTAAACTATGAGAGCTATCAGTCAGCATCCAGCCTCCAGCCACCAGCACCTACTGTGAAGAACTTAAAAGGAAGGCCATGAACAAGTTGACTTTCTATTAAGAGGCTTTGGAGAATGTTGTGCAGTTACTAAAAAAACCTCCTTGGTGTAAAAATAAGACAATTAAAAGCCATGAGAGTTGGCATGGAAACTAGTGAAAAAATAAATACACCTTTAAATAAAAATCAAGCAGAATAGCAAGAGACACTATTAGCTAGCAAGAAACAAGAGATTACTCAAGAAAAAAAATCCTTCAGCCATCAGAACTCTGATTTTAACAACACTACTAAAAAGGGGCCTAACCTTCAGAGATAAAATGTCAAATAAAAACAAGGAAGATTAAATAATACTTGTAGAAGAAGCAGTTAAATATATAAAAGCAAATAAGAATTTTAAATGTTAGAAATAGTCTACAAGATATCTAGTTACTTTGCAGACCTCAGAACAGAAAGCATTATTAAGAAATACATATTGCAAAGAACCTGCACGGTTTACCTGCATAAGTTCATACTGCATAAATGTATCTCCCAGAAACTTTTCCCCAGATTATCAAAATAATCATTTTTTGCTGGATTAAGACACCAGCAAAGAAGCTGTCTAAGCAAACTGCTAAACAGGGGCAAGCCTCTAAGACTAGCTTGTCTTCAGACAAGATTTCCAAGGGAATTTGGAAATCAAATAACACAGACACTAAGATGCATGCAAGCTATTATGAAAATAATCTTTTTTTATCAGACTAGAAGGCAGCAAATGTTATACCTACCACTACAGAGAGGCTGGTGTGATCCTGAGCAATACAAATCTACAAACTTTCAGGACACAAAAAATAACTGGAATCATTCTTTCTGTCTTTTGCAGATTGTTTTGTTGGAAGTGCAGTTAATCATAATTTCAACAAGTACTCAGTGCATATGACCCACCACCAATATTTTCTCTGCATTTATTTTTAACAGGTAGGAGCTGTTCAAAACAAATTTTATTGCATGTTTGATGTGCCCTCTGCCTTGACTGCTATTAAAACTGTTTTTAAAGAACCTTAGAGGAAATAGGATGTTAGAATTGGAAATATCACCTGAGGATCATTTCAATAACGTCCACAGCAGGACAGGATGGCTGCTGATTCCTGGCTAAACAAACACGGAAATACTATCAGGGATGTTTGCTATACATCCATGTCAATAGCATCAAACATACAAGGAAAATATCTCCGCCCTCAGTCTGTTCCTTGCTGCTCCCTACCCCAATTCCCTGCTTCCCTCCCCATACACAGCTAAATCAAACATGTACACACACGGAACAGGAGCAGGCATGTGCCTGGGATCACAGGCAGGGATCCAGGCAGGTTCACCTGCAACAAGGGTATGGGGTGGCAGAAAGGAAGGTGCGAGGGTATGGGGTGGCAGAAAGGAAGGTGTGGGGAGTTTTTAGAGTATTCTGGTGAGAGGCCCTTGGCCTCCAGCTAAATCCACTGTACTTTTTGTGTGTATTCAGCTACAGAAGGTATTTTGAGCTATTTAAAGGTAGTTACTGCATCAGAATAATGACAGGCAAAAGGCATTACCTGGGTCGTTGAGTGCAGCACTGTGACAAAACCACGTCCACCAATGAAAAACAGGTCTGTGGTTTGCTCTGGCCACACTGTGCTCAAAGGCCTCAGGCTGACTCTCATTGCCAGTGTTTGGGGCCACTTCAATGCCACTTTCCAGTTGCCACCATGCTCCCACCAAAGGACAGAAGAGACAGGCAGGAAAGTGGCACCCCGGGCATACTTTAGGAAAGGCTTCAGTCTAGGCTGGACCTGCATGGACAAGGATAGATTGAAGCATTATCCCAGTGTCTTGACAGAACTGTCAACTGCCAGTGATAATGCAGACAGCATTAGAATGTTTGTTTGGAATATGTGCTCGTTGGGACGGAATGAGTGAGCCCATACATGAAGAGTTAACTCTCTGGGGAGAGGGAGACCAACCAGAAAGGCTGGGGCGAGCAGAAATCCCTCTAGAAGGGTTGGGTGTGAAACACTCACAGCACAATGGGCTTCAGAGCAAAACTTTATCATACACTGCTATGCAAATTCATGTGTTTATCCAAGTTTATGCCATCACAGGAAAAAAAAAAATCTATTATTTTGTTTCCAACTTTTCACATGAGAGGTTACCTGCGTCAGCTAACTTTATGTACCAGTCTGGGACCATTAATTTAAATGATTAGTCGAAGGCTAATTTCTTAATCTGGATCTGATGGAAGCTGATAGCGAGCGCTGGGAGCCTGGTGTGCCTGCCCGGAACAAGGGGCACTGCCGGGCTGGATTCCAGGGATCTTTCAGCATCGCCCGGGGCCCGCCGGGCTGGGAGGGAGGACGGGCCGCTGTCCCAGCCGGGGCGACGGCAGAAAGCGGGAAAGAACGTGGCCCCTCACAGAGGCGCCGTGACCGGGTCCGGTCTCTGCCTGGTGTGGTAGGCGACGCTCATAAGCCCTTGGGTGTTCCCAGCCTCGTGTGCCACGGTCCCTGTGCGGTACCAGCCCGCAGCGCTACAGCCACCTCTCACTGCGGGGGCTCCAGAGCTGCGCCCGCCCGCAAGGACGGTGGGGCCGCGCCACCGAGCCCGGCCACTGCGCAGGGCATGCCGGGAGTTGTAGTTCTACGGGCAGCGACTTCGCGCCGCAGCACCGGGTATGGCCGATAGACGGCGGACCTTGGCAAGAGGGAGGGGGTGTGCCGTTGGTTCGGCGAACACCGACCGCCCTGTTCCGCCGTGTTGGCGGGGCAGAAGGGCCAACACCCAGTGGACATGAAAGGAAAATCGTTTACTCTGCGCTCTCGTGTCCTTTTGTCCCCTCGGGGTTCGGGGTTGCGGCGCTCTCCTTTGAGTTCGCCCCCCTCCATCGCCCTGCAGATGGAACGCCCCGGCAGAGGCTGGCGCCCCCCAGCCGGCCCGGCGGGCTCCATGGCCGATCCTGCTCAGTGCGGGCGCTGCGCGCTCCCGCCCTCCTTGCTCTTAGAAGCGCTCCCGCCATTGGCTGCGGCTGGGCGCTCTTGCCAATCAGGAAGCGGCTCTCATGGAGGAAGGGAATAAATACAAGATGGCTGCTCATATAAAACCAGGCATTGGGCTTCGCCCCGGTGATGGGGGAATCGAGGCTTTAACCCGCGCTCCGAAGGTCCTTCGCCGCTGCCGCCCACGCCGCCGCCGCCCCGCTCGGGGGAGCGACACTCCGACCGCCGCCGGCCTCTGCCGCGCTCAGCCGCTGCCCGCGGATCGCCGGCGGGGCCGAGGCCGGGTGCGGCGCCCCAGGCCCGAGCGAGGCCCAGCGTCCTCCGCCCGGGCAGCACCCCGGCCCCCCCGTCCCGCCGCCCGCCGTCAGCCAGGCCCGGCTCCGGGCGGCCATGGCCGTCTCCAGGTCGGTGGGAGCTGGGAAGAATGGGGGAAGTAGGGCCGACAGCGGCGACCCCGCGCTCCCGGCTCTCCGTGTGGCCTCGTGCGGGGGGAGGAGGGGTGCCCGCGTTCCATCTCCTTTTGCTTCGGGAGCTGCGGAGACCTCGCCGCGGCCGCCCCGCTGGGGTCTGGGGGTGGCTGCGTGCTCTGGAGCCTGGCTTTGCGTCCTGGCCTGGCCTGACTCCCGTGCCCCCTCCCTTCCTCGGGCCGCAGGGGCTCTGCCTGGGGCGTCTCGGGCTTCCTCCTGAATTCGACACCTTCGTTTTGTTGGCCAGTCTTTGCTAGGGTGGCTAAACTGCTAGGGAATAGGAGATTATTCTATTGAGTCCCAGAAACTGGCGAGAAACCGTTTTTGCGTTTCAGAGCCTTTAGTTGTAAAGTAACCAAAATAAAACAGGCTTTCATGGAGAAAAGTGATCAGTGTATTCTGGCTCTGCCTCAAAATGTTGGGCAGTATCTGCTTGCACACATGTGCTCTGGGGTGTGCCAGCGTTTAAAGCATTCACAGATACAGAGGTGTGTCTTAACAGAGCTGTTTTATAAAAAATGCTGAGCACAAATTCCTGGGGTTTTTTTCCTTTTTTTTTTTTTTTTTTTTTTTTTTTTTTTTTTTTTGGTGCGTGTGTGTGAAACGGGCGGGTTAAGCTTCCAAACAGGATAATTTAAAGGAAACCATAAATCCAAATTAAGCTTGTGATAGATTAGCTCCAAGTCACGTGTTATAGTATCTGTACTTCTAAAGTGCTATCACAAAAGTAAATTCTGTTTCAGTAGCTCTGTGTGAATAAGTTTGCAATTCTGTGTAGCAAAGTAAAGGCGTGCACATTTATAATGGAAATCCATTCTTCATCAGAATTAATGGCAGCAATGTACCTTTTAGAGACTTCTAGTAGCAGGTGTTTTATTTTAAGCTTTGTAGTTTCTACAAAGTATCTCTTTGTTTTATTCTACTCTTATTTTTTTATCAACTTGTTATATGTTTGTTGTGGCTTTTTCTCATCCCCCAAATCTGTCCAGAAGAACATGGAAGTAGTAAGGATTGCTGTAACAAGATTACCGTGTACATTAAAATAAGTCATCATGTAAAGTAGAGGAGTCGTCTAATTGCATTAGGTCTGGTCAGTCTGCTTAACCGACTTGGCTAATGTACATGTGATATGGGGGCTAACAGGAATATCAAGATAGAGCTTTTCAGCTGTGTGCTGAGGCTGTGGCTGCTCTAAAGGCTGATTTCCATTTCAGTTACCAAGGCTGCTTTAGTGGAAAGCAGAGGTACAGAGATTTAGTTAACACCTTTTGGGAACTGAAAGTAAAACTAGATGTGGCTCAGATTCTAAGATTCAATGTGAAGCATTGAAAGCTGGTGTGTTAATGGTAGTGTTATATATTGCTTCAGATTCAAGTTGTAGTATCCAAGTGTTGCACAATTGAACACAAGGTACTGAGCTTCAGTAGAGGTGCTGTAATACTGGTGAGTTGGTACAGAGTCGTTTCAGCTTCACGTGTAACTTAGGTAAAAGAATATGTATTTTGGAGTGCTGAAACATCTTGAATATCCCTGGTGAGCACCAATGTTTATATGATTTTAAGTGATAGTGTGTAAATTTTGTCTAGTCCCTTTGAAGTTAGACAGCAGCTCCTGATAAATGGTGTTTCCTTTCTGCTGCTGGACCATAGGAACGCTGATACAGTGTCAGTGCTGCTTTTGTAAATAAAGATACCTTTCTTCAGAACACTGAACTTCAAAGGTCCTTCCCATTCAGACATATTATAAACAATTGTTTGTGCACTTGTGTATATAGCCACATAACTATTTTTTGTTTGGTTTAGTTGGTCCAGCATCTGTTCTAATTCCACTTTTCCTCTAGGTAGTTACAGTTACTTTTTTTTATGGACTACTGTAATATTTCATTGTTGAATGCCTCTTTACCTCTACAAGTTTGGAGAGTGAGGAAGAGGCTGGCTCAATTTAATCTTTCTCTAAAGCCTACAGTCTGTATGGAGTGCATACCAAACATTACTATTAACAATAATTTCATCAGGGTAGTTCTGTATTGGAACAACTGTTTTAAAAATAACTTTTTTTGGAAGTGAGGGTTGGTGTAGTGTTACATTTTCAAACCAATAAATTATCAGGTGGTTGTTTTCCCAGGAAAGTTTAGTTTCTGCTTTTTGGTCCATTGAAAACCTTTCTCAAAACCCTAATCTGTTCAGGGAGATCCAAAAAAACATAGGGAATGCTTTAAAATACCTCCAGATTAGATTGAGAAAGTGCAGCTTTGCTATTAGCAAGGTCATCTTAAAAGTAATTGTAACTAATTGTAACCTATTGACAAAAAAAGTCTAATATTTAATTCTGCATTTTATGTTACATGGATTGAAGACCTCCCTGTGTAAAATGTTTGTGTTGATGCTCTGGAAAACAGACATGAAGTGAAACAGTAGATACCTCATCCCAAAAGATGTTGCAGAATATTTGCACTGTATATGTTCATCTCTTTGGTAGTTTATGCTGGAGAGATTAATGAACACCATCCTCCAGAAGTAGGGATAGGTGGGTGGGAAGGTTGGTATTCCTTCTGTGAATGTGCAAGCTAATTTGGTAGGCCTTAGCTTCTGTCACCAATCTCTGTCACTTAACTTCATTTTACAGATGAAGTAGTATAATGTTTGCATAGCTGATAAAAAAATCCCAATGTTTTTGATAGTGGAACTGAGAAGGAAAAAAGGAAGTGAAGAGTTTTGGTTCAGCTTCATTCCTACAAGGTGCATGATCCAAGTGAACAATTGCAGTGGCTCACTAGTGATCCTTTAAGATACTTCAGAAGGGAAAGTAATACTTCCAAGAGGATGACAACTCATAGATTACTCAGGATGGTAGAGTTTTAGTAGGTAATAAAATTATGATAATCTTTCAGTATCTAATAAAACTTTTTTCCAGTTTATTTATGTGTTTAAAGGCACCTTGTGTTATTCTAACACCAAGGTGTTAATGCCTTTCTCCCGGTTATGAATGCCTTCGCAGTATGAAGGAGAACCAATGTACTTTTAAAATGTAACAAAATTAGGAGGCTGGTAAGGTGCATTAAGAGTAGACAATTTTATTTTAGTTGGTATATCCTTTAAGTTCTCCCTGAAATACCTTGAAGGCAACCTCTTCAGGGTATGTTCCAGACAGTTCCTTACAGAAATATAGAGGGGATTGTTTGCTGCTCTTGCCACCCATTTTTGATTTGATTTGTGTAAGATTAATACCCTTTTTTAGAGTTTTCAGTGCTTTTGTTTGCTTGAATTTGTGTATGACTGGTAATATGTAGATTAGGTACCTAGTTTTTATTTCAAAATAAATAATGTCAAAAGGCTGTGAGAGTAAAATTCTTGTGAACTAAGCAAGCCTCATGTATTGCTCTCAGCTTTTGAAATGTAGGGCTGTGACTTCCCAAGAACAAGTGGCTGCACTGGCTGGCATCATGACTGTTGTAACATTTCAAATTGAATACTGCATCAAAAATCTTTTATGTGCACTGAATACCTTTTAGACATTTTTTTGAGGTTATCACAGACTTTCTCTATGAAGAATTCAGCTTTTAGCTTCTGTTGAAGCTAAAAGCTACTCTTGCATAAAAAGCAAAAGTTAACCTGAGCAAGTATGTGTTCACGACTGCTTAAAGAACTATGCCCAAAGCATTAGAATAGGTATTCTATAACCAATGTATTTATGGGAGTTCAGACTCAAAATGGGGGGTAGAATAATGTAACTCTTCCCTTGTTGGTGGAGATTGAGGACCAGAACAGTGGACTGCCTTCTGTGCTGCTCTTTGTGGGAGGGCTGATACAGACATGGGAAGGGGGGAAGCAGAGCTAGCATGTGCACTGCTGCCCAAATGAGATAGAGCTCTCAGTTTCTCAGACACACTTTTCTAATAGACTGATGTGAAAATTGAAAGTCAGGATTGAGTGCTGATAATGCCAACCTGCTCCAGCAGATGGAATTTGAATAGTCACTTTGTAACTTACTGATACACATCTTGTATTAGTCTGTCCTGACAGCTGCTTCAACTTGCAATTCTCTCTCACAGGTTTTGTAATGTAATTGGTCACATTTTGGGGTGCATTGTTAGTTGGAGATACATATGTAATAGTTTACAAGTAAAACTTGCACAGCATGAAATTGTAGGTCATAGATGAAATAAGCAGTCCATATGGAATAAATTATACTAATTTTAGCATTTGGTTGGATTCCATATGCAGTGTATGGTGCTGTGACCTGGTGTGGTCATGGAGCTGTTGTTTCATTCCAGATGTTCCTTCAGCTGCTGTATGGGAAACACGATTTCTTCACTGTCCACAGTCCCACCTTCATAACTGTTTGCACACCTAGGAGAAGTTAAATCACAATCCATTCTTTGTATATCATTGCACTTCTATGTTTTGTTCTGAAATCTGTTGAGTGGGTTTTTTTTCTCTTACTGGCTGATTCTATATTTGAAAGTTGCTTATTTGATTACTTAACCGTTCATGTGAGCAAGTGTTTAGAGCTGACCAAGCTGGGATTTGACCAAATGATGAAGTGACAGCAGAGGGCTGTCAGGTCAACGAGAAAAGTCAGACTCCATTAGAACTTAGGTTGAATTTCACCCTTGTCAAGTCTAAAGTTTAATTTAGGGATGTTTTCAAGGTGTCTGGGCTATTTCTGTATTAAGAAATTGTGCCTGGGAGGAAGTTTTCTGGATGTTGTAAATATCAACTCCTAAGAGGATTCCATTGCCTTCTGATGGGTGCTAGCTAGCAGCTTTTCAAAGAGCTCTAGGCAGAGCTTGACATTATTGTTCCAGGGACCATGCCATTGAGGATATTTTGTACAGTCACACAATTTTAATGGCTTGGAGGATATGCTAAGGTAGTTGCAAGGTGTTCATACCAGATGGCCTTTACTATTAAAGATTATTCTCAGGACAGTGTAACATGCTGGGGCACAGAGATGTAAAGTCCAAACAGATCTTTCATGAGCAGCAGTGATCAGGTCACTGTCCCTTTTAAGCTTCCACTGAAAGCAATAAATGGGAAGTTTCATCATCTGAAGTCCTGTGGACATCCAGTCCAGTCAGGACACTGACACTGGGACAGTTGGGATCTTTATACAGTGCAGCTGAATGTGTGTTGTTTTGCAAACATTTTGAAGAGACTGTTGCTTACACCTGTATATTGGTATTAATTATGCAGCTACTAGCTTTCTAATGCCTCTGGAGCTGAAGGGCTCTCAAATCCACATCATCCTGTTTCCACAGGAGTGCTGTAAGGTTCACTTTAAATAGTATGACAACTGCCCCTTCAAATGGAGAACAACCCTCTGTTTGGGGCAGCAGCAAAGATCTGCAGATTGGCATGAAGAACAGAACATGTCATTTATTGCCTCCTGTGCCTGGATGAGGGTCATGTCTAACTTGGTTCAGTGCTGAATGTGCAAAACTGGTGACCAGAAGATGAATCACTGTGGTACCTGGAGAGTGCCACCATTTAGTTGTGGTGGCTCTTCTGTAGGTGAAGCATCTCAGATGATACTGGATGCCTGTTCTTAAGTACCTGCATTGATGTCTGTATCAGAAACATTTCTAATGGACTTTGTGTCTGTGAAAGTTGTTTCTTAGAAAAAAAAATTATTGGGTGGAGTGCTGATCATAAGAACTTTGAATTGTTGCTCTCAGTTGTGTTTTTCTGATATACTTCAACAGAGACTAGAAAAATCTTGGATTTCCAAAGTGAGAGGAAGAAGTTATTTACCTCTTTGAGCAAGGTAGTGCTTTGTGCTAGCTCATACAGCATGAGTTCATACCAAAGTTGTGTATGGTTGCTGTCCCGTTGATGAGAGGTAGTTAACATGGGATTGGAGGATGACAGAAGGATCTAAACCATTGTTTAGGAGTTGAAAGTGAAGAACTTGGTATTTTTAAGTTCTGATTGCAGCAGTTAAGTGCAGAAGTAGTTCTAGAGATATCTTTAATTTTTAGCATGCATTGGTATTTGTTTTCATAATAATTTACAATTATTTTTCATAATAATTTATAAACATTTTTTATTTTAATAGTTTTTTTCCCCAAAGTATTCCTTGTGTTTCTGTCGTTTGCTTGTGTCTTCCATAGGCTTAGAACAAATTTTTTACAGAGTTGTTGTATTTAATAAAATAATTAAAAATTTTAGCTGCATTGTAGAGCATCTCACTCTACCACATTGCTCCACTCTTCTGGGAATGATGTGAGGCACGTGGTGCCCTGTTTACAGCTCTGTCTAGCAAGAGAAGCAGAGAACCACATGCCACTAGAAAACTTGGTTCTCTTTGGCTTTAGTAATTTGTTTAGAAACTGCTAGTTTGTTCTGAAAATGAAAACCTTGTCAGAACTTAGGAAACTTCTTTTTTAAACTGCAGGTCAAAGCTAATTTGTTTGGAATCTTTAGTAGGTTTTTTCATTCTTAGTGAAACTCAGACTGAAAGCTTTGATTTGAAAAGCAAACCAACTAGCACTGCTGATCATAGGCAACTTTTTCAGTGCTACCCTTCCAACTCGTGCAGAATTCAGGCTCTGCCATACTGTGCTGCACCAACACTCAATTTGAAAATCTCAATAGCTCCAAAATATTATCAGTTTGGGAATTTTACATCCTTCTGCGGGAGGAAAAGAGAATGATTAGTGTGACCAGGACTACTGTTAGTCAGATGTTGGCTGTGTTTGCTAGTCCTGTTTCCATGTATTTTGCTGGAGTTGAAAGCTGAAACCTTCCTGTAGTGATGTCAGACAAGTGAAAGATTTTTTTTTTGGTTGGCATTTGTGTGTAAGTTAAGCAGATTACAGTTTAAAATAACAAATTCCAAATCAAGCACACTGTACGTTAAAGAAAACTCCAAGAAAACAAGCTGTATTTTGCAGGTAACACAGCTTCAGAAAGTTGTGGGTTTTTAGGAGTGAAGATGCAGTGTTGTAACTACGTCTGGAATTCGGGTTGAGTTTTTGAGGGTAGGCTGGCTTAGTGGTTTCCTCCTGTTTTGACTCATGAAGAGTTCTAGCTGGGGAAGTGGTCACAGTTACACATGGTACTTGACTTTGAGATAAAAAAAGAGAATTTGATAATTAAAGGAGCCTGTGGTACTAAATCACAAACTTGAGTATGGAACACCAGAGTTTCACAGAGAGCTGAAGAATGAAAGGGGTGGGAACAAGGAAGTTGGAGCAAACAGTGGTGGTTCTGAAAGCTGCTGTGTTTTGTATGGAATAATAGTGACTGCTGCAAATAAGGTTGGGTTATTACTGTTCAAAAGTACTTGAGAAAAAATACTGGCAACTAATGAGGTACCTGGTATGTTTCTCATGACTAGTCCACTATAAGGGATTCAGAAGTGTTGGATCTGTAAAGCTTTTTCTCCTTGACTGTCTGATTGCACAAAACTGCTGGATTAAATATATCTGGGGTTTAATTTTTGTGACTTTAAAACAACTTACTAAGTAGTAAATAATAGCAATTGAAACTCTAGTTTTATCTACTAAGATTGAAATAAGCTCACCTTTTTAGTAGTAGGAAGACAATTGTTTCTAGGATGGCAGATAGCAGAATTGTGTCTAAAAAGTTATAATTATTTTAAATCTGATGAATACTTAATCTCATACCTCCAGTTATGAGAGTGTTTGGGTTTTGGTGTTGCCTTGGCCTTGCACTGCAATTCCTATTGTATTGTGACCCATCAAAGTATATTCATGATTAGGTGCAATTTAAGCATGCCAAAGAAAATACAAAATGCAGTGATGTTGGAAAGAGGTTTTGGTGGATTTTTTTTCTTTTTACATTATTTGAACTAATGTCAAAGGCAATTTACATGAAATGTAATTAGTAGCAGCAGACTGACAGGGACAAGGCATTTGTCCTTTCCTGTGTGTGCTCAAACCAAGGATGTGTGGTTATGAAGACAGGATGCCTATATCTTTATTCTGCCAGGCTGGTCTAGGTGAGCTTCACTGCTGTGTAAGGTCTGGTTTCGTATTGTTACGGTTGTAGGAGGAGTACTTTTATGAAAAGGCTGGAACGAACAATTTTAATTGCACTGTGTGAACAGGTTCTAGATTTGTATTCAGTAATAACCTCATGCTGCCCAAGAACTAAGGCATAAACTTGGCACTCATTAGGGAGCTCTGATCAATCCATTGATAGTGGAGGGAATAATGAATACTTCAAACTTCAGTCAGAGATTTGAGTATCTAGATAGTTATGTGACTATATACATAAAGACAGACTTTATTTCTCATTCAGTAACTAAACAAGGAAGAAATGAATTGTTCTGCAAATAGATGATTGGAGTCTTTCACTAAATACAAGAGTTACTGTGGAAACAGATCTGCTGGTTAAATCCCTGTATTTTGTGGCAAGAACAGAAGCATCAGATGACTTCCAAGCTGTAAATACAGTAGGTTTGGTTTTCTGTATTCCAGGTAATTAGGAGGAAAAGATGTGAAAAGTAAAAATTTGTCATCCTGGAGAAGCAGAGTTTGGTGTTGCAGGTAGCAGGCTGTGTTGTCAGCTGAGCCCTCTGCTTTTTCTATCAAATAGAATTTGGTGATCACTCACAGCATATTTATGTTTCAAGATTGAAAATGTTCTATCACAGAACAAGGACAGGAACAATTAATTTTTTTCTTGTAACTGAAGATTTTTTAAACTAGCATTTCTTACAGTTACTTTTTTTTTGTTACCAAATTAAATGTGCTTTTAGTACAGCTATGCTTAGTGTTAGAAAAGTAGTACAGTATTCACACTGCCAACTGGCAGTCTTCAGACAGACATCTCTTCTCTTTGAGTTATATAAACTGAAAAATGTGGGGGAATATTAATAGAAATGGACAACTGAGCTATGAATAGCATAACTTCTCGGTTTTTGTCAATCACATTTAGGCTTGATCGTCTCTTTATTTTACTGGACACTGGTACAACACCTGTAACAAGAAAAGCAGCTGCACAGCAACTTGGGGAAGTAGTGAAACTGCATCCTCATGAACTGAATAATCTCTTATCTAAAGTAAGCATATGTTTTTCCCTAGTACTTTAATGATGAGAATCAAACTGGTTTAAAGGGGTGTGCTTCTGTGGGGAGAGGAAAATGCATTGTGATCTTGGGGGCTGCTTCTGTTAAAGGTACTGTTCTGTCAGCTTCTGAAATGATTATTTGAGGTTTCACTTAGCATTCAGTATTGATAGTATTTGCTGTCAGTTCAAACCTTCTTCTATAAAGAGAAGCTCTACTGCCTTACAAAAATTTCTGCACTTGCCTTTAAAGATTATTACTTGTGTGATAAAGCATTAAAAAAGTCAGAGGCTGTATGTCTTAAAAGGGCTGGAAATTGGGAAGAGTTTTCCATTAGCTTGAGACTTCAGTCTGACCAAGTCTAGTAAAACCACCAAAAATAGTCCATGTCTGACAGGTGGAAATGGCTCGGTGACCTCAGTTCTGTTCTTATTGAACAGGTGCTGTCACCACAATTGATGCTCTCAACAGAGTGGCCAAGGAATCATGAATGTCAGACTACTTCCAGAGAAAGAAATAGTTTTTCCAGATGTGTGACATAGTGATAAATTAGTTTAGAAGAGCATATATTGCTTCAAGTGACCCATGTTGTATCTCTTCTTGGGTTAAATTACTTCAGGGTTTTAAGGTCTGTTAATTTTGAATGCTTCCTTGTAGAAAAAAAGCCAGCAACAAACCAACCAACCCAAAAAATAAAAACATGTCTCAAGCCTTGTTCAGTACCTGGAGGAAATGAAGTTTCAGTTTAACTGATTGGACTAAATATATCTTATAAAGTCTTAAGGTCTGGCTCTGGCAAGTGTTCTGCTAAGCAGTGAGCAATATAGAGAAGGCTGATGGCATTTCTTGGTTTGTTTTTTTTTTTGTCCTTTGTGTTTTTGGTTTGAATGTTATATTAATCCATATTTTAATAGAGCATAACAGCTGATGGATTTTTTTGGAAGTGCATTTTAAGCAAATTCTTATTATTTATCTCTCCTTCAAGGTGTTAGTGTATTTAAGAAGCACGAATTGGGATACTCGTATTGCGGCTGGCCAGGCTGTCGAAGCAATAGTGAAAAATGTACCTGAGTGGAATCCAACTCCAAGATCAAAACAAGGTGCTCCTTAAATTAACTGTGTATAACTCATTGTTTATCTTATGCAAACTGTCTGTGATATGAGGCTTTTCAAGCCATCTGTCATTTGTAGGTTTTATTTGCATGTAAGTTGTTTAGAGCAGGGTGCTAATAATGCCAAGGTCATGGGTTTGGTCTTTGTATGGGCCACTCACTTAAAAGCTGCACTTGATGATCCATCTGGGTCCCTTCCAACTCAGACTATTCTATGATTCTGTGAAGTAGGACTGTAAGTAAACCTCTTTGGCTTTAGATGCTCCTGATGAGTTTACCTGACCTTTATTTCTTCTAGAATTCCTGTGCTTTGTACCCTCATAAAGCCTTTATAAAGAAAAGGAATAACTAGTAAAATAGCAAAATGTTTAACCAATCAACTTTGTCCTGATAGTTTGCAGGAACTCTTTTCTTCACTGTTCCCTTAATCTGAGCACCTTTTTGAGGAAGGTGACATGGCAGTTTGCTCAGGTCTGTTCTGTTTCTTTTCATCTGAAATCATCATGTTTGGGTTGTTAGTTTCCTTAATTGTTGAGTTATGGACTAAGTGATTTTGTCCAAATCCATTGGTACTGTCTGTGTTCACAGCTTTGTGTCACAGGTTCCAGAAATTCACCGACTTGTTTAAAAACAGACACACACCCCCCCTAAAACAGCAACAATGAAACTCACATCTGTTTGAGATGATCTCATATTTGTTTCATGTGGTGCCTCCCAGTTCTGTTGGCTTTGCATTTGACAAGCAAGTTCTGAATTTTTCTTGTCCATTGTCTTTATTTTTGTAAACCATCATATTTGCTCTCTTCCAACAGCTTCTCTTCATATTGAAGATTTGCAGTCTCTTCAGTCTTTCTTCACAAGCTGCTTTGTCTTTTACAAAACTTTTTTTTCTCTGTGCTTTCTCTTACTTGTGTCCTCCTTGAGATGCACAGAACTCCACACAGTCTGCCTGCATCCCTAGAGTACTGAAATTTACACACAGTGACAAAATGATGTGCTTTGTCCTGCCATCAGTGTCCTTCAGGGTGAGACCCAGTACTTTGTCATCTGCCCTGGCTTTCACTGCTCAATAAACAGATGAATACAGAAAGCTGTCAGAAATGCCTCCAAGATTGTTATTGAATGCAGTGTTGTGTAGGCATGGTTTAGGTTACTCATTTTACACCTTGTATGTTTATTTGCCCATTAGTCTGTTCTGAGAGTCCTCCTTGGATTCCTTAGTGCCATTGTGACTTTGGGCTGCCCAAGAGAGTTTAGTGTCACCTGTGTGCTTGGAGAAGAGTGCATTAGTGAATGTCTTTTCCATCAGTTAAAGGATTGGTGCCCCAGTGGACTCCAGAACTAATTTCTACCTTTCAGTTTGTAAAAGGATGTTCTCCCCAGCTCTGTGCTAACCTGGTTCTTTTGATTTATTCTTTCCTATGAATCCTTGCCAAAAGCTTTTAAATGTATTATGTTCACTGAATGCCCTTTATCCACTTGTTGCAGCTCTTTAAGGACATTGATAATCAGGTTATTGAAAGGTGTTTTTTTCCAGAGCAATTCTCTCTCCCAGTGAATAATATTTATCCATATACTTAATAATTTAGTTATAGAATCATAGAATAGTTTGAATTGGAAAAGACATCAAAGATTATCTAGTTTCATCCCCTTCTACCACAGGTGGGGACTCTGCTACCATATACTCTATCTTACGAAGTATAGAAGTTAATTTCACTTGTCTAGTTCAAGGATTACTTCTAGCATGCCTTTTTTAAATGGAAGTTGGGTAACCTGTTAGTCTTAGAGTACAGCACCCTTTTAAATGCATTGTCCAGTTCTGGCACCTCTGCCTATCGGATTGTTAATGAAATTGAAAGGATAATTGTGTGTTTAAGAAAAAGGTACTGTTTGAGAAGAGCTCACTGCTAGGTGTCAGCAGCCCTTTCTCCCACACCTGTTGAGACACTCTCCAGGTTCCCAACTTTGGATGCTTGGCGGGTAGGGATATGCAGCAGTGTTGGTATGCTTGTGATGCTATTTGTGAACCATGTGCAGTTCAAAACTGTAAGCTGGCCCTGTGTGTACAGAGGAGGCCGGGTGGTAGGTCAGTGTCCAAGATTTTAAAAAGCTAAATTTATCAAGGGAAAAACATTTTTTTTTCCTCTTCAGGTAGATTTAGTGACCTATTTCAGTTTGTCTTTGTGAAATGGAGTCTTTATACTTGAATTAAAATGCTGTATGTCTGCTGATTCTTTGGAGGAGAGATATAATATCTTTTTTTTTCTTTATCTTCTGCCAGAATTTTGAACAAAAATTTCATTGTGTTGTCCCTAATGTTATTGTTATTTCCTACCTAGAACCAGGCTCAGAAAGTCCTAATGAAGATTCACCTTCAACAGATCGATTGCGTTTTGACAGATTTGATATATGTCGGTTGTTAAAACATGGTGCATCTCTTCTTGGATCTGCTGGTGCAGAATTTGAAGTCCAAGATGATAAATCAGGTATCTATATTTTACTTGCAGACAAGAAAACTTACTGATTTGAAAAAGTCTGTCTGTTGTGGCAGCATTATGAATCTAGCCATCTATGGATTCTCAGAATGTTAGGAAATAATGGCAGAACCTACTCCTCAACATGTGGTTTGTATTTTCTTCCTCAAGTAACACAATTTTTTATGGGGGATGTATTGTTTGTTTGGTTTTTTGCCATAACAGTATTACTGTGTCTACAGTGGGGAAGAAGGGGTGGAAACCTGAAAAAGCATCAAGGATTTCTGTGGACTTTTTTTAAAGGGGCAGGCACTTCACTGCTTGTTCTTCACCTGAACAGCGTTCCCACATACAGAAGGAGGAAGTGGCTTATTTAAAAGCTTGAAGGTTTAAAGTATAGAAAGACTGCATGAAAAATACTGTGATAAGACTGCCAAAGTTGGAAGATCAAGTACCAGTGCCTGTGTGATGTTTTTTGTTTCAAGTGATTTGTCTAACATTTTTCTGTTATTTTTTTAGCTGGGAGTTGATTTGTGATTGTAATGGCACTGAATTATTTTAATACAAGCGGGTTTTTTTGCTATTACTGTACTTCCCTCTTCTTAGTTCCAGGTCATCTACCAGTTTCCTCACCAAATTAAGTGATGCTATTGATAAGAATCTGACTGTGTAGCCCTGATTCCTTTGTTCCCTGTGTGTGATGGGTTCTGTGCAGGGTACTCAAAAGATCAGTAGCTCAGCAAGGAGCAGAATATGTGGCTGCTGAAACTTGAGCAGTGTCCTGTCTCTTCAGGCTGGTTGCTAATTTATTGCTTGCCATCTTTTAAGCTAGATTAATAAGGTGGTGTAAGAGTTTCACCTCGTCTAATGAAACCCAACACTTCAGTTCATAAAAGCTTGATATTTATTCCAGTGTCACATGATTTCACATAAAAAACTTCAAGAATGAAAATAAATAAGAAATAAAATATCAAAAATTAAGAAAATGAAACAAAAATCTTTAGTTGCTGCTTTTTTTAACTCATGGGAAAATGTACACTCTGCTTTCTCTTCTGTGTTCTGTAGCAACTTCTCTTTTCAAGTAAGTAGACAACATGAATGGACATAATGTAACTTAATCTTTAGAATTAGCAGTCTTTAATAATTATTCTTGAGATGATGTTAGAAATGAAAAATATTTTTTAAAGAATGGAAGTTGCTTGCATTTGCTTGTCAGTTAAATGCAGATAAAAAAACCTTACTGGTATAGACAATATTAACTACTGGTTACTACTCAGCCTGGTGTACACCCCAGAATTGTGTCAATATTGGTCATCTACTTAAAAGTTTGTGCTGGTAATTGAAAAAAAAAATACCTACCACAACACCAACAAACCACAACAACAAAAAAACAACTCATCCTGAGTCGTTTCTGTACTGTGCATGTACAGAGTGAAGTCTGACAGCCCTACCAGTTACAAGTTTTGGGTTGCTTGGAGGTTTTATTCTACTTGGGTGCTAAAATCTTATATTTTCAATGCAATTGTAGGTGCTCCCGAAGCCTAGGTGTTCTATAGTTAGTGCTGAAACTTCACACATTCTTGAGGTGGCATCTGTTCATTTCCAAAATGAACCTTGCTTGATCACAGGTGAAGTACTTGTGTAGTTGCAGTAGCAGAAGAGGTCTTCCTGAGTATCAGTGTGATTTGTTTTAGGAGATGGTACTAGCCAAGTGCAATTGAATCCTGTACATTTTAGCTTTGTTATGTACATGGAGAAAGTCATCAGTAAAATACCTGGTTGGAAATCTGACACATCTTCTTTTAAAATCCCTTTTTAAGGTGAAATTGATCCTAAAGAGAGGATAGCACGACAGAGGAAACTGCTGCAAAAGAAACTTGGCTTAGATATGGGTGCTGCAATTGGAATGAATACTGAGGATCTGTTCAATGATGAAGATTTGGACTATTCTCCTTCTTCAGTTTTACTAGTAAACAAACAACCTGTAGGTAAAACCTTGGGCTATTTGATTGCAAGGAATAATACAGTGGGTTTGCTTTATTTGAGCTTCTGTGGTTATAATATTTCTATTCTAAATAAGATGATTGACATCTAATGTGGTGTACTTTGGCCTCCTGAGTTCTTACATCCCATAGTTGCTTGTTAGTAATATTTGATGTCAAACTGCTGAAATGTTTGAAATGGAGGGTTGGGGAAGTTGAGAGCATTGTGGGTTTGAGAATTTTTCAGGACTTCCATCATAAGAAGAATTGACAATGAATGACTTTTCTTTCAGACTCTTCAGGCTGCTGAGTTAATTGACTCAGAATTTCGAGCTGGTATGAGCAATAGACAAAAGAATAAAGCCAAAAGAATGGCTAAGCTATTTGCTAAGCAAAGATCCAGAGATGCAGTGGAAGCTAATGAGAAGAGGTATAATAGTGAACTGGTTGCCTTTTATTTCTGTTAAGCTGGGATTGTGATTTGATTTATCTGTTGAGAAACTTCCTACAGTCTTTGCATCTTAAATCTCTTATGTGCTAATTGTGCTGATGGTGGAAAGCTTGCGTGCAGTGCTTGTTCCCAGGAGAGCTTTGTTGAGGACCCAGCTTCAGAGGCATCTTGACATAATGGGATGCTACAGCTGAAATGTGTGGTTATTAAATATGGCCTGAGAATAATGCATGAAAACAGGGGATTTAAAGAATATGAACAACTGAAAATTTAGGATACAGAAAATTAGAATTTTCTGATGTGTGCTGTGTTCTTTATTGTAGTTTATAGTGGCATATTATTGTATCCACTGTGCTCATAATGAGTGATGAACAAAAGTCTTGATCTTATTTAGGAATTGCTGAGTTTCTTGGATAAATCTGAGACAGATTGTGAATTTGGGACAGCATTCTACTGTCTCCTCACTGCATTTTTTGTTTTTAAATACAAACTCCGCTAACTTGCATATTTCACAATGTTAAGCCTCTTTGTTATGTCTTCTTGCCATACCTTTTTGTATCTGAAGATGTCAGTTGTAGATGTAATTACTTGCCTTAAAGCATACCTTGAGTTCATAAACATGTACTTGCTCCTTCTCAGCAATGATAGCACTGATGGGGAACCGGAAGAAAAAAGAAGAAAAGTTGCAAATGTTGTCATCAACCAGCCTGCCACAGATTCAAAAACATTGGTAGAAAATGCTCAGGAAGAGGTATGGTATATTGCTCTGCTGTTAGCAGGAGAGATCATTCTGTTTTTCAGCAGAGTAATTGGAAACAAAATTTCTTCATGTGCCCAAATTCTTTAGTCCATTTAGCATTCAGGGAAGTGGAATGAAGAATGTCATGGCCAGCTTACTTTTATACATAATGAAGCAGTGAGCTTCTAACTGTGTTACAGCATTGAGAAAGAAAACACATGTAATCCTTTGGTAGCAGTTTGTGACCCAAATTAACACGAGTAGGTGGCTACAGGTGTCAGACCTGGGTATTAAACTGGAAAACTGTGCTAAACACTTACATGGTAGGATTACAGCAAGCCACAAATAATTTGATCTAAATGCTTATTTAATCTTTATTTAATCTTTGCTGTACTTTAATTAGGCTTAATTTAGAATTAGATTCTATCTTTAATAGTTGAAGATTAAAACAATTACCTTAGTCTTGAAAAAAACTGCATTTGTTTCAACAGACTGAAAAGCTAAAAATTAAGAAATGTTAAACCAGAATATAAATGATGCATAGAAGTTTATTTGAGAAGACTTTATTTAGATGTCTGTATCCTACAGAAATAGCTTTCCAGACATAGTTCAGTAATTAAAATTTTATTTGCATAAAAAATGGTTGGAAAACTAATCTGAAATATTAATAACTACAGGCTGGATAGCTGCTGGTTTTTAGCTGTCTTTCAGTTGCTCTGTGTATGTGATGTGAACTTAATAATGGGAGTAAAAATTCCTTTCCACAGCCATGTCAATTTCCTTGTAGAAAATTTTGGGATAGTGGATATGCTTTGGTTTTCAAAAAGTGGAATGTGTTTGGAAAAGTGCAATGTGTTTCCTGTTTATTGCCTGATTCATTGACACAATTTTGTTCTGTAGTGTGTTTTCTAACTGAGACTTACCTATTATGTTCTTTAAAGACAAAGTTCATAAATTTAAAGGATCACTGGATAGAGTAAGAAACTCTGCTTAATTTTCTTCTTTAGCATGGTTTCTAAAGGAAAGGTGAATTCCAGAACATCAAAATTAATTCCCATAGAGAAGAGGCTACACTGTTAACAGAAACTTCATAAACTACTTAAGAGATCCAGTGCTAATCAGTGAAGTTTCTGAGCTAGGGAAGAAGATTGTTTTTTCAATTCTGTCCAGTAATGAAGAAAAGTACTTAAGCTTTTGGAGTTTTTTTGTAGCCATTGAAGTATGCACAGACCGCAATATAAGAAGTGTTCATGATTCCTCTCTTTTTTAATCTCATACTTAATTTTTTATGGATTTAGGCAAATGAATGGCCTCTGGAAAGCTTTTGTGAAGAGGTGTGCAATGATCTCTTTAACCCTTCTTGGGAGGTAAGACACATGCACTATTTAAGGTGGAGCTGAAAGTTTTTTTAAAAAGGGCTTCAACAGAAATGCAAACATTGTATGTGTAGAACTTAAGAGAATGTTGCCAGATATCAAAACTTCAATCATTTGTGCATACAGATTACATAGTCAAGACCAATTTGCTTCTAACAAACTTTAGTGTTTTTTAGACTCATTTAAAGGGGGATGGAAACCATGTGTAATGTACACTTATGGAGAGTGAGAAAGATATGAAAAGCAGTCATTATATAAGTGACAATTATGGAAGTGTTGAAATTCAAGCAAAATAAAATCTCATCAATCTATGGTTAAAAAGATTAAGCAATTAAACTTGGATTCATCAAGACTTTGAGGAATATTATGTGAATCTGTTGCTGGCAACAGTGGTATGTTTGTCTAGTGCTAAGCTACTAGCAAAGGAAGGGGACTCAATCCTTCAGTGACTACAAAAGCTATATGTTTGGTTACTTAGACTGTTTATGTTCAAGATTCAGAATGGTTCTACTCACCTTTTTATTCAGTCCTTATACAATTTTACACAGACTTCAGTAGAAATTTCAGGTAAAAATATGAAGTAGCTGATAATGATCTAACTTCCTTCTGCAGAAGATGGACATAACTGTTGTCAACTAACTTAATTTTCTTGAGTTGATCTTGTGAAGGGTTAAATATTAACAGCAACTCTAACATGCTTATGTGTATCTGTAGCACAGTCTCGGTGATGTCAGTGTGGGCAGAGCCAGCTTGCTCTCAAACTTGGAAACAGAGATAGATCATATGCAGCCAGCACAATTATTTTGGTCCCAGAAAAAGAATCATTATATTTGTGTGGCACATCACTGCATCTGAGCTAAAAATCCTCACCTTATTTGAAAGCAGGCTGTTTGCAGTTGAAGGCCAGGTCCACTTGTCTTCTGGTATGTAGATGTTCTCATAGCTTTCTTAGTACATTTGATATAAGGCACATATATCTTAATAGGGGAAGTAGATCAATACAGACTCATTATTACAGGATGTTCTGGGGGAAAAGCAGGCTAACCTGCCTCAAAATGTATGTTAAAAGTGGCTCTTTGGCAGCATCTTGCAATGTCTAGAGGTCACCTGGGTGACTACTTCATACTGCTTGCCATGCTTACAGGCAGCTGAAGTCAGGCAGGATGAATCCTATTACTGGTATTGCCTTTATACATTTGTGACTTGCTGGTTTGTATTTGCAGAAGCTGAGACATTAACTAGACATTAACTAGCAAAGTCTCCTTCTTTTGACTTGGAAAACCTAGCTCATGAGCCATCTTGGACCAAATAAATTGTTGGTTTATGAACAATTAAGATTTTAAGACTTAGACTCTCTGGCTGTTTTTTATTGGCTTGCTTATAGCTTTAAGCAGCAGGCACTGAGCTGTACCTAGGGGACATATATGTTTGCATTTCCTATAAGATATTCTGGTGAAGGGAGGAGCAACCAAGTACTCAGTTCTAGTTGTTACTGCCATGAAATGAAATGCAACAATTTTCTGCTAGCAACAAGCATGTATCTGAACTGTTCTTAAAAAAAAAGTTAATTCTCCTCTAACTTATGTAAAGGCCTCTCGATGAGAGCCCAGTTGAAAACTCTGCTTTTGCAACTTTGCATATCTCTTGAGTGAGCTTTCCTTGAGAAGCCAATTACTAGTCCAGTTAGGTATCAAAAATACCAGAAACACAGGTGTGTCTTTAGCACATCTTTCTACTGGTCTTTTGTTATTTCCAGAACTCTTCCTAGTGTGTTCAGCTGTTCAAGTTTGGTGAGAGCATGCAAGTGCCTATAATTTGCTTTCCCATATTGCTTGTTCACTTATTTCTAAAATCCAGTCAAGCAAGGCAGGTTTGTAAGTTATGCAGAATAGAAATTCCCAGAAATTTGTTTTGCAGACTCCAGAATACTCAGTGAGGATCCAAACTCTGTTTAAGCAATACAGAGAGTGATAGAAAATATTAAACATGAAGTGCTTGAAACTATAATAATACTGATTTGCTTTAGCTTATAACCTTAATAAAAACAGTAATCTCTTCAAACTTCTCTTTGACAACTAGTGCCATTTTGCATAGTGAGGTGAAAGTAAATGAATGTTGGCTACATTACTGCAAATATCATGACCTGTTAGAAAATAGAAGCAGTTCTTAAATGCTTCTGTTCATAAGCTGGCAAATACTTGGGGAAAAGGAAGTTGATTTTTGGACAGGTGAATATTTTAATTGGTGATTTGATCTAAGAATTCCCACAAGTCTAAGTAGTGCTAGTTCTGCAGCTCTCTAAACATCTCTGTTAAGAACACAGTATTATTTCAATTTTTCAGCATGGGTTTTGTCTTCTGTCCCCTAATATTTTAAAACTGACTTTTTATTTTACTTTCTTAGGTTCGACATGGTGCAGGTACAGGACTGAGAGAGATACTTAAAGCTCATGGTAAAAGTGGTGGTAAAATGGGAGATAGCTCTTTAGAGGAGGTAAGTTTCCAGTCATGTAGACTTAATATTTTACTTAAATGAAGTTTAGAAAAGAGACTTCTTAAAATACTTTGCAATAGGTGTGTGATGTGGGGCAATATAAAGACTTTTCTGCTCAGAATCATCTGGATGACATCACTGTATGCACTGACAAAACATTGTTTTTAAAAGGCCTGTGCAGAACCCAATACTAGTGTACAATTAGCCATTAATACGTTGGTTGTGTATAAAGTTATTAAACATTAGCTTCCATATTAGAATATACTGTTTTCAAGTCCTGGTAAGACTGTAGTGAAACAAAAATTGACAAGTTGATTTGTTACTCTGGTAGTGTCTCAGACCATCTAACTCTACTTGCTTAAATAGTAAGAGGACTCTATCAACCTGCTCTCTTTATTACGAGAAAAGGAATTAAAATAGTCTTCTTAAAAGGAGAAAAATTTAAAAAAAATATCCTGACAGTAATAGCTTGTTTACTAATAGTGAATTTCATCCAGATTCCTACTGACTCCCTTGCTGTAGAAGCAGCTGGAAGAGCTGGTGGATTAGAGATTTGAAGAATGAGATGTAAATCAGTGTGCTTCAGCATACTTTGTAAATAGGGAAAACAAAAACTTTTCTCTATCCTTGCTTCCTTGTTGAGTAGTATTTGTTCCATGGAGTGGCTGGGTGGGTAATAATAACACAATCTGCAATAATAAAATACTTTAAACCATTTCTTAACTATTTATGGAAAGTGTGTGTACTCTAGCTAGCTTCAAAGCTGCTATGTATGCCCTACGCTGGGTATAATTCTTTGGCATGTATGGGGATATGAAATCCAGGATATGCTTTCAGTTTTGTTCATTAGAAGGGTAGTTCTCAAGGGAAGTGGTGACCTGGTAGGCACAGAGTGGAGATGAGAAGGATGATGCCTGAGCAGTTGTTTTTATGGGACTTCTGCTCTGAGATACAAAATTAGAGTTGTTGGTCTCTAGCAGAGGCCAAAGCTTCAAGATGAGCTTTCATAAATCTGGAGGAGATGGGACTGAAAAGAAAGTTCCTTTCACTGGGTCTTCCACAGTGATGTACTGCTTTAGAGTTTTACTTGTAAATCTGCTTCCAGCATATTAATTAACTTTCTAGGACTGTGTTGCTGTTTGTCAGTATAGATTATCTGAATGACTCTACTTTGTGCTTTGTAGGAATAAATGGTCTAACTTACAAGATGCTGTCGAGCTGTGTTTTAGCTCCAGCAGGCAATGAAGCATCACAGTCTGTTTTTCACTCCCCCCTTTGGTGGTATGGGGAGGGTTAGGGTTAGGGGACCATCAGGAAAGAAGTACAAGTCATGGGTTGAGAAAACAACAGTGTCATAATTGAAACAAAGTATAATATTGTAATAATAGGGCTAATTATAGTAACAGTAATGAAAAGGAGAGAGAGAATTAAAATCCAAGAAAAACAAGTGCTGCACAAAACCACCCTCTGATCAATGCCAAGCCTGGCCCCAAGCACCACTCACGTCCTTCTGGATACCTCCTCCAGTTTATATACTAGGCATGACATTCTGTGGTGTGGAATGCCACAGAATGCCCCTTTGTCACCTATCCCAGCTGTGCTTCCTCTCTTTTTGTGTACCTCCTCACTGGCAGAGCATGAGACATTCATAAGACTTTGACTTAGGGTCAGCATAATGTAGCAGCAACCAAAAAACATCAGTGTGGTATCACCATTATTCTTGACACTGATTCCAGAACACAGCACTGTATCAGCTACTGAGAAAAAAACTTCCCAGCTGAAAGTAGGACACTAACCTTTTGATAAAAGTACTGTGTTTTTAGAGAAGAAAACATCCAGGTTATGATATTTATAATAATCCAGGTGAGTTGAATTCGCCTGGACTGTCTCTGCAAGAAAACTGTATTGAGTCAATGTGAACATTTTTTGTCATGTCTTTTACAGGTTTTAGCTAAAGTAAGCATATCAGAAATGCTTTATGAATAAATGTAGTTAAGGTATTCAACTTTTCTCTTCTTACAGATGATTCAGCAGCATCAGGAGTGGCTAGAAGACTTGGTTATTAGACTTCTTTGTGTGTTTGCACTAGACAGATTTGGAGACTTTGTTTCAGATGAAGTAAGTTTAAGTTACCTTTGCATGAACAGGTAGATCAGCAGGCTTCTGCAGGAGATAGCACTGCAGCAGCTTGGCTGTGCCTTTTATAGTGCTGCTGCATGTGCCAGTTAGAACTGCTCACAGATGTTTATTAAAAGGTAGCTGGTACATGAACTTCACCTTGTTTGTATAGCAGTTTGGTCATCTGACTCTCTTAAAGTCAAATTTCATACAGAAGTATCTGTTTTATTGTTTACTTTTTCCTAGGTAGTGGCACCAGTGCGTGAGACATGTGCTCAGACTTTGGGAGTAGTATTGAAACACATGAATGAAACTGGTGTTCATAAAACTGTGGATGTTCTCCTGAAGCTGCTTACACAGGAACAGTGGGAAGTGAGACATGGTGGTCTCCTGGGAATAAAGTATGCTTTGGCAGTGCGTCAGGTAATCACCCTCATGACAAATTGTAGAGAGCTTGGGATCAAAAAATCTCTGCTCGAAGTAGAGGATGTGGATGAACAGTAGCTAGGTGTGATAAAGCAGGCTTGCTTGCAAAGCAGTCCTGTGGGTTAAGGTGTTTGTACTTCTATATCCATACTGCAAGTATATAGTGCAAGCTGTGCTTGCAGAAGACATTAGAAATGGAGGATATGCCTGCCTGGTCTTGGTGATATTCTCATATGGGAGGTAACAGAGCAGAGTCTTGCAAGAAGTTTAAGCTGTGTTGGCATTCTGCAGACACTGAGCTTTGTTTATTCCAAAACTGAGCTGATTTACAGTTCATTAAATGCATAACCTCTGTTTGATTTCATGAATGGTAACTTAAAATACTTAGATTACAATGTTTGCCCTGTACCATCCCTTTGAAACAATCAGGTTCATTCACACACACAGAGTGCATCTTAGTTGCTTGTATCTTTATAAGCTTTTTTGGTTTAAAAATGCTTTTGATCTTTTTGGCAGGACATGATCAACACCTTATTACCTAAAGTGTTGCCCGCAATAATTGAAGGTCTGCAAGATCTGGATGATGATGTCCGAGCTGTTGCTGCAGCATCTTTAGTACCAGTAGTGGAAAGCTTGGTCCAACTTCAATCTCAGAAGGTGACTGAACTGTTTAAGTTCACTTTTGGTCTAAGTGAAGAAAATAACACTTAGAGGCAGCACTGGTTTTGTTGTTGTTTTTTTTTTTTTTAAATTATAACCCTCCTCTGCTTATTTGTGTAGGTGCCTTTTATTCTTAATACCTTGTGGGATGCTCTTCTGGAGTTGGATGACTTGACAGCTTCCACAAACAGTATCATGATCCTTCTTTCATCCCTTCTGACTTACCCTCAGGTCCGCAAATGCAGGTAACTTTTCAATTAGCCGACTTACTGTCAAATTGGAATTACCAGTTTCTTTCAAATCATGTGCAAAGGAGATTATTAATGTAACTCAGTATTTTATTTCTACTCTGGTTTTCCCATGAAATGAAGGATATGACGGTGCTTCTATCTTGATTACATTAGCAACAAAGGAATTACGATGTATACTAGACATGGTTTACATGGGACTTTTTCCCCATTTCTGTTTCTGTCCATTTATCTTGGGTGTTTTAGTAGTAAAGGATATTTGCTCCAGTCACATGGTGGTCCTGCCCACAAACATCTTGTTTCTTAACAAGGAACAAACTCCAAACGAGACCAAACACATTCATGAGCCTGTAGAACTTCGCTATTGGAACAATTCTGAAATAAGCTACAAACATAAATTCACATCAATAGTGCAACCAGTAATTCTGACTGGTTGATAACACTACCTAGTTGCTACCTCTTTGGGACTCTGACAAATTAAAGGAACTGCACCTTAGTGTATTAAATTTTTCATAGTACACATGGTAAACTCACAGTATCTACACTTAAGGTAGATACTATACCCATTTGATTTTTCTCATCCTATATGATTAGCACTGCTGAAGCTGGTGGTTGCCCATATCTAAAATAAAGGATGAAGTTTTGTTACTAATGCAGTCTTTAATTCAGCATGTACTACTTGCATCACCTGGTATGCCAGTTGCATCAGTTGATATGCCAGTTCACGCAAAAAAAAAAATGCAAGCTTGTTTTAAGTTATTGGTAAAGTTGTAACTGCCCAACAGCAACTTCAGAACAGAAACAGCCCCTCCTTTTTTCTAAACAGTTGAACAAAGCCTTAAGTAGAATCTGGGGAAAAACATGGTAGAAATACATGCTTAAATTGAGTAGTTCTCTATACCAGGTTTAAAAACCCCAACCAGTAATTTCCTGAAAAAGGTACCAACTCAATTTTAAATGTATAAGCTGTAGTAATTTAATCCTTCACTTAAAATCCCCAAGTATATGTTTGCTTTTTCTTTTTATAATACTTTCTTTTCTTCAAGGTTTCTTTTGGATAAAATGAGAATAAATAAAATTAACTTAGGTCTGTGTGTATGTATGTTTTTATCCCTGACACTGCCTCTACCTCTCCCTCTCCTGTAGTATTCAGCAATCCCTGACAGTTTTGGTCCCACGCGTGTGGCCGTTCTTGCATCACACAATATCTTCTGTGCGAAAAGCAGCACTGGAAACGTTATTCACACTGTTGTCTACCCAAGACCAGGTAAGAATTAGAGTTATTAATATCTTACTGTCATACATATTGGAATATACTTGGTCATATGATATCCTTGTTCCAGGGTTCTTCCACATGGCTGACTCCAATTCTGCAAGACATGTTGAGGCACATATTTCAGTTCTGTATCTTAGAAAGCAACCAAGAAATTCTGGATCTTATTTACAAGGTATTTTCATGACTTACTCCTGGATATAGTGCTTTCAAATACTCTGTACTTTTGTGCAGATGAAGTATAGTGTGCTTATGTTAAAGACGTTGATGCTTTACTGTAGAGCAAATGAGAGTGTGTTCCTGCGGTTTCTCTGCATGTGCGTGGTGTTATGTAGACCAGGTACAAATTTGTCATGATTTCTTCTGTGATTCTTTTCCAAGGTGTGGCTGGAACTATTAAACAAGGCATCTGTACAGTATGTTGTTGCAGCTGCTTGTCCATGGATGGGAGCCTGGCTCTGCTTAATGATGCAGCCATCTCATCTGCCCATTGACTTAAACATGTTGCTAGAAGTAAAAACCAGATCTAAAGTAAGTGGAATGTGCTCTCACTGACTGTTCTGAGGCAGGAAATTGCTTAGCCGTATATAAAACACATTCTAATGGTGTTAGAGGGGAGTGGTGTTGCCTTTCTATAGTTCTAAATGTAAGCTGTCTTACAAACCTCAGTTCTGTAGAGCAAAAGGGTTCTTGTCAGGTTATCCATGAAGAAGTAAGTTCTCCTGTGTAACGTTCTCTACATGGATACTTTATCAAGTCTTTATTTACATGGCTCTAAAGCCATCTGTTTGCAGGACTGAGTTAAATTCAGAAGCATTGTGTTGTTTCTGAAAAGATGCTGAGAGACGTTTCCTTTTTCCTCTGTGTGTTTATCAGCTGCATGTCAAGTATTAACCTTAATATTAGAGTGAAGGAATGTAGCTTACGTTTAATTGGACTACAGAATATTATTAGTGGAGAGATGATTTAAAAGTATTGACTGCTTTAAGAAATCTGTTACCCAAGAAGTGTTCTGTCTTAGTCCAGCTTGTTCATGGTGTGGTGATTATTTGTATTGTTATGGAATATGAATTTTTCTTTTCATTACAAACACACTTTCAACCTTTCCTTTATTCCACAGGAAAAAGCAGGCGCTAAACTGCGTCAAGGTCAAACCCAGAACAAGGAAGTGATTCAGGAATACATTGCTGGGGCAGACAGCATTGCGGAAGATCCAGCAACCAGGGATTACGTTGTCATGCGTGCTCGGATGATGGCAGCAAAGTCAGTTTGCTGGAAATATGAAAAAATTACTGAAAAGCAATGGGTTTTTTTCATAATATGTAGTGGCGTTGCCAAAATCTAATTACAATTTTTGCATCTTCACGTTGAATCATTGATTGCAGAGTAATTATAGCACTGAAGTGACTGTTCCTTTTTGTCTTGTCAGGTTGCTGGGAGCACTTTGTTGCTGCATTTGTGACCCAGGTGTAAATACTGTTACTCAAGAAATAAAGCCAGCTGAATCATTAGCTCAGCTACTGCTCTTCCACTTGAATTCTAAATCTGCCTTGCAGAGGATTAGTGTTGCGTTAGTAATCTGTGAGTGGGCAGCCTTGCAAAAGGTAGGACGTTTCTGCAGCAAAAATACATTTTACTTACTATCTCAATCCACTGCTTGTTGTGTGGTACTTAGCTTGAAATAAGATTTCTAAAATGGTGTTTATACATCTAAATACCAAAATCTTGATCGTTAGACAGTGGAGGGATACAGGACTCAGTAGATAAATGCCAGCTGTCAGAACTATGAACCAGTAAATATGCTCACATTTTTTCTACAAATAAATCTATTCTCAAGATGCCTTTATTTAAGGTCAGTGATTCCTTTTAAGATGACTGTCTTTTATCTGCTCGCTATCATTTCTAGTGGCAGACTTTTTCTTCCTAATCCTTTAATATTCTGGGTTATGAATGGTAATAGTCCCTCTGGAAACTGAATTTTTGTAGCTAGATTGAGCTGCTCAAGACTGAACAAAGAAACTGTGATTATTCAGAAATGCAAATTGTGTTTTTCTGTTACAGGAGTGTACAACTGTGGCTATTTGTGTTCAGCCTCGTTTACTTGGGGTCCTTTCTGAACATCTCTATTATGATGAAATTGCTGTTCCTTTTACACGAATGCAAAACGAATGTAAACAACTCATCTCATTGCTAGCTGATTCACACATTGACATTGGAAACAGGGTAAACTGCAGTGTATTTACAATAGATCAAGCTAATGAGCTGGTAAGTAGAGGCATGCCTGCCTTTCTTCCAAATCTGTTCTTGTCTTGAAATACACCTTCAGCATAATTATTACATAGACAGTAACTTGCAGCAAGTGCAATGCAAGGTGCATACTTAATGGGAGAATAAAACTGAGTGTACTGATCCCAGGTGTGGATTCACTATTGAAATCTACCCACTAGTAAACAAAGCAGGCTTCAAAACCATTGTCAGAAGACTTGTAAATAGACTATGTAAATTCTAGACCTTCAACCCCCCTTGCCCCTGACCTTTTAATCTGCTTTTAATCTTTTTCCAGTGAAAGAATTAGGCAACAATAGCCAACCATTTATGAGTGGGGAAGTATATGGAAGGTTCTGCACCTACTTTGTGCTTTTTTTCTTAGATTTTTATCCTAGTCTCTTTCCTCAAAAGAAAATCAGCTGAGAAGCAGTTTGTTTGTGCACAGGACCTTGCACATCCTTTCTGGATTGTTGTAGTCACATTCAGCTGTGCTAATCTCTCACATGCTTAAATATTTCCAGAGTATCTGGGTAGAACCGGCAGATATGGGGCAATCTAAATGTGCAGGAGTACACAGACTGCTCTTGTGGCTTTGGAAATCTAGACTTTAAATGTCTATGATTTTCTTTTTGATAGCAGTTCAGGATTCCCAGAAATATATTTTGGGGCATTTCCTGTTATTTACTAGGAAAATGGAGATGGTGATATGTGGTCAAGTGACTCATGCTGTGCCATGAGGATATCCTGTTTTATAGTCAATGAAACAGATTTGTAATTCCTTTCTTTACTTTCTCTTAGGTTACTTCTGTTTTCAATGAGGTGACATCATCCTTTCCTTTGAATCCTAAAGTTCTGCAACAGTTGGACAGTAAAAGGCAACAAGTCCAAATGACTGTTACAGAAACAAATCAGGAATGGCAAGTGTTGCATCTGCGAGTCCATACCTTTGCTGCATGTGCAGTTGTGAACTTGCAGCAACTTCCAGAAAAACTTAATCCTGTTATAAAACCCTTAATGGAAGCTATCAAAAAAGAAGAGAATACACTCATACAAAACTATGTGGCTTCATGTATCGCAAAGTTACTTCAGCAGTGTACAACAAGGTCTCCTTGTCCCAACTCAAAGATTATAAAAAATCTCTGCAACTCCCTGTGTGTGGATCCACATCTTACCCCACTGGCAGCATGTCCTGCACAGCCTCAGAGTAGCCATGAGAACTCAAAAGGTATGACATCTAAGACTGCCAAGATTCTTGCTTATTTCTGAGCTGTTGAAATGAGTATTTGAATGAGACTTGTTTTCACTGATTTTTAAAATGTCAGCATCTGAGTATTTATTAATTATTTCATTTAGATATTTTAAACTGTGTGCCACTAATGTGTATTGTTTTATATCTATATATATTTAGAAAATACTATAATTCCAATTTCTAGGTATGGACTCTTGTTTAGTTAGTATCTAGTTCTGAGCACATTTCACTTACAAATGGTATTGAGTAAAAATGGAAATTAAAGCAGCCTGTCAAAAATGTGTGGTTTGTGTTATATTCCGTGGGCTAATCATAAGATAAAAAGATGAGGACAGTGTTCAAAATTAATATAATAATCCTATGCATGCAGTGGTCATGGATTTTTTAAAGGGCTGTCCATTATTGAAAATGTATGGATTGAATGAACAACCCAGATTAACCCAATTGAGATCTTAATACTCTGAAACATTCTAACCTCCTTTAAGGTTTGACTATTGTATGTTTTCCTCTTTCTTAATGAATGTGTCTTCCTTTAATCTCAGAGTAGAATAGCATTCATAGCTGATTGAAAATGAAGCTCTAGTATAAATGGAAACATGAACAAATGCAAAGATACTGATAACATCTTTTGTTGTATCATGACAGAAGTATTGAACTGTTTTAAAGGATATAGAACACAAATTGGTTGGAACTTTAGAACATAATGTGTTCATGTGTTCACAGGTAACATACATGTTACCTGTGCTTCTTCCTGAATTATAATTTCTGGCAGTTTGCACACTTAACTTCTCATTCAGAGTCTGTCATGTGGTCCCAGCACAGTAGCTCTTTGTACAGAAGCGCTGTCATTCTCAAGGGTGGAAAAAACTATGGGTTTTTTAAAGCACAATCAGCAGATGACTTATAGGTAGCTCTCCTTTCCCCCATTTGTGTTGAACTGCAGCCTAAATTGTTGTCAGCTGTTCTCCCTTTTCTTTTAGGGCCCAACTCTGATAAAGATGGGATGCAGCACACAGTTACTAAGCACAGGGGAATAATTACACTGTACAGACATCAGAAAGCTGCTTTTGCCATCACAAGTCGGCGAGGTCCTACTCCAAAAGCTCCAAAAGCCCCTATTGCAGATCTCCCCACAGGCAGCAGTGGAAGCATTCCTACAGAACTTGATGAGGTACATTTCAAAAGCTTGAATTTGCAACTTCACATCCCCCCCTCCTTTCCATTACTTTGAATTCACTGGAGTTGATAGCATTGTAGTAGGGATGGCAGGGGTTTTGCATCACAAAACAGGAAGTTTTGTTATGCAAGCAGCTTATGTTTGATGTCTTAAATGTTTGTCATTAAGAACATTAATAACTCCTGAAATGTTGTATTGACCATAGAATATGAATATCAGTGTCAGTTCATGCAGATGGATTTCCACAATGGGTGGAATAAGCACAAGAGGACATAAACTGTGTCCTGCCCATGTTAGTGCTGGTCCATCTCAGTGCCTGGTGGATGCCTCTGAAGCATTAAAACCAGCAATTGAAATATGATTGTGTAAAACAGCATGTCTGTGACTTCCATACTTGATGTCCTAAACTCTTCCCTTTTATTAATTTCAAACTTCAGCATGTTTTAATGAGATTCTAGGCAGGACTGTGAACTCCTAAACAGTGTTGTGGATTTTGTTCTTAATTATTAGTGGTTTTTATAATTCTGCTTGCCAAAGAGGGTGAGAGCAAGAGAGGGAGATAAATAAGAAATCACATATTGCAAGTTTTCTAGTGTAGTACTGTTCTTGGTATCACTATATTGGCCATATCTGAGGTTCTGGAACCAGAACCTCTTGGAAACATCTTGTTGAAATGGACCAATATCAGCAAAGGCCAAATCTCAAATGTATAGACTTTAAATAATTGGCTGTGAAAGATTTTTTGGTTTTTTTTACATGTGTATAAAGAATAAAGAAATTAACTTGGGGAAAAAGAAATCTATTGGTGAATGTGTTGTAGGTAGGTATAAACACAATCAGAATTGAATGCTTATGTGATGAGAGGTCACACTTGACAATAATTATTATGAAATGTATCTAACCTTGCAGCTTTGTTGAATTGTTTAATTCTAGGCTCAGAAACCTTATGTTGTACAGAGAAGAGGAGCTGAATTTGCCTTATCTACTATAGCTAAACATTTTGGTGCTGAAATGGCAACGGGATTGCCACATCTCTGGGATGCTATGGTTGGTTCGTTAAGGAACAACATTCACATCAATAATTTTGGTAATTACACTTCTGATTTAAGCAAAGAGGGGTGGCAGGCTGGAGTCAGTATGTCAGTCTTAAACTCAGCACCTTTTCTGTTTTTACCAGACCGGAAGCTGTTACTGGAAAAAGGAGATGCTCCTGCCCAGGAGCTGGTGAATTCCTTGCAGGTTTTTGAGACAACAGCAGCTTCAATGGACACTCAGCTACATCCTCTGGTAATCAGCTTTTGCATGAAACACTTCAGTCTCTTTATTGCTAGTGGTTTAAGTCTTTGTTGTGTCTTGTTGTGTTACACTGGAATCAGCATCTCTGCTCTGCTTTATTCTAACTCTGTATTTCCTAAACCTGGAGAACAGACTGGTAATATGATGCCTTCTGTTTGTTATGAAAGTACAGATAAAAGTGTGGTTATGTAGCACTATGTGACTGACTGAAAGACTTTTAATGTATGCATTTTATATATATATATATACACACACATAAATGTGGTATGTAGTTATTGTGTAAATTGGTTTTGGTGGTGCTAATACTGTATGCAGTTTAAAAAAAATTGTAGAAAGTCACAGAGGCTGAACTTGGTTCATCAAAGCTAGTACCTAGGCACTTCCACACTAGGAGAAACCTGACCATCTGTTTAGATATCCAATACAAAGGCATATCTGCACTGATTAAAAGGAAGACACATACACACACAACAGAGACATAGATGTATGCCCTGCTGGGGAGATGCAGATTTCCTTCTGGGTGTCCTCCTTGTCACACAGAATTGAGATTCCCAACATGAGTAATTAATCTGCCTAAACACAGAGGGAATGAGTCTGGGACAAATTGGCTAGCTGGAAGGAATTCTTAAATCTGTGTATCTGTATTTAGGAAATAATTCTTTTTTTCTTTAATAAAAAGTTCTGGGTATTTAATACTGTATTTTCAGTGTGAAACACTTCCTTGTTAGTTAAGGGCTTAATTAATTTTGATTTTGACTGAAATGCTGAATATTTTGTCTGTATTGGGGAGTAATACACTTTCAAAGTTCAAATTGCCTTTTTCTCCTGAAATAATTTTTTCGTTTTAAACAGTTATATCTTGCAAAGGAGCCATTTTAAGCATTCTTAAATGACTTTAAAAGACTGTAGCTTAGTTTAAAAAAAAAGATTAGTTTTTAATAATTCATATTAACCTTTACTCCCCACATCTTTTTCTTTTGTTCAGTTAATACAGCATTTGCCTCATCTTTACATGTGCCTTCAACATCCCAGCACTGCTGTTAGACACATGGCTTCCCGTTGTGTGGGTGTTATGAGCAAAATAGCAACCATGGAAACAATGAATATCTTTCTGGAGAAGGTTCTACCCTGGCTGGGAGCAATAGATGACAACACCAAACAAGAGGGTGCAATTGAAGCACTTGCCTGTATCCTTGCTTGGATATTCAAAAATGCAGGAACTTCTTTGTTGCTGTTTCATTTGGGTGAACAAAAATGGTTGCCTGAAAAAAAATGGGAGGAGGAATGAAATAAAATACTAAGCTGTTTTTTTCTTCTGTGGAAAGAAACAGAAGGAAGTTTTATTTCCATTGCCCTTATTTGATCTGCCAAGTGACGTTTTAGTGGAGGTAATTCTGTTTCTCAAACCATGCACTTTGCTGGCTAAATGTAATTGGGTAGATCAGATTTCCCTGCTTCTACATTGCTTTGTTACTAGAAATTTCATAACAATTAATGACTCTTAGTTACTGAGTGTGAAATCTCCTGGGTGTATATTTGTCAGAGAAATCTGAACTGTTAAAAATTTCCTTAATAAGCGCTCCAGGTGTAATGGAGCAGCTGGATGTTGGTATTGTCCCATACATTGTTCTTCTGGTGGTTCCAGTTCTGGGTAGAATGAGTGATCAGACCAACAGTGTGCGTTTTATGGCCACTCAGTGCTTTGCCACGCTGATTAGACTGATGCCTCTTGAGGTAAGCTCAAGCTGTAAGTATGTGGATATGTGAACTGTCCTGTATCCACTCTCACCAGCTGCAAAGTCCAGGCTTCTGGCTTATTCAATGCTGAATGAGTACCTGGTTTTAAAGGTGCTGAGTCCATATCAAATAATAGGAGATGTGCCCTTTAAAATGAGCAAAGTTGGACCCTGTGCTAGCAATTTTCTAATGTAATGTTAAAATAAAATTTCTCTTTATAAGAAGCTCATGTCAGCTGTGTACCTAGAATTAAATGGTAGATTTATTAATTTTGTTTGTAATGCTGCATTTCTTAGTTTGGGTTTAAAAGTTTTAGGCATTCTATGTGCACTCTCCTTAAGTATGTGTGTTGCTGAGCATGTTGTCAAGAGAAATGCTCAAAAGCAATACTGGTTTAAAAGCAAAATCAAAAGTAACAGTAATAGAAATAGTGTGGGGATAAGTAAGGTTGCTTATTACTAGTTCCTAAAATCAAAAACCACCCTACATATTTAGGCAAAATATTGTATATTACGATGCAATAGTCTTTAATCAGTACGGATTTACTTCAGTCTTTCATTCTTGCTACAACTTGCATACCTCAGACAACTTCTGATGTTGTGCATCAAGGACTACAATGCTTCTAAGTAACTTCATGTGACCACCAGATGGTAATAGAAGACAGTTTACAATTTCCACAGCAATAATGAAAAACAATTGTCAGATTAATGCATTTTTTTACTTTTTCACTTTTTAATTTAGCACAATAGAACCTCAGAATCTGATAACTAGTGATCTGCCTTAACAAGAGCACACTTACTTTGGGTGCTTACACTGAGATGTTCAACGAGTTGAAAGTGAGCAAAGAACTTAATTTCTAGTGTGTTCATTGCAGTGCCATGTGCACCAGGTCCTTCTTCTTATGCATCTTAAACACAGTCCTGTGGAATACACATAGCTTAGGGCTTGGGGGAGGGTTAAAGCTATTTTAATAAAGTTTAGTGAGAATCTCTTAAAACATACTGTACTTTTTTTATTAATTGCATGCTGGTGCGTAATCACTTCATATTTCTTTTCCATAGTTATGGAAGAAGTGCCTCCAAATTTCCCTTTCTGGTTAAGTTCAGTATCAGATACTGAACTATATTAAATATGTAAACATGGAGTGAAGCAGATTAATACTGGGAGAAAATACTCGTCATGGAACAGTATTTTATTTAACAATAAATAAATAGCATTAAGTGAGTTGGGGCAACTTAACTGTGCTCTGTTTTCTGCATCTTTATGCTCAAATTGATTATTCTTGCAACCGTAAAAATGAAAGTATGACTGAGGGAAGGATTGTAAGATAAATGGTTCAACTTGATCAAACTTGTATTGATAAGCAATTCTTTTGCAAGTTGACAACATATTTGAACCAAATTACCTACCACGGTGTTCATACTGCAGGTAGGTTCTTCTAAAAAGGAGTGTAGGCAGAGCATTGAACAAGGAGGCTGCTGTCTTCTGTCTGTGTGTATTTCAATATCATATGGGGCAGTACTAACATCCCCCTAACATCCCCCTTCCTTACTAACCACATACATGGTGGAAATATTTGGTAGGTGTTTTTTTTGCCAGGAGCCCTCTGTAAATGATTAGTAAGATGGGTTTTGAAGTAAAGCTGACTAAAGATTGAAGAGGCCCAGAAGAATGGGATGACAGATGTGATGGTGGAAAAATAGCAGTGCCTCTGCTGCTGCTGTATGTTACTAGCAAGCAAGAATGAGCATATTTGGCCCCCAAATGCCATTTTTTGGCTTCTGGCCTGGTATGGGGAGTACCTAGCAAGTAAGGTCTGTTGTTACAAACCTAGAGGGGTTCAGGGTATTTTTTCTCCCAACAGTTTCCAACTGCTTGAATTCATCCTGTGGGTTTCAGTATCACTTTAGATCTAATTCTGCTAAGTAGGAGAAAAATCCATCAAACTTTGGATGGTAGCTTGTGGCTCAAGAGGAGTGGGTGTCATAGGATTCTCTAGCCAGCCAGATAAATGCTCTGATTAGAGGTAGAATAGCTCAGTCTTTGTAGAATCTTAGCAGCATGACCAGTTTTCTATCTCATGTGTAATTTTTATTAGTCTTTTCAATGTGTCCTTTTGGGGCTGGATTTGTCTCTTGCACCTTACAACCCTGCATGTGTTGACCTGTAAGTAATCAAACAAGTATAGCTAAATACAGTATTTAAATTTTGAGTTTAGAGTCATACAGTTGAGAAGATTGCAGATCTTTACTGTGTGTTTAAAATGTCTGAGTAGTATGAGGTTTAAGTTCTTCTCCTCTGTGGCAATTAAGTCCTATAGCCCTTACATGACTGCTTTAAAAATGTTACCCTAGGCTGGTATACCAGACCCACCAAACATGTCTGAAGAATTAATCAGAATGAAGGCTAAGGAACGTCACTTTCTGGAACAATTACTGGATGGAAAAAAACTGGAAAACTATGAAATTCCAGTACCAATCAAAGCAGAGCTCAGAAAATACCAGCAGGTAACAGCTTATACTTCTATTTTTAAAGTTCCAGTCCGATATGGTTTCATGGGATAGTAGGAGTTCTTCAGATACATTTTTCTTGTGAATTTGAGTTTTTGGTTTCTTTTGTGCAGTGTGTATCTTGGACTCTGGGTATGGAAGAACAAATGAAGTCATGCATGCTTCTTATACTGTTCTAGTGATATATTTTCCCCTTTCTGGGTTTTGCCTTTTTTTTTTTCTGGGAATGGTCAGTGGGCTGTGCCTTGCTCACACTGAGTGTGGCAGCCCACCACTGCAAAGCCAGGCCTCACTGTACCATTTGGGTGTTTGTTTTTCCCTTTATTCCCCCTGTGTTTAGTGAATGGGCTGTAGGGGATGCATTCATGGTGGGAAACCAGCTCCTGGTTTGGCAGTGCTGGGTCATTGAACATTTGGATGTATGAACTGAAGCTCAACTAGCAAAAAGCCAGGTTTTACTTGAGGCACTCTCCTTTTCTGATTTCAGGATGGAGTGAACTGGCTTGCATTTCTCAACAAATACAAACTTCATGGAATTCTTTGTGATGACATGGGTTTAGGAAAAACGTTACAATCCATTTGCATTCTTGCAGGTGATCATTGCCTCAGGTAAGCTTAAACAAATCACATTCTGTCTTAGACTTCAATGATAGGTCTTGTGTGGTAATGAATCTGGACATAGTCCTGGGCAACTGTGACTGTAGGTGGCTGTGCTTGATTAGGGGGCTTGCACCAGCCCTTCCTACTTCAACCCTTCTGTGAAAACAATTTTTTTAAACTCGCATTTTATACTCTTCAAGGGCTCAGGAATATGCAAGAACAAAACTGGTGGACAGTGTCCCTCTTCCCTCCTTGGTGGTGTGTCCTCCTACACTCACAGGACACTGGGTGGATGAAGTGGGCAAATTTTGCTCAAAGGAATATCTTAATCCATTGCACTATACAGGACCTCCTACTGAGAGAGCAAGGTAACCCATCGTGCATTTATTTTAGAGTAAAATATCACACGTGGAATTTTTCAATTTACTTTACTATTACTACTACTGAAGCATAATTTGTGGGCATGGGAACATTTGTGGTGGTATCCTTAAAGGCTGAAATAATAACAACATGTAAGGAACACTTCCATTAACTCCTCTTTTTTATTTTTTTTTTTTAAGATTGCAACACCAGGTGAAAAGACACAATCTCATAGTGGCTTCATATGATGTTGTAAGAAATGACATTGACTTCTTCAGGTAGGAATTGGCTTGTTTTCTGAGGTTTTTAATAGCTTAGAATTTTAAATGCAACTTAAGTCTGTGTTCTTCTTTTCCAGAAATATTAAGTTTAATTACTGCATTCTTGATGAAGGGCATGTAATAAAAAACGGAAAAACAAAGCTGTCAAAAGCAGTAAAACAGCTGACTGCTAATTACAGGATAATTCTTTCTGGGACACCAATCCAGGTAATTGATTTTCTATTTTGGATGAATAGTGGAAAACAAACAAGATAGACCTATCTTGCACTCTGCTTTATTGTACCTTTAAACAATCATCTTGTTCAAAGTATACATTGTAAAACAGCTTTTCATTTCTAAATGCTCAGAACAACATCTTTCCCTCTCCTGGTATACCTGTGTATAGGGGAATGAATGCAAGTTTTGTGGTATTAATGGGGTTCAAAAGTTGGCAGCAAGACTTTCTCTGCCACTTCCTCTTTAAGTATTGGGCAAGGAAGAAAGAGACCATTTCCCTATGACTCAAGTAAAATTAGCAGGAAACTCAATTCTAAGGTCTTCAGATTTTGTGCTTTGTCTGAATGACTTGGCTGTGCAGTATCTATCTCACCCAGGACTGACCCACTGGTGTTTTGGGTTTTGTTAACCAGAAGACCTCTGGGTGTGGTTTAAGACACTGGACACAGTGGGAAGTCCATTTATACATTCGAGTGCATGCAAAGGTGTTTCTGTAACTCAGATGGATGAAAGAGCCACCAAGCTCCAGAAGCTTGGCACTGGGTAAATAATGAAATTTTTTCTGATACCTTGCAACAAGTTGCTGCTTATGAAAATAATTTATCAAATGTTTCTTTTATGTTCAGAACAACGTGTTAGAGTTGTGGTCGTTGTTTGACTTCCTCATGCCAGGATTCTTGGGCACTGAGCGCCAGTTTGCAGCTCGTTACGGCAAACCAATCCTGGCAAGCAGAGATGCCCGCAGCTCCAGTCGAGAACAAGAGGCCGGTAAGGATCAAATGTTTCATCTTTGGGTTTTTGTTTTAGCCTTTTACATGAGAACTGCTAATGAAAAAAAGTGTGGTTATTTCTAACATCCGAGATTGAGGGGGAGCTGAATGTTTTGAAAAATGTTTTTCTTCTAAAACACTGGTGCTGTTGCCCTCACTAGGGGTACTTGCAATGGAAGCTCTGCACCGCCAAGTCCTGCCATTCCTGCTGAGGAGAATGAAAGAGGATGTGCTGCAAGATCTTCCACCCAAAATTATTCAAGATTATTACTGTATTCTCAGTCCTCTACAGGTATGCTTAAAAAGTGGCTGAAAGTTAATTTCTCAGCGCAGTTAAGACCACAGAGGCCTGAATCCTCTGTATTCCTGTGTCAATCTGATATCAGCTCTGACATTCTCTGGATGTACTAAAAGAATTTTGTAGTATGTGTTTTAAACACTAATTCCAGTCCTGTGGTAATAGTGTATTTCTTGAGCTTCATTTTGGGCATTGTTCAGGAACAACATGTAGGCATCTGCAGATTGTTTTTCAGTAACACTTTCCAAGCTGAAAGAAAATAAATGGCAAGAGATTCTGTTGTTAATGTTTATCTTCTGTTACATATGAAATAGCTTTCTTGATCTATGATAATTCAGAATTTTAACTTGAAACTAAATTCTGAATAGGACTATCTTCTGTCAGAAAAACCACACTCATTCTCTTGTCTGGTATGCAGGTTCAGCTTTACGAAGATTTTGCCAAGTCTCGTGCCAAATGTGATATTGATGAAACAGTTTCTTCAATTTCACTGAATGAAGAAACTGAGAAACCAAAGCTTAAATCTACAGGTCATGTATTTCAGGTACAATTTTTTCCCAGTAATTTCTATTACCTAGTATATACACTTTTGGTAACTGTATTTATAGGTTTAGTAAAAAGATGAAAATCAAAATAATGAACTTAGACGCTTGTGGTCATATGATCTGAGTAGAATATTTATGGCTGGAATGTGAAGTATAGCTATTATGTTTAAATAATGAGTTTGTGTCTTATGATGCATAACACTGCCTCATATTTTTAACGTGATCTGCTCAGTTGGTGTTCAGCTATTTTGTGGATCTCGTAAAAACTGAGTACTGAGAGAGCAAAACTTCAGAATGAGGGAAGTAATTCTGATTGCATCAACTCTTACACTTCAACATTAAGATTCTGAAACATGGACAGAATGTTTCCTTAAGGGTTGATCTGAATTTATGAAGGTTCATGATCTTATAGAACTCAAGATTAACTCTTGGTTAATTGGAAACAATTATTCTCAAAGTGCTCCCAAACCCGTTTCCTCTATTGCAGACTCAGATGAAAGTGTGGGAAATGGTAATCCTTGCATTTTTCCAGGAAGAAGGGACCAAGATCACAATGAGTGTAACAGTGTTTGGATACAATTTGAAATGCAGTTTTTAAAAGTGCAACTTTGATGAAAATACACCATAAAGTCCAGATTGTGGAATGTGGCAGAGTGACCACTGTACTTACAGCTAACTCTGTTAATCCTTTTTCTGTAACTGTGTTCTTGCTTATTATTTCTTTGAACTTCATTTCTTAAATAATTAAAGGCATTGCAGTACTTACGGAAGCTCTGCAACCATCCAGCATTAGTGCTCACAACCCAACACCCAGAATACAAGAGAATTACAGAGCAACTTGCAGCTCAGAATTCATCCCTTCGAGACATCCAACACGCACCTAAGCTGTCTGCTTTGAAACAAGTGAGTGGACATGTGTTGTGCCTTAAATTGCCCAAATGTGTCTACTGCTTTTACAGTTTAGCGTGTTTTATTTAAGATTTCATCAATAGGGAAACTTTTAATTAAAATTAAGTAGTAAATGAAAAAGAATGCAAAGGTGTTTCAGGGATACGCCCTATTTTCCCTGATAATTTAAGATGTAGGGGGAAACACAATCTTCATGGTGATTATGTTTATGTAACTTGTTGGCATATGAAAAACCTTACTTCTATCTTATTCTTGTCCCTCTTGTTGCAGAATTTTTTTTCATTTTTATTACACAGGAGACTACTTCCTTGATTAAGTTAGATTGCATTGCCATAGCTTTACTTAAAATAGAATTTAAGTAAGTAAAGGAAATGGTTTTTTAAAATTTTTTAATGACTTAAGTTTTTCATAGTTTGACAGGGAAGCCAGACTTTGCCGCCTTGTCATTTAAGTGACTGTCATTTAGGTACTTCTTCTGCAGTTTGTTTCTCTAATTTCTGCTTTTGATAATCAATGAATCTTAATGTTTACATACACTCTACAGTCATTTTAATGACACACTTTAATGTTCTTTTACTTAAAGCTGCTGCTAGACTGTGGTTTGGGGAATGGTGGATCTTCAGAAAGTGGTACAGAAGCAGTTGTAGCCCAGCACAGAGTGCTTATCTTCTGTCAGCTGAAGAGTATGCTGGACATAGTGGAGCACGACCTTCTGAGACCTCAGTTACCTTCAGTTACGTACCTACGACTCGATGGCAGCATTCCTGCTGGGCAGAGACATTCCATTGTTTCCCGGTATGCATTATCCCCTCAGAATAACTGAGGCCAGATTTGATGAACTGTATTATTTATATGGTGCAAAATTGGGTTTTTTGTCTGCCTCAGAGCAGATGAAGTTCATGAATTCTTTCTTTAAATGAAACTTACCATACTTAACTTTTTCCTTTGTGCAGGTTTAATAATGACCCGTCTATAGATGTTCTTTTGCTCACCACTCATGTTGGTGGACTGGGACTTAACTTGACAGGGGCTGACACAGTTGTGTTTGTGGAACATGACTGGAACCCGATGAGAGACCTGCAAGCCATGGATCGGGCACATCGCATTGGGCAGGTGAAAACCTCTTCATTTCCCCTAAGGGTGGCTTTCCTCGTGCTGAACTTGCTTGAGAGAGTTTGTAACGTATAGCAAAGTGACATCTGTAGGTTTCTACCAAGCATCCATTCATGTTTATTTCTTGTGACTATGCCAGCTGCTGAAATGCATACTTCCTTATTCTACCCTCAACTTGGTAAGTCTTCTCTTCTGCACTTCCTGAGCTGCTGGGGAGAGGCCAGAGAAGAATCACCCTTAGATGGAGGACGACATAACTGAGGACTGAGACAAGGAACTGAAGGGACAAGCCCACAGGGTTGTCCTTCTCTGGTGCAAGACAGGGCAAGAATGACTGCTGGTAGTCTTCCTCTAGAGCTGTAAAAATCAGTGAATTCTTCCAGAGTACAGAGGCAACTGAAGATGCTTCTTTTGTAGAGTGGCAGTCTTGTGCTTACCATCTAATATCTGTCAGACTGAGTAGAGTTACTGAAGGGTGGCTCCAAGCCAAACTGCTTCTAGACTGTCCATGATAAACACTAAAAGATTATGCTTTCCTGAATACCTGAGATGATACTTTTTAGCTAAGTGTGTTTTTTTTCTTTCAGAAACGTGTTGTTAATGTATATCGCCTGATAACCAGGGGAACTCTGGAAGAGAAGATCATGGGTCTTCAAAAGTTCAAAATGAATATTGCAAATACAGTGATTAGCCAAGAAAATGCAAGCCTACAGAGCATGGGAACAGAGCAGCTTCTTGATCTGTTCACTCTCGACAAGGTAAAGAAACAGTTTTACAAATACCTACCAAAAATAGAGTCAGCTTAGGGAAAAGCTTTGCTTTGAAATGTAAAATTTAATCGCATGAATGCCTAAGTTGGACTGATGAATAGTAGACAGCTCTCTGAACAACAGGAGGAAGTGATATTTCCCCAGAAGAATTATCAGACTGGAAAAATTTATTAGATTCTTGAAAACATTATTCTGTATATTAACAGGAGTTTTTTTTCTTTTTTGAAGGATGGCAAAACTGAAAAAGCAGATACCTCTACCTCTTCTGGGAAAGCATCAATGAAATCAGTACTCGAAAACCTTGGAGAACTATGGGATCAAGAGCAGTATGACACTGAATACAGTCTTGAAAACTTTATGCATTCATTAAAGTAACCACCACATATTTGTAATACAACTGCTGCTAGTTCACATATTTTTCTGCTGATATTCAGCAAACTTCAAAGCATATTGAGTGAACCTTTAGCTTAATGTGTAAATAGACTTACTGAAAGAAGAATCTTCAAAAGACTGGCATGAAGTAGTGTCAGCTGTTTCACTGGGAAGTTATTCTGTCTTAAACGTTTGCACTGTATAAAAACTTTAAATGTAAAACATTGTGAGGTGGTTCAAATTTTACTTGTTCTGAACAGCTGCAAATTCTTACTTGGTAGAAGAATTAAAACAAAGCAGGTTTTACATCTGTTAACAAGTGTGACTTGTGTTTGCAGTTAAGTCCACCGTTATTACTTTCTGTATCTATAATAGTTTTGTACAGTTGTTTCAGTGAGTACTTCAGGTTGTTCAGTGTACATTTTTCTTTTAAACACAACTTGCTTTTATGGTATATTTAAAAAGCAATTTTCAACTTAAGCTTTCATTCAGATCATTTCAGGAGTTACATCACCAGAGGCAAAGCCTAGAAGCCTTGAAAATATTGAAGAATGGAAGGGCACTAGGCCTGCGCACCCACCTTTGTATATTGACTATATATATCTATATATCATGCTCTTCAGTCTTTTGACACCATCTTGTGAGAACAGCTGACTTGAACTTTTTAATGTAATGAGCTCTATTAAATACAGGTAATGGCCTATTTGAGGCCATGTTTGCATCCTGTTAGCAGGGGTGTACTTTTTTAATTTATCTATAAGGCTAGAATATAGCCACTTTGAGAGATGCATGTATTCCATATGTTTCAATCCTATATATTTTTTGTAACTAAAAGAAGATATTAAATATACAGACATTTTCCAGAAGTAGATTTTACACTGTCTAGGATTCTAAAATCCATGCTAAAAGTGACTGTGTACTAAACCAATGCATGATTTAAAGCTTCTTAAAGGAATAGGGAGGACTTTTTTTCTTTAGGAGAAAATATACATAGAAATACCTACATTCAGTTTGAGGTAATTGAATAGTTAAAGTTGTGTAACAAAGATAGTAAAAAGACTTTAATAGCAGTGAGTGAGAATAATATGGCTGTATGTTATGCAGCTTTTTATAAAAAAGGGAGGCAGTATAAAAGTGTGTTTCTAGATGTGCATATGTACCATTATATGCACTTTTTATAAATATTAAGTTATAGATAACTTACAGCAGTTGTCTGAATACATAGAATATATGTATAAATATAAAACCTAAGGTTTATAGCTTGCTGTGTGCTTAAGCATCAGAGCTTAAAAACCACCAGAGACCTCAACTATTGTAAAATAAGATTGTTTTAAAACTATATAAATCAAGACAGTTCTATAGCATTGGAGAAGAATTAATGTCACATTTCAGTAGTTATGAACTGCCAGATTGTAACTAAATTAGCATTCCATGAAAATAAAACAAACTGGGAATATATAACTTGCATGTTGGGTTTGTCCACGTTCAGTTTTGTTTCTCTAGGGAAGACTTATCTGGCTGTATAAAAAACCTAATGCTTTTGGAAATTACAGCTGGATTATGAGTGTTATATTGGTTAATTTCTACCTTCAGACTATTTCTGTTGTGCTTTCAGCTGATGATCCAAGCAGGGGAGACAAGATGGGGCTTGGTGGTGTTTGCAGAGAAGTTACAATGCTGGAATAATGCGTACTTGAAGAAAACTTGGTGCAGTAATTTGGTGATAGTGCCTAGAAATAACAAGATATTTGAATAAAGAAACTTCTTTAGTGGTAAAAATTGCATATGTTTTTCTTCAAGAGTTTTATTAGGTGCAGTGGTAAGAAACTCTTTGGGTTCTGTTGGGAAAGAAATAGCCTAGGACTTTTTTAAGCCAGTTATTTACCACATTGTGGTTGCTATGCAACCGTAATAATTTTAGCGATGGCTCTCTTGGGTACCACATCAGGAAGACTCCTGCACCTGAAAAATAGGGGAAGGCAGAATAATTGTTTCAAGAATATATGTACTGGCTGATCTTAAGTGTTCTTTGAATTAAAGCTTTGAAATGTAACCCAACAGGAACACTGCACCAACTATATAAAAAATTGGATTTTGTTACCTTAATATTTAACAAAAAGTTCTTCTGTGCTTTTTAAACTAGCAGAGCATTTGCCAAGATCTGGCTTGTTTGTGCAGTGTCCTCAGTGCACAAACTGGATTCACTTAAAGCAAAACTCCAGCAAGAAATAGCTCTTAGAATGCTTCTAACTGCATTAATGGGTATTCAGCTGGACCACACCAGGGTCTGGGCTGGAGTAGGAAAGTTTGTTTCTAGGCTGAAATGAAGCTTTCAAATATGTCATTCTCAGCACCAACCATTTTGCTCTCCAGCTCTGCCCCTAGTACAGGTTGTTACTTGTTAATGAGGATACAGCCTAAGCCTTGACTGACTGCAGGTGGAGTCATTGGAGGCCCAAAGAAACATGAACTCAGTAGAACCATGCATAGGCTCACAATGCTTTGGGTTGGAAGCAACCCTAAAGATCATCCATGGGCAGTGACACCTTCCAGTACACCGGATTGCTCCAAGATCTGTTCAGCCTGTCCCTGAACACTTCCAGGGATGGGGCATCCATAATTTCTCTGGGCAACCTTCTCTGCTGCCTCATACTCAAGGTTTGATGCATTGTGTGTAATTTGCACTGAGTTCAACTAGTCTCTCTCATTATTTAATGGCATCAAAAAACCACTAATAGTTACCAAAGCCAGACCTCCAAATTAATGTAGTGCCTGATTCAGAGCTTGCTAACCTGTGAAAACTAAGTACCTCTGACTGGTGGCCACATTCTGGGCTGGAAGGAATGACTTTGAAACAAGTGGACTGCTTGAAATCCTACTTATAACTAAATGGAGAACTACATTCTGCAAACATGTACCAGGTCTGTATAAACACACCTTCTGCTATGTCTGTTGTACTTAAGACTTGTTAGATTGAATTCTTAGTTTAACTTTCTCCATGCATGTTATATTTGGAATTCACTTAGGCAGGAAGCTGCTTGCTTTTTGCAAGTTTACTTATAACTATTGCAGGTTTCTAGGTTGTTTTTTTATCCTTCTCCCTAATGCTTTTGTAAATATTTTTTCCCTAAGCTTGCTGAAAGCAAAATAACACTTAATATCCAAGGTATACATAGTGATTTAGTTTAACTCAAATTAGTTGAAGTTGAGTCTTTTGCTTTAGCCCATTATCTTTACAAATCTTATATTTTACCTTAAGATTACCAGATTTAAAGACAAATGCTTACATTTGCCATTAGTGGTATCCCCAGCTTTCCTACTGTCTCATGGTTCTGCAGATTGTAAGGCCAAGAGCACATGTTTCTAATTAAGCCTTAAGTCAAGCAGTAGTAGGGCAGCTTTTAGGCCATATTAGAAACTTCTGGAAACTTAAAAGTTTTCCACTTAGAAGATGAAAACATTCCCATACCAAAGCTTTTATTACCTTGCTTACAAATGGTAAATAATGTACTGTTAAATCTAGTTTGGTGTGCAGTGTTAATAGAGCTTTGGCATAGGGCAAGCTTTAAAGCTCTTAAGGATCACAGCAGTAACTGACTTGTGCTAAGTTGCTTTGTAATCAAGAGCTTGGAAGATGGAGTTCTTTCTTTAAACCAGCCAGAGAGATGCTTTAGAGTAAACATTATTTTTCAAATCACATTTAAGTGAATTACACTCAAGGAAAGTTCTCTGAATTTAAGGATTTTTATAGAGATGATAATCCATCGAAATTCTTTCAGTGGTCTATTAAAAGTCATTGAATTTGTGTCAGAAACCCTTTCAGTTGGCTCCTTATCTTCTAGTAGCTGCACTAGTTCTCCAGTTTCTCTTCTACAGCAGGTCTGGAAATATCTGTTCAGTTACACTGTTTTTAAGGCCAACTCCCTGTTCAGGAATCAGGATTTAATTGATTCTCTGGCAGCCAGACCAGACTCAGGGATTGTGCCCAGCAAGGGAAAGCTTCCTTTGGTGTGAGACTGACAGCACTACCCTCTCCAGTACAGGAATGCCACTCCCCTCCTGGGAGGAGCAGAAAGCAGCAGGGTAACAGAGCTCTAAAGTTCACACTGACAATCCTGTGATCTTGGATGTCACTCAAAAGGAGATGCTCTCATCTGCTGTGTGTATGCACGGGCAGAGCTCTGCTGGTATGAACCCTGAGATCAACTCTGTTGGTTGGAGCAAGCATGGCGCTCATAATGCCAAGTCCTCTCTATTCATAAGCCTTATGAAATAACAACAAAACCTTAATTTTCTTCTATTTCTAACAGGTACCTTTATTTTAACATAAAGAGTAGAAGGTCCAAGCTCCTCTGTATCTTTTTTTCTTGGGCAACAGCTGAATACACTATACTTACACTGTGCATATGCTGCAGTAGATAGGCAAGAAGACAGGAGAGAGAGTTGTCCTTTTCCAAGGTTAAGACATTTTTATTAACTTGTTGTAGACACTGGGATCCAAACTTGCAACTTTACATCTCAAATTGTACCCACCAGTCTTGCATCTGCACAAGCCAGCGCTAGGGTTTAGGAAATTTGTTAGTCTATTCTTCCTTAAGGCTATCAAACCTTTAAAAAGTCATATGTTCAAGGCTTGTTCTGTTTTCTTAGCTCAGTCATGTGGGTAGCTAACTTGAAATTTACGACAATTTACGAAGTAATCAACAATCACAAACTCTTTCAGATAATGACTTTCAGTATTTTCTTTTAAAGTAAAATTCTGCATACTAAAGGAAAATATTTACTGTTCATTTTCCCTTTTCAAATGAGGGAAGGAAGTTGATCTAGAGAGTAGAAACTTCAAGCCCATAAATTCAGCCTCAGGTGCAAAAGCTGCAGGAAGGGGGAGAAAGGAAGGATACACTGCATCCTGCCAAATGTCTGTTCCAGGGATGCAGCAAAGTGAACTACTCTGCAGTTCAGTGAGAGGCTCAGAAATAGCTGAGCTATTGGAACATGCTGGCCATGTCTCCAATGCACTCTGGTTCCAGGGGCCTTACAGGGCTATGCTGTGCTGTCCATGCCAAGGCTGTGCCTGCCAGAGTTTTCCCATATGTCAGGGTAATTACATGTCACAGTTTATGCAGGCTGGGTGCTTACATACTCCATTGAGAAAAGGTAATACTGCTCAGTGCAGCAGCCCAAGCGTTTCATGTGGTTAACTTGTGTGCTTTTTGCTGCTGTTTCAATGTTAGCTCTCTCTGAGTAAATACTGTGCTCTCCAGATACACATTTATGTATTCTGACCCTGTTTCTCGTGACTCATACTGCACTTACAGGGATTTAATTATCAATCACAGCCCAGCATCTGAGAAATAAAGCCTTCAAGTAGAAATCTGTAATGGTAAGCCAAGGGAAGAGCTAACGCAGATGTTAAAATCTGCTTTTGCAACAACAGAGCTTGAAAAAAGTCAGTTAAATTTGTCATGATCTTTGCTGTAGCCAGAGAGGGAAGACATTAAAAATGCATAAACTTCCAGAAAATTATGCTTTCCAATTCCTGCCTTCTGAATCAGAGCTGTCTCACTTAACAGCAAAACCAACTTTTGACTTTGCATTACCAAAACAAGTGTGTGCCTTTAGGAAAATGCTGCACTGTATTCTGATCTAATTCTCCATGCTGCCCTTGCCCCCACACAGTCCAGATTATAAAACGCTTCTGGGACACTTGTAACTGTTCATTCTTCACCTCTATTTTGCAATTATTATCACTCACAAAGCACAACAATCAAACTGAATCAAACTTGTCAACTAAACTTTAGGTACTCAGGTGCTATTTCATGTTCATTTGGACACTTTTGGATTCATATAAACACAGGCAAAGTTCACTTCTGGACATAAAGGCAAAATGCAGCCTATGCTCATATTCAAGAGAATGTGTTTTCAAGAGATAGCAGAGGAAGGAATCATGCAGAATAACAAAACCAGCAGTAAGTGCCAGCCCACCAGTGTCTGTCTTCATTTATGACTAATTTAAAGCTCACCCACTTAGGCATCATATCAGTTAAATCATCAATTCATTTGCAAGCTGGAAAGGACAACATGGTAGAATTCGTTGGTACTTCTGCTTTCTTTGCTGCCCTGGTGAGAGCTGCAAGATGTGATCAGCATTTCAGGCTTCTCACGGCCGACACAGTCAGCAGTAGTTAATTATTGTTTATAAAATGCAGAACTCTGTGTTCTCACAGTTAGAAGTTGCATCACTCTTTGGCTCTGCCTATTATTTATCAGCTGAAGAGCAAGGCAGCAAACAAAGCAAGGAGAGTAAAAAAACACCAAAACCCATGACGATATACATGGGCTGTATAGGAGCAGGGAAAGCAAAGGAGGAGGAAGGGATATGGGATGCACTTGCCATCAGCCTATTTTCCCTGGCTCTGTTTGGTTTATTTCAGTTTCCCACTGTGCAGTATTTTTGCCTCCAATATAGATGTGGTCACAGCTGGCAAAGCCACCGAAGTACTGCTGTGGAAGAGATTAGAACGCCTTACCACTGGGAGCCTGGTGTGTGCTGCTTCATCCCCTTCCCACTTAAGCAGGAAAAGTAGCTCCAACCACCACCACAGGAGCCTGCTGTGCCACCCCAAAGGAGAAAACAAACCAGCCAGACTCAAAGTTCTGATAAGTTTAAGTGGCAGATGGCTACAAACACCCCACAGCTTCTCGCACCTGCACAGAAATCTAGAGAGAAACAACAACCCCTCCACACGAGCTGAGGCCCAGCACCGGCCGTGAGGATGCAGCAGCCAGCGCTGCCTTCACAGAGTCATGAAACCACGGAATATCCCGAATTGAAAGGGACCCACAAGGCTCAGTGAGTCCAACTGCTGGCCCTGCACAGGACTGCCCTAGGAGCCACACTGTCTCCTGAAGGCATTGTCCAAACGGCTCCTGAACTGTCGGGGTCGCTGCTGTGACCGCTTCCCTGGAGAGCCTGTTCCAGCACCCAACCACCCCCTGGGTGAAGAACCCTGTCCTAACACCCAACCTAACCCTTCCCTGCCTTCATGCCCTCGCTATCCTTCACTCTCCAAATGGCACAAGAGAAGAGAGGGCCCCTGAATCACGAGTGTCTCCCTGCTCCTCGGGCTCCCGCCATCGCCCTCACGGGGGAAGGGACGGACGGCCGGCCCCTCAGCGCCCGTGGGGCCGCGCTGGCTGCGGGGCTGGGCACAGTGCGGGATCCCCGCAGCGCCCCCCGCCCACTGATGGCGGCTGCCCGGTGCAAGCCGGCCTCAAATTCCCCATCTTCCCATTTCATCCCCCTCCCGGGTTTGCCATTGCGAGCCCCAGGAAGCAGCCCTCGCCCCAGACCCCGGAGCGAGGCGGGCAAGGCTGCGGCTGTACAGGGCCCGGCAAGGCGGGGCCCGGCGAGGGCTTTCCGCTGTCGGGGCGTTTGCCGAGCGGCAAAACCGACGGCCTCAGCTGCGGGTGTGTGGATTCCTGCCAGGTGAGGACCAGCCCAGGTTTGGGCCCGAGTTGAACACCTTGTGGGCTTTTCTAGTTATCCACCCAAGGTCTCTGAAGGCAAGGGGGGCCCTTCTCCGTTTCGTTAGTCTGCTGCTGATCTGTCGCAGAATAAGACTCGCATCCGTGAGAGATGTATTCAAGGCACTAAATGGCTTTTGCAATTATTAGATGCCTTTATCAGCTTTGCTTTGGCACTTAATCAGCCGCAAAAGCTATTTATTGCCTCATAAACTCCTCTGCAGCAAACATTATCCTTTAATTAATCCCTGAAAATTACAAAGGCTGATGAGGTAACCCCTTTTTCACACCACCCAGTTAAGATGAGGAGGATTTGTTGCTGTTTTCCCCTTTCATTTTGTTTTTAGACATTTGTCAGCTGTCTCAGTCAGAGGGCTTGTTAGGACAGGTAGCAGCAATTAAGCAGCATGTCCCAGGTAACAAATACCAGCCAAATCACTGAGCTGTGAGGATTATTCACAGCTGAGAAAGTTAGGAGATGAGTAAAAGATAAACCTTAATTTAACTCGCATTAAAATAGGAAAGACAATCTGAATGGCAAGTTGCTGCAGAGTTAAAGGATGTTACAGACTCATTAAAAGATTGGACCAGTTGCTAATTAGGATTTTTGATGCTAAGGACACAATGGCAAAAATAGATCTCCTGCATACTAAGAGACTTCAGAGGCATTCTTGTTTCGTACATCATTAACTTCTGTATATCAGCACTCAGAGGAATTCAAAGTAACTGGAAAGCATCAAGATCTGTCTCTGCAACAACTCAATACCTTAAAATTTTTTAATCAGGATTCAAGTTTTCTTTACAACACAGACATAAAATTCTGCTATTTCCACATACCCCAACCCATACCCCTGCCAGATTCAGACATTAGTTTCAAAGTAAAACAGTTCACAAAATAACAGAATGTTAGGCATCACTATTTCAAACTTATCTGACCTTATGAGAACTAGAATTATAGCTGGAATTCAATTCTTTTGTGTAAATGTGCTGATTCTACTTTACAGGGGGGTGAGAGGAGCAAGAAACATTCCCATAAATATTTGGGAGTTTGGCAGAGTCCTATCTCTTCGCTTCCCATGGATGACCGATAATTGTTGGGGAATTACCACTGGCTGCTCGGAAACCTGATGTCAAAAGAGAAGGTGTTTCATCCAGGTCAGTTGCTGAGTTGCAAAAAGGTGTTGGGACCATGTAGTCAGCCAGTTCTCTGCAGATGTGCAGAAAATGTTTCATGAACTGTAAATTGTATTTTAGGAAGTACCTAGTGATGCAGGTAGTTAAGGCAGAATAAATTTGGTAGGGGACTTGAAGTACAGGAAGGAAGGTTGCTCTAAAAATTATTGCAACAAATTTCTCCATCAGCATTTAAAGTTTCCAAAGCAGATTCTGAAAGGGGAAAAAAATATCTTGTGTTTAAGAAATGGGAAAAGAGAGAATTGGAAAAAAAAAAGTTGACTTCTATCTCTCTTAAAACTCTTTATTTTTCCTCATCATTGAAAGAAAAAACACAACCCAAACCCACAAAAACCTCAACCTTGTTCTAATCCTAGCTCACAGCTGCTAGGGAATTTACATCTCCTGTGGCAGGTGTTAATCATGGTGAGACTAAAGAGCAGTTCCACTTCAGTGAGTCTTTCTGTGTGTTAGTAGGTGGTAGCATAGTCAGGACTCAAATTATAAGAGATTATGTTTTCAGAGATGTGTTGAAAACCCCAACCCAGCAATTATGTTTTCCAAAGTAGTCCATTTGTTACTGCTGGAGACATCCTGCATTGCTGAGTAGTGCGTTCTTGCCGCCTGAGTTTCTGAAACATAAGTAGGGGGGAAAAGTATTAAGTAGGTGAATACTGTTAAAGCAAAACTTTGGAAGCTAGAAAGTCTGAGGCTTTACATCCTGGGAGGAGGTGTGGTGAGGTGCAGCTGGTGCAGTTTTTTGCAGCATTAGATGGTGCAGCAGCCGTCTTGCTGTCCAGCAGGGGAGTGGAGGGCCGGGCTCTGCAGCAGTGCAGCAGCAGTCCAGTCACCTGCTCTAGCCCCAGGAACAGTCACACAGGCAGAGGGACACATCCCAGGGTGCAGGAGCACCTCCGTATCTGGAGTCCACAGCTTCTTAAAATTAAAGGAACCACCGTAAAAAACTTGAGTTCATTGGGAGTTACAGTGGGTAACTAAGTTAGTTCTAATTTAAGGTACTTCTGAATAACTGTGGTAGTGAGAACGCATGCTCAGGAGCAGTGACATTCAGGACTCCCAGGTCTGTATCTTGCCTTTGGCTAAAGACAAGGCCAAAGGTCCAGACCTGTGAGTAACCTCACCTGAGGAAATGCCAGCAGAGGTCCCTCACTCCAACAGGTTTGGTATTTCTATGCACTTAGTTGCAGCTTTCTCATACGCCTGTAACTTCCTTTCTGCACAGTTTGGTATTTTTGTCATGCCTAAACCATTTAGATTCAGGAATAATGTTCCTCATCCTTGTTGCATAACAGAGCACAAATACCAGCTGCTGTCCTTTTCTTTTAGAGCACAGCTGGAACACAGGGGGAATGGCAGTCCCAGTCCTATTTCCATTTTTATGGACAAGAATGATTGTTCAGTGATGTTAGTGTAAAGGCCTGCAACACGCTAGGATATGAGTGGATTTGTGTGGGATTCCTTTCACCCTGAAACTTTTCCACAATGCAACACAATCTGAAGTATAGTGGGGAGTATGGAATGTGAGAGTGAATGTCCAAGGATATCAGGCTGCTCACTCTAGTCTGGGTTTTATGTGCTTCCCTATGGAAAAGAGACTGTGGTTGTGTCTCTGCATCACAGACTGTTCATTTTATGCATGTTAAAGCAAAACTTCCTTTGGCTAAAGTGCAAAAAAAGTCCTGGTAATGTAATTGCTACTTACCTACAGCTCCTTGAAAAACATTCTCCTGACTCTCCAGGGGATACAGAAAAAAAAACAAAGAGAAGGGATTTTGTTTCCCCCAAATTACATCATATCACACAATTTTCTGTTAATCTTCTTTTTTTCCCTGTTGTTTCAAAGAGATGACAGCATGCTGCTCAGTGGGCCAAAGGAACGATAATGCACTCTTAGAACACGAGGAAATCAGCCTTGTTAGCTCTTCTTCCAAGAATAAAGCTGAGCAAAAAGGTTAATGCAGGGTTGAATCCTTTAGAGTAACTCATCAAATATGTTAATGAGAGCACCACTTTGTTATAATTTCTAAAAAAGAGAGGTTGGATCAGAACAACTTGAAATTAGAAACAATCTCAGCATACTGACTCCAAGACTTAGGAAGATATAGAGACTCAGAGCTGCCTGAAGAGTCCCCTGCATCACTGAGCCCAGCCTTGCCCCACCAGAAAATCTACAGGAGGAAGCTGCAGGTGAAGTTTCTGTGAGTGTTGTAGGTTGGTGGGCATTGTCTCCTACGGCTCCAGCAGCAGTGAGGTGCAAGAGGCAGACAAAGGCAGAGCTGTTATTCATGCTTTATTTGGTACAAACAATACATTTTAACCTACCTAACAGAAACTGAGCCAGACTGAGTCAGAACTGTTGTGAGCTTGGATTCCTGAGTTGTTCCTAATGTCTGAGCAAACCTTTTCTTCCAGTTTCTGCCCATCTGATTTGCAGTCCAAAGGGGTTTGTAGAGTTAACCTAAGTGCATTGAATAGGTTTTGACTAATTCTGTCTCAGTTGGAAATGTGTATGTAATGGGATATTGCTGAGAAACAGCTTCTTGTATTGTGCTTTTCTGTGTACAAGTTTTGTTTGAATACTGCCAGTCCTTATGGACATTGCAGCCATGCCTTTGAAACACTGACCTGATAAAATCCCGTGTGGGGGATAGAGAACCAGTGAAATGTTCATAACCTCTCTCCCAACACAGTCCTTTCAAAAGAGGGATCAGACTTTCAACCTCAGTTCTTTACACAGTGAGAAAGAACCAGCGATTAAAGCTCCTTATATCCTTGTAGTTGTTAAGTATAGAAATTAAATTATACCAATATATATTCTCTACAATGGAGATGGAGGCAGAAAAAGATGGAGGCACATTAATTAGTTTTTCCTTTTGGAAAAAGGACTGGCTTTATTGAGTATTACAAGTGAGACCAGTGCATTTCTGAACTGGCTGTAAGATCTCAGACAAGTTATTTCTTTTTGGTCCTTCTGTTACTTTTATGTGCTCATTTTGGTTTTCATGCTTAGACTGAAAGCGCTTCAGGATAGAATCTCACTCACTCTGCCTTATGTAATGCCAGGCCTAACAAAGCTTTGCTTTGCTTTGAGGCCTTTAGACACTGATGAAACATAAATACTTTCAAACATAATTAACTACACTGACTTTGAATGGAAAGTTGTAGTCTGGCCTGAGAAAGAGGAATCTTTGCTGCTCTACCCTATCGGCTGATGAGTATTCTCTTGGAAAGGAGGAGACTGGAAATTTTTGCAAACATTCTAAATGTTCAAGATGCTTGCAGAGTCGCAGCTGAGTCTGAAGGAGCTGGAATGTGAGTGGTTAAATTGTGTTTGGCTGAAAATCAAATTAGCTTGATACCTGCATGTGTCACTAGCACTTAAAGCCTGGAAGAGGTTTAGTAAAAATTGAAGAACTCCTTGTCTTACACAGACAGCTGTGATTGCTTACAAAACTTAACCATCAAGCGCCTTGAGGGGCACAGGGTTGCAATGTGGTAATATTTCGGCTGTAAAACAAACAACTCAAATCAAAATAGGCTTTCCTTTGCAGAATTATGTAAATTTTCCATTAATTCTTTTTTTTTCCAATTACTTTTATCACAACAGCACCTGAGAGTCCAGTCAGCATAAAGAGCAAGGTAACATACAAACCCTGCCATAAAATTCTGCTCTTCCTCTGAAGCACAGTTGGTCTTAAGGCACAGTAAGAGGGGCAAATTAAGTTGCTTAAGGGATGCTTGGTTTGACTACATTTTATGACTTTTGTTTCGCCAGAAGTTCTTGTCATGTCAGTTCTACCAGCTGATCTACTTTATTATTTTTTCCTACTTGAGTTTTTTGTAGAGTGAGATTGCATTCTGTAGTAATTAGATAGATAAGAGCTGAGATAGCTGGAACTCTGTCAGAGAAGTAGGATTAAGTGTCCAGGGAGTGGAAACTTCTTAACCATGATCAGCAGCAGAAGACACAGCAAATGAACATGCACTGATTAGATTAAGTCAGCTCTGGTGGCACAGGTGTGGGAAATAAGTGCAGTCAGAAATTCCTTCTCACTGAGTTAGTGCCAGGCCATGATGAGGAGTACCTACAGAGACACTTACTGCTGCAATTACTCTGGCCTTTAATTTCTTTGTTTTAAAAGCTAAAGGAAGTCCCCGTCCCCCTCTTAAACATTTTAATTAACAGAGTGACTGATGTAATCATAGAAGGGCACATTTAAATATGGGTAGAGTATATACAGTTTGCTTCACCCCACTTCTCCTGTACAAGGTGCTTTAAACATAGGAAGTGATTAGTCCACAGATGCAACACAAAAATTGTGGTCTGTGTGTTTTCCCTCAGAAGATTTGGGACTACCAGAATGTCCTCTATAATCAGAGAAAATATTTCTGTCATGGGAGTGGTCCAGGTTTAGATACTCTGTTGGTATCATCATGGTGGACTATTCTAATTTGCCTTCCAGTTCAGTAACAAGCTTTGTTACTAGTAATTGCAAGTTTTTGAGAAATAACACCGGTCACTAGACCTGCTGATCCTCAAGGCAGGCTCATAATTCACTTACCTGTAGTGCTTATAGGGGCAACTAATAATATGTCATTGACCCAGTAGGGCAGGTGCATCCTTATAGGCTGTTGGATGCCTGTTGGGTGGTTGGGGAATTCTGAACCTGCTCTGTGTTGAGGGCAGCTAATGCTTTCATCCTTGGCAATGCGACTTCACCAGGATCAGCTAAGGGGAAGTGGTGTGGACAGCAGTACACCTGACATCTTGCCCTTCTTTAGCATGTGGGAGTGTCACGTGGGACTCGCACCTCTGTGTCCTTGCAGTCAACTAATTTTTTTTTCTTTCTTTAATATATCATTGCAACTGAAGCTTTCTTATGAATTGTGAGAAAAGGTGGAGGCTTGGCAGTGGGAAATGAAAGTATGCAATGCAGGTCTACAAAAGCACTTGCTCTTTGGATTTTGGTACTTTTCAGGCAGCTATTATATAGTGACCTACTCTGCTTTGCCAGGTAATGCTGGGTCTGTGTAGAGGCACCTTTAGGCAACTAAGTCAGCTAGAGAGTTCAGCTTCAAGGTTATGCAGCAGCTGACTAGGAATTTTCAGGAACAATTTTGGACTTTAATTTTTAATTACATCCTTTTTTATTTTTTCAGTTTGGCCCTACAGTGAAATTTGATTAACACAGTACTAAAGGTTTTTCCACACCAACAATTTCACCTTCAAAGGCATTTGCAGCTGTGACCTCAGATATTGTCCCTATTTCATGTATTTCTCCTCTACTGACAGAAGGAGGAATACATGTTCCCTGTTCATAAATAGGATCATGCCAGAGAACATCCTGACTCTGTGTGCAATCTCTCTGCCTGCAGTCTGTCTGCTTGATCCACCAACCCTGAATTTTCAGCTCCCCACCTGATATGAAAAGGGGCAGATATTAGTTTTTCTCTGAATGAACTGCTGAATTAACAACTCTCTCATCTAAGGGCCACAAATGGAAATGAAGGGCTCATTCCCTGTGCCGTGGCGCTCGGCTCTGAATGATGAGGCAGGCACTCAGAGCAATGTGTATGATATTCTTAGAAACCATTTTGATGAGGTGTCCTTACATCAGCCAGGAGCAAATGCAGATGAACGGCTCAACAGATAACAAACCAGAGGAATTTTCTTCAGTCCAAGGTTCATGTCCTCATTCAGAAGTTGGATTTGGAATCTGCTTGTCCTGGGTGTCATCAGAGTGTGTTTTGAAAGCACGCACACAGCTGTCCAGAAAATCTGAGAAGACTGGTGGCCGGCTCATTTGTCTTTACAGGTTACATCTGGCTTTGCTGAGCTGCACATATGTGCATATGATCTTTGTCCAGGTGGACAAATGTCTAGTTTAATGTTTAGCAATAGGTCCTTCATAGCCTTTCAGTCAAGGGCTTCAGTTACATATTAATGGCACAGGTCTTTGTGCAGGTTCAAGAGCAGAAACATTGGGACATACTGGGGTAGGGAATGTTTTGGCTCACCATGTCAGATATAGCTCTTGGCCCCAATTTGGCAATTACTTCAGTGTCCATGTAATTTTAAGCACATCAGTAATTCCAGACAGTCAGGCTTGTCTTTAAAAGTGCATTGCTGACTGGGGAATTTCTGGCTTCTATAGCTGTTCAAATCTTGGCTCCCAGGAGTCTTCCTCCAAATTTAACAAAGTTTTTGCTTTACTCTCTTGTGGTAGAAAACTGGTAGCCTGCTTTGCTCTGTCAGCACAGACAGAAAATCTGCTTTAGCTTCTATCCTGTGAGACTCTGTCATTTATGTATTGGACAGATATCTTGATAAACACAGGGAATAAACATAGGATAGTTTACTTAAGAGGCCATACAATGTGGATTGCTGAAGTTGAGACTGTTTATTTAGGTTGAATGAAAGTGCAGCTCAGAAAACTGGCAAAAACTTTACACACGCTTCTACAAAGTTGAGTGCTTGTTCCACAAAGTTTAGAAGTAGGACAGTACAGGAGCCAGAAGATGTATTGAAAATGGAATTGCTTTTGCACCAGGATTGGGAGAGAAATGTGTAAGCCTCTTTGAACTGGTACATGAAGCTATATCAACTCCATGCTATATGTGAGATAAATATTTTTCATGGCAGTGGGGAGAATATATAGCAGCTTAAATATTAAGGGAGAGGAAGGACTGTTTGGGACATTTGCAAGTAAGGGAAATACATTTAAATCTAAGGTGCTATTCCTTGTCCTGATTTTTTTTTTAAATGGATCCTTCATTGTATTGCACCATAACCTGTACAAGTGAGGGAATGTCTTCTTTCTTTTGGGAAGTGATTTTTGTATATTTTTATTTTATTATTATTCCCATGTACTAAGAAATGTCTGCAGGCCATCAGCCATTTCCCCGTTGGACATGGAAGAATGGGCCTATAACAGGAAGACAATGTAGTCCTTTCTCTTCCTTTTTAACCATGTCTCTCCCTTGAAGAGCAGAGCCTGTCCAGCCTGACCCAGGTCAAGATGGGAGAGTGGCAAAAGCAGATTTCCCTGGGAGTGTTTTTTTTCCATTTACAGCTGTGTGTGTAACTTCACATCAGAGTTGGTCTAGCTAAATGAGCACCTTGGACACCACCCTCCTCACTATGTCCTAGCTGACTTCCTCATCTTCAGTTCTTCCTCCAGCTGGTAAAGCCACAGGTAGCTGGGGGCTTCTGTCAGCTGTACTGACAGAACTACAGTCAGCAAATCCACAGCTGTTCCCAGGTGCACCCCAAATATCTCCAAGCAAAGCAGCCAGAAGTGGGATTCAGTTTATGACACGTTTTCCTGCCTACTGTAGATTAAATGGGAGCACGCAGCTCAGTGGGTTGCATCAGACAGCCCAGTGAGGTTTTGCTCTGTCCCTTCCTCAGCTGTGCACTTGAGGCTTCTGTCCATGCTTCAGAGCAAGGATGATCTGAGGAGATGTATGTGTAAGGGTCTAGAGCATGTCTGGGACTGTGCTCCTGGGGAGAGGTGGAACCGACAGAGCAGTGATATCAGCACCTTCCAAAGCCTCAGAAGGGATATCATGTTCTTTAGATCTAGAGAGAACCAGCATCTTCCCCAGTTGCCTTGTCCCACTGCCAGGGTGAGGCTATTGCAAGTAAATGGCTGGGTAATAGGAGCTGCAGAAGGGCCCCAGGAGCCCAAGCAGGTGGTGCAGCTGGTGATGACAGGCTCAGCCTGTGGGAACAGTATGTGTGCTGGAGATAGCCAGGGAGAACCCATTTTAGCAAGAGCTGGGCAGACTCACAGTCACATGGCTCTGGCTCAGCTGTACAGCCTGAGCTTTAGGAAGCTGAGAGAACCAAGTTTTCAGAATTTGCATATTGCAGCTGAGTGACTCCACTGACTCCATTTTCTGGGGCCAATGAGTTGTTCTCACAGTCCTGTTTCTGCAAGAATCACAAAATGGATGACACCCCCCCCCCCCCCCCCCCCCCCCCCAAATTTCTAACCTGATAGCGCATTTGGAATTGTTGTGGAAATTGGGCAAAGATTCAGCTTGAGTATTTGATATGAAGTGTTCACTTCTGGCTAATGCTATTTCTGTTACATCCCTCCTTCAGAGCATGATTTAAGAGGACCGTCTGAGAGAAGGGCACTGCAACTTGCTGACTCTGTGATACCTCCTGCAGCATTTTGAATGCAGCTTAATTCCCCTGTGAAAAGAACTGATACAACCAATCCCCATGAACTCTTCACATTTGACAGAAACACAAGTGAAGACGGTGATCCATAATAATTAGGAAATTGGGATCAAAAGTGGGCAGGCTTGTTTTGCTCAGAGGCAATACTGCAGCTTATAATACACAATTTAATTACTACAGAACATCCTTTCTGCAAGTGAAGGCAGTTTCCAGAGTGGAAAAGCTGCTATAAATATAGTTCTAAATTCTACTCAAAACTAGGTTAGGAGAGCATAAGCTTGAGTAGTATTTAAAAGAGTAAAAGGAGAATGTCATGTAGTGTTGTCCTATTTCTGGCATCACTCCTCAGTGGAAAGGCCATTGTCACCTATCTGCCCTCATATGTTGTTCAAAAACAGGAAATCAAAGATGAGATTGAAATGATAGTCCTTAAGATCCCTTTCCAAACTAAAGTGGTTGTCCTACTTAAGGGCAGTGGCAGAAATCTTCAGCTCAGGGCTGCAGTTGCTCTGTCAAAGGCAGACTGAGCTATGCTTGTGTGAAGAGTCCTTTTGTGTGTCACAGCTACTGTGTTAATAAAAGTCTAAACTGCAGAAGAGGTGCATCCCCACACTTTTCTGCTTTTCTTCTTGCTTCCTACATGTACCCTACACTCTATAGGCTCTGTTCAGTGGAGCTAAGACTCACAGGATGGAGGTAAATTTAAGATTTAAGGGTTATCTAATATGTTGTATAAGAATAGTCTGACAAATGCAGAAGATATTACATATCTTAGCATTTGTTTTCCTTTGTCTCATACAACCCCCAGTTTCATTGAGGATTAGATGTCAACAGCCATTACACAGCAGGGAGTTAATTACAGAAGTTACTGGGTTATATAATAGTGATTTCCAGATTTCCAGACTCAGTAAGTCGTATCTCCTCATGACCAGGATTTTTTCTGGCCTTTTGGCTGCATAGTCTATACTAAACTTTTTTTCATGGCAGTGATTGAAATAGTTTTACTGAAGGAATTTTAGCACTGAAGTTCCCTGGTATCTGATGGATTTTTCCAGAACAAAACATTAGCAAAAGACCATTACAGTTTGTCATGTTTATATCTGATCCTGCTCTGAGGGTGGTGCTTTCATTTCATGGCCATAAAGTAATGGTATTTCTCTGCCTCTAAACTCTGTTGACAGAAAAGTGCTTAAACATTCTATTTCTGGATTTGCTTTTATTGTCCTTTGTAGGATTGGGGTGAGGGGCATGGAGAGGTGCAAGGGGTGTGATTGCATTATCAATTATTTTACATTTTGCCTCACAGCGTGCAGATCTTCAGCACTTCAACAGTTCAGAGTAATTTTCCTTTGTTGGCAGGTAATTTTTTCTCAGTGCTTGTTGGAGTATGTATTTTCTGCTGTTGTCTGCTATCAATATTTAGCATGTTTGAATAGGACAATCTAAGCATCTAATGTACACATTTTATAAAAATCTGAAGTGAGAAAAAGAAAACCAAGTCAAGGTCTCAAAGCTGAATCTCCAAATTAAGCCGGTGATGTTGAATTTGCTTAATTCTGCCCGAGTGACTGAAATGTGCCCATTTACAAATGCCAGCATGCAGGTTCAGTCAGAAGTAAGAAAGGTGGAGGCAGATTGCTCAGCAGGACATTCCTGGCACATGTGTCTATGCTGTCATTCTGTGAGCCCTGAGTACAACAATATGCACAAGGTACAGTTGGAGCAATTAGATTCATTGTGAAAAGATTTTGCCCATCTCCTAGAATTTCATGGTTGTTATTTGACTCTGACCATGTTCTGTAGTTTGACAATGAGATTAGAGGGTGTCTTGTAATTCTGAAAGGCAAAGATTTTGGAGGACGGATGAGATGAGATCATATATCTTTGCCATGACTTTTGACAGTGTTTTGCAGAATTATTTTGCATATTAATTGCACCAGCTCTATCTCTTTTTCAGACTTTCATTTCAGTGGGTACATGTTGAAGCTGGCAAGGAAGTCAAGAAGGTGTATCAGAGGGCACAATCTTGTTACATCTGATTTTCTGAACAACAACTTTGATTATTTACCTTAATGGTGATGCTTGTGCTCTTCCAGAGACCATTCTTCTTCATTTGGTAGAGAGCAAAATACATATCACAAAATAGTTAAGAACAGTTGCCACAACCATGAGTAAATAGGTTTAGTGGAGGACATTTTGAAAAAGAAAATAGTAAAAAATAAAGATATCCCCAAGTGTTTTGACCACTACAGACTATTGGATAGAGAAGGAGAAATACACCTCTGTTCTCAGCTATGTGAAACATGATAAATATGTTTGCAAGTGCTTTCTGTATTTAGGCCTGCAGGTGAAAAAAATGCAGGGGAATACCCTGAGAATACAAGTAGGTCTTGGGTTATTGAACAATTGTGAAGTATTACCACACAAGCAGGTTTATATATTCCTGTTCACAAAAACATAGGCCCAAGCAAAGCTAGGGCAGCAGCTCAAAGGGGATTTTAGGAAGTTGGTAGCAAATATCTAAATCACTAAAGCTCCTAAATGGAGACCTGGTTTTACTGCTTTAGTCCCAGGTGCCTCCCACAGTACTCAAGAAATGGTAGGCACAGACACACTGGGAAGCTGCTGTGCTCTGGGTGGGACAGCATGAATTCTGTCCCAGCTGTTGCCAAGGACCTGCCATATGACTTTATACTTGCTGATAGTTTATTTCTCCTTCAAAAACAGGAAAACGGGGAGATTTCTGGACCTTCATCATGTTTCCTTCTCTAACTGCTGTATGAGCAGTTTGTCACCCAAAATAAACTGCAAAATCTTGCTTGCCCCAGGGGAGAGAGAGGATTCATTTAAACGGGCATTGTCTGTGTGCGCAGCTGGCGCATTCAGATTTGTCCTGTGTTCAGAATTGAATTGTGTGCTATAAGGGTTTTGCAAGTAGCTTGTAACATTTTTATGAAAACAGGTTACAGAGGTTTCTTGTTTTAAAACCCATTTCTTGGTTCATCCGTGGGAGAGACTGCAGCAATTCTGCCCCTGTGCTCATGCTGTTTATCTTTTGCTAAACAGAGGAAAGCAGATTATGGCTTTTCAGAGCTAAGCTTCAGCTTTTCTGCAGGTCTGTGTGAGGGGGAACACGTTGCTTTGGTGCCTTGAGTGCAAAAATGTTTAGCTTGGGAGCATGTCTAAATAAGCTTAATACACTTCCACAGTCACATAGGTGACTATTTTAGTTCAGTTTAAGTTTGCCAAAATAATGCCTACCAAGCAGAAGCAAAAGGGGCCATGCAGCCTTTTGTAAAGTGCGCTCGTTTAAATTAAATTACTGCAGCCTTTTTTTAATGCAGGCAAAGGCTGAGGTAACTGCTGTTATCACCTGCAGAAGGGAGTTGTCAGTATCAGTGTACCTTGCCAGTAGCATGGCTGACTTTATCAAGAAGAGAAGGACTGTGGGTTAGAAAGTTCAAAGGAGCTGCATTTATTCCCACAGCTGTTCTCTTTAATTGTGGAGGGGCTAAACTCAGATTGATTTTTGTCCAGATGGACTTGGAATATTGTACGGTGAGAGGCTACACTAAGCAATTAATTGGACGGTGTTTTTAAGCACTCCCTTCTCAAATTTAGCTCTGAAGTAAGAAGCTCCCAGCTTCTCATACATTCTGTTCAGCCCAGGAATAAATATTACAGATCACTGCCTTGTAAAAGCACTTCTCCTGGCAGAGCAGTCAGACCATTCTCCTGGTAGTTACCGGTTACTCACTACCAGTTTGAAAACAACTCAGCCTGTAATTTCTAGTGCTGATAGTTCCAGCAGGGCTCTTGAGCTGCATTTATGTAGACACTGAAAGAAAGCAGTGTCAGACCATGCACAATTCTTGAGGCTTTCACTTGCCCTGGCATAGAAGAATTCACATTTTCTCAAGGAAGAGTCCTGTGGCATTCCAAACAGCTGTATTGCTGAGCTTTAATTGTCTCCTATTCTTAAAAAATAAACTTTTACAAACTTCTGTCACAGTGCTTTTTTTTCTTTTTTTTAACTGATCAGTCTAATTTCTGCCTGCAACCACTGTTAAGCTGCTAATAAAAGAGTGCAATATGTCAACCAGCAACTTCTCTTTAGCTCAGAGAAAATAATTCAGCAGTTCCTTTTCTCAAGGCAATGATTCCACATTCCCAGAAATATTTCCATCATATCTATTTTTGCATTTACATTCAGTTTAGCATAATAAATACCTCTTTAAGGTGGCTTTTCCATTTTAGAGAGAATACATAATTGGACTTGCATTATAAAATAACTAGAAAAGACAGTTTGTGTGCATGTAAGGTGTGTCTTTGCTTAACCTTATCTAGTAAACAGTTTTCCAGTACAAGATTTGGGGGTTTTGTATCTAGTTTACATTCCCATAATGCATACCCCAAGATTTCCTTACCATGTGCAAAGGATGACAAATATCAGTACTTCATACAACTATATTTAATAAGTTATTACAGAAAAAAATAAAGTTCAAACTACAAAGTTTAAGCAGTTGTAAGCAATAGCAGCATTGAGCTCCATGTTTAGTCACAGTACTGCAGTTCCATACAAGCATTAGTCCAAGCCAAAAAGGAAGAAGCCTTGTTAGAATTACTAGCAAAATCAATCTAAGAGAACATGTAATAAAAGATACAGTACATTTAAAATTAGTTGAAAAACAAGTACAGAGATCTTAGCTGTGAATGCTCTAAAAGTTATGTCCATTAGTTTGACAGTAAAATTACAAATATCTAATACTTTATACCCCAACAGAACTACATCCAGGAAAGAAAAAAGAGCAAAAATTATCTCTTGTTAGCACCCTGGTTTTCTACTTACTGATGATCTTTTTGTCATGTAAATTTGAGTGTGTCAGACTTATGTGACCAATGTGATTTCTGACCAGCTACCCATTTGGGGTATAGAGTAGTCACTAACATGAATATAAAATACTCCGTGGTATGATAGAACACTATAGCAGCAGAGATTAAGAAGTTTGTCTGTTTAAAAAAAAAGAAAGAAAGGAAGGAAAAGAAAAAGGGTTTAGCTGACATCATACAAACCAGCATAAAAGCAACTACATACAAGCCAGATTAAACAAAAGAGACATTTCTACAAATCTGTGACTAATCTTTCACTCATACCTTGCAAGTAGAGATGTCACAATACTGAAATATTAACATGGGAGCTTTTCCCAGTTAAGCATATTTTTTTTCTTTTTTTTCTTTTTTTTTTTTTTTTTACTACTCTAACAGATAGTGAAATCAGCAAAGTTATTTGCTAACTGCATATTTGCAATACAATTTGTTTTAGCCCATGCCTTGCTAGCAGGCTATAAAATACAAGCATGTCGGCAGAAATATAAGCATAAACTTTGTACCACTTAGCAGGAATTTTTTATTCCCTCTTCATTCCTTAATCTCCTTTGTTTGCAATTTGTGTACATTCCAACCAGTAGTACCTAATTTGAGTCTAAATTTTACTTCACTATTTGATCTAGTCTATACATTACTTACAGAACTGAACACACAGAGGATACACAATAGACCAACTCTGGGCACATTTCTTCCCACAAGTCACAGATGAGCCACTCTAACACTCGAGCAGAAGTTAAGTCTAAAAGGTCATCAGCAACTTGTGGAAGCGAGAGTTTTGTCTAGAGAAAGTCATTGTATGCCCTGTTTACGCAACACCAGTTTTAGTCTGGATTGTTCCAGTTGCCAGAACAGAGTCACTGGCTTCAGGAAGGGGTTTCTTCTGGCTGCATAGGGAAACAAAGGTGATGGAAATGGAGGTGAAAAGCGTTTTGATACTGGCCCTTGGTATTGCCAATACAAAAGAAAAAAGGACAAAGACACAAGAGAGGCAGAGAAGAACAGAGAAAGACAAAGAAGCTGAACAGAAGTTCAGACGTGGTGGCAATATGAGTTACTGCATTGCTACCAGGGGATGGACAGAGAGTGTTTTGCATTAACTTGGCAGCTCCCAGCCACGTGGGGTGGCTGGGTTAGGAAATGCTGTGGGCACCAGCAGTCTGCTCCACGCTGCCACTGAGAAACGCATGCAGAGAGGACTCGTACAGGAAAGGGGCAATTTCGTTAAATAAATAACACGGTGGCAAAATACAATGAAGAATATATATTTTAGGAGGTTCACTCTAAGGCTATTGAAAAGAGAGTTTATTGAGTTAATGACAAGAAAAGTTATGAAGAGTTATGCTGAATGGGCAGGGTCAAAAACCCATTGTTCAATAGATTTAGTTCCTTATAACGGCAATAGTATTTCATCAACACTGGTGGTGTATAAATCTAGACAGCGAACTGGTACTGTGACATCCCTATTATCTCCCTAAATCATTTTGATAAAGGAAAAGGCTTTTCAAAATATCACGTTTTTTCTGCTTCATTCTGTCATTTTATTGCCCAATTCTTTGTTACAATTTTCCAATCACTTTACATAACCAACCATTTTCATCATTGCCACACTATTGTAAACCACATCAGCAAGTTAATACATAAAGCTTTGCATTTCAAAAAACTAGACACTTTAGTAACAATATTACAAAGATTTTAGCTTCAAAAATAACTGAAAATGAAAAAAATAAACTTTTAAAGAATCAGCATCATAAAATTAATTTATTCCAAGTAAAAATACAAAATAATATTAATGACATTGACCAGATATGAAAGTCTCTCCCAGAAACAACTATATTAATGGTTGAGAAAGCACTCCTTAAAGAAAATACGAAATAAAAATGAAAAATATGTAAATATGTTTAATTTTTTTCTTAGCAAAAAATCTTTCTAAAAATAACAATGAAAATTTGTCTCAGTACAAAGGCTACATTACTATTGAAAAAATACCAGCATGAAGAAAAGGTACATATTTGACAGTAGAAAAATGATTTTAGTGAATCACAATGTCTAAAGTCTGCAATGAAAATAAATCTGCAATAAAGATTTATGCCTTTTTTCTTTTCATTTTTCTTTTTTTTTATACAAACAGTACAAACAGTATTGCACATAACAACAAATAGTCGAGGTTAGGTTAGCCTTCAAAAAAATCGACTAGTTCAAGTCTCACATCAGAAAAGGCCACAATAGGACCTGTTGTACCCAGGGGCTTCTTAGTCAAGTTGCAGTTCAGAACTCCATATTTTAAAAAATAACTTTTTTTGAAGGACCCTCTTTTAATATAACATATTAACAACTCAGGGGCACATTCATTTACAAAACAAAAGGGAGCATGTCATAATTTAATAAACTAAAAAAAGTTCTCTTTAAAAAAATACAAACAGAAGAACTCTCACAATTCTGGTCAGTCGTGCATAATCACACTTGATTATAAATATACAAATTAAGGGAAAATATTTTTTCACCTTCTATTCACAACTTTCAGCACCAAATGGAGTTTGTGTTTACACCTGTTCTTTATGATGATTTTGTTTCAGATTTAATCCAACCTTATGCTATATTGTACATTTTCCAGCTTCTCTCGCTCTCGCTCTCTTTCTCTCTGGGAGTATTTTTCTACATGAAAGAGGGGTATTTCTTCAAAAAGGTTTACTTCTTTCACATAATTAGGTAGACTTCTGTAGGTTAGCTATGATCTTTAATATTACAGTTATAAAGCTCTAACTTCTTCATTTTCAAAAAAACTCAAATAAGCATGAAAAAAATAAAGTTACCCATCTGTTAAATCATTTTTCTTGCAGAATTAAATTAATATATATTTTTCTGAATAAACTTACTTAGAAAATATCATTTTCTTTCCTATATTTCAAAATTGAGGTATTGCAAAAGATCATGTCAGTCAGAAAGCATGCCTTTTTCTTTAAAAAAAATCATCAGCCAACTGTTGAAAACTGTCTAGATACAAAAAGTAGTGCATAACAAAATGTCTTGTACAGATGAAAAAAAACAGAAAGACACCTGGGCTGGGAAAAGCAATATCACAAAACCACCCAGAAGTAACTTCAAAAGGGATAATTATAATAAGCATTTTAAACCAGTAAAAAACTATTTTTCTTTTTTTTTTCTCCAAAAACAGAAAAAATCCTTTCAAAGCCAATACTTGCAACTAAACATCGGGAAAACCAACTTACTAAATTAGACACAAAGAAGGACATCACAACAAACAAAACCCAGAACACTTAAATCTACTATGCGGTGTCATATCCAGTCAGATTGTCCCCAGAATTGCAAAAACAAAGGAGGAAAACGAAAAAAAAAATAGTGTACACATTCTCACAATCATTAGTATACCAAGTGTGTTTATATTTATATGCTATCTGCAGCCCCATAGTTCATGCTAAAAAAATGTCCACTGTGTTAGCAGGTCTTAATTGTATTCAAGCTTCACAGGATACATCCAGGGATTAGAGAGATAACGCCACATCCACAGAGCAGACGTCTCATGTTACTTTAATATGCAGACATTTCTTTAGCACCACTTTGTTTCCTAACTTTCTTAAATGTGCCTAGGTTAGTAGTTTGACAGACTATCTAATCGGTAGTGTATGTACGCCAGCATGAGCTCTTTGGTTTTCTGGACAAGGTCTGCAGCTACGTAAATGATGCAAGCATTAGGAAAGAGATTGTAACTAAGAGCTCATTTCTGTTTATGTACCTGTTATGAACTGTCAAAAATGTGTTAATGTCAGATACAGAGGCTTTAACAGTTAAGTTTGATCACAGTACTAGACATAATCACTTTACTATATAAAATAAATTGCACAATATATAACAGAGCACCGCAAAGTACTTCATCTACCATCCACAAATTTTTTTTTTTAAGAATATCCTACAGCTAGTTTTTATATTTGTTGTAATATAGGTCATTCTGTAATGGGCTGATCCTAATTTCAGAAGCATTACATTTACTGAGGCATGCCTTCCTCCAGTCAGTAATCAATTTTTTCTTTGTTACTGAGCATTTTGTAGCCTACGTAGATTCATAATTTGTGCATCGTGGGCAGGTTTTATATTAGACATATATAAAATTTATTGCATGCAGCAACCTGATTAAGTAAACATGCAGTCAAAAAATATTGACCTTCCTTGGAAGCTTTTCTGTATGCTATACTGATCTCCTTTCAGCAGCCATCACTATTTTAATCACATATTCATTTTTAATTGATACCCTAGCCTGAATAGAGTATTATGGTATTAGTAATACCATTTTAATAGCAGCAAAAGCTATTGCAGCATACATTTACATAACACTAAAAGACCTAACAGAACAAAACAAAAAAACCCAACAAAACAGAACAAAAAACAAAACAAAAAAAACCAAAAGAAAACAAAAAAAACCTCAGCAAAATAAAAGAAAAAAGTCTGATCCAGCTTATGAGGTATCATCCTTACAAGTCAAAATCGAGAGCAACTAAAGGCTTATTTTCTTTAAGGGTTATTACTATTCTAAATGACCCAAACTAATGATTGCTGAATATCTGTTTAAGTTTTTGCTACATCTGCCACCTACTCGTGAATATTACCTTTGGTAAGTCATCTGCTAGGGGCAAGTCTAAATTTCTGAAAATAAGTGCATGCTCCAGTTTAAAAATAAAAATAATTATAATTACAATAAAAAAATCTTCATCACATACGCATCAGCCCAGTGAAGACTGATGAGAATGGCAGTCTACATAATGTCACTAGTGACAAGTCTTGTGTAGGAAATTAAGGTACCAAGCAGATGTTTGTGTGAATCAAAGTGCAAAATCAGTACAGTTACACTCTGCCGGTTTGTATTATACTGGACACTGAGTTCAGTAATGTGACTGTAAATAATAATAATAGTAATAAAAGACCCATATCTTCATTAAAGTCGAGGACGAATGCACAGATTTCCAGAACACTAAGCCCTGAGGCAGCGCTCTCTTTTCACTCAATTTTATTTACTCCAGTACTTCTTGCTGGGTGCGGCCGGGGTTCAGCTCCAGCGGAACGGGACGTGGCGGGGCCGGTCGCCTCCCTCCTTTACCAGTGGTTTGTGGAACTCCCGCCCAGCACGAGAGTGTATGCTGGCCCAGCAGTATTCACAGTAATACTGCAAGCAGGTAACATTGGCACAAAAGAATGGAGCAAATTTTCCACCGCAGCGAGTGCCCTGGCATTCGTCACACATCTGATCATCCAGCACATATGGCTTCACTTCCACCTGCACCAGGGACAAGAAAACAACTGTAAGAATGTTTCATAGTCTTGCTAAGCAACAACACAAATCCCACTATTTTAATTCTTTCTGTCTCTACTGAAGGGTTTCAGCTGATGCAGGATTAATCCAAGAGGTTGGTAGTTAAATTTTCATAAAGCTCATTTTTCATGAGCTTTACGTGCCAGAAAATCTCAAGAAAGAAGGGTGTGCTTTCTTAAGTATTCAACATTCCTTGAAAAAGTTGGGTCTAGCAAAGTACTAAGATGGAAGCACAGTAAAAATCTCCAAGGATTTTCCACTAAGAAAGCTCCAGGAATCCAAATAGAGTAACAACAGCTGCAGGCCATGAGAGCAGCATTTAGGAAGAAAACTTATAACAAACGAAATTATATTTCCAAACTTCAGAGGTCTAGTGAGTCTCAAAAGTTTTTTCCTCAGAAGATTTTTTTTTTTGTCTCTTTGTTTTTTCATGATTTGCAAAATGCAGGACCAAACTAATAAGAGATTCAGATGAAACAAAATTAAATGCACTTGTATTAAATACTCTCAATTTTGTTGGCAAAAATCACTATCTAAAGATTTTTCGCTCTTGAAGTGCAATAAAATTTCCTTGTAGTTCCGACTAGGGCCTTGCCATCAATTACAAACAGTCTGGAGAGCTGCTGACTTTAGTCCTAACTTGTTTGTAAATAACTTAGGGCTGATATGCCTTTTGTTCTTAAAGCATTTGTGCCAAACACAGCAGGACTGAAGCATGATTGGGCACTTGCAATAATGCTATTACAGATGTTGAATATGTTCCTATGAATTGTGCCTACACATTTAAATTGAGTGTTTATTCATTACAGGGAAATCATGAGTTCATGCATGTCTAATTCTTATGGCTCTCTGATGCTATTTATAAAGTGGTTTAAGTACAGTCAAGTGCACTAGAAAAGACAGAAAAATTGAAGTATATTTTTTATAAATAATTTTGCTGTAACTGTGCAAGTGCTAGTCCAGCACAATTTGTATATTGCAAGGAAAACCTGAGTCTAGTAACAACACTTAAATACACAGAGATTTAAAGAAACATAGAATGAGATGTTAAGCTGAAAGACAAGAAACATTCTACAAAAAAGCTTTATGCTGAATTTACTTCAGCTTATCCTGATTGCACTTCAATAAATGTTACTCCTTTGAAGTAAAGCTTCTATAGTGAGTTGTATTTCTTGCCTAAGGAACAGCTTGGGCTGCCAATCTATTTTTTTTAATTACACCCTGCTACTAGTATTGCATGGAACAAGTCTGAGTGACTGCCATTTTGCATATCAGATGCCATATCACTAAAATTAGAAGCATCATGTAAAATAAAACAGCACTGTCTCAAATGAAATTGGAAGAAAGCAGGTCTAATGTCCAGCACAGCTCTAGATCCCCACCTACTCAAATTTCCGAAGCATGAATTGTGAAGGTCCCAGATAGAGTCTCTTTCTGTCTCTCTCTCTCATCCTTTCTTGCATTGGTTACTAGTGAAATAATTTTTTAAAAGTTGGCTGTGTAGTTCAGAGATTTGAATCTATTAGATTAAAATTTAAGGACTCATTAAGAGACTTCAAACTTCTTCAAACTCACAGACAAATCTATTTTTAAAATAGATAAAAGATAACTAAATAAACTTAAATTATCAGTCCACCAAATGAAAAAAAGAACAGACTGATGAAAAAAATTACTAGCTAGTGACTTTTTGTGGCTTTAGCCTAAAGCTTAGAAAGTACCCTCTAGCAAGCATGGCTGATATATAAATCTCAAAGGGTTCAATGTGTGATTAAGACTCCAAAAGTCATCTTCTCAATCTCTCTGTATATTTTTCAGAATCTAATGGACAAGAAATGTTTAGGAATGGCCTTGTCTTAGTTATTGTAATATGGTGTAAAGCACCATAAACAAATTGCTTGAGGACTTAGAACTCCATGACCTCCTCGAAACTGACAAAAAGTACAATTCAGATTTGTAAAGACAAAGTCACAATAGTTTGAACTTTGCAGCTGTGCAGATTTATATGCATACTGCACATAACAGACACACCCAGTGCCTGTTAAACTGATTTCTGAAGAAACCATTTACACTGGATTAAGGAAAAAACAAGCCATCCCTATCAGAAAAATACATAGCAGCAATCCATGCCATGTGTCCTTTTGAATAATTCTAAATGCAGAGACCTCACGACATGGGTGTTATTTGTATATGTAATCAAGAGGTGAAGACAGAAGGTCTAAAGGAAAAAAAAACAACTGGAAAGTAAGTAATGCTTTATTTTAATGTGTTCAAGTCAAATTTCAGTGAATACTGTAACTTCACTCCATATTTGAAAAGCCCTTTAGGGATTTAATATGGACTGAAAAAAATCATCTCATTTCTCACCCTTCTGCCTATCAAGCATCTCTTGGCATTTGGTTTTAGTTAAATAATTCAGAAGACTTTTGAGGTCAGCATTACCTATTTTAATTACAATAAACCTGTGCTTTAAGGACCTCAACTCTAGACCTACAACACTGACAGAAAATGCTAATGATAGCAAAACTGTCAGAAGCTACACAAGTAGTCATTAAACTTAAAGCCACTGATGCACAACGAGCAGACGTCTAAAGAAGGAGAAAAAAGCTGGGAAATGCTATGGAATTTGACCTATGGAATTCAAAAGGGAACCAAGGACAGATGAGCTTACACTCAACTATTTGCTGGGTTTAGCACTAAACAGTTATTTAAGATGTTTAAAGTATTTTTTCACTCTGCTTTAGATATTTAAAAAAGCTTTAAAAAAATTGACAAATTTTATCTGAAGAACAGAACTTAATGTTCTCCAACACAATTCTAATAAAGATTTTTTAAATTCCTGTACATTCTGGTAACAACCATTGTGCTCCATGCTGTTTTACTTACCCGTTTATCAATGTCATTGTGTTGGAGCTGGACAAAGCGAGCACTGATAGCAGCAATATAGCTCTGCTGATTGGAGAAAGCCACTCTGCCAGCACCTTTTGGGTACTTCAGCTCTGGGTCTGTATCAATGCCAGCATAGCAGACACCTCCATATAAACGGTCCATAATCATTGCCAATTCAACTGCAAGAAGTCAATTGTTAAATATAATAGATTTAACATAAATCATGGTGTCGCATTTGGATTGTTGCATTTAAAAAAGCACCATTTGCCTTATCAGATGGGTCTTCCAAAGTCTAGAATTCCAAAGTGAAACACAGATTCAATCAACCTTACATGAATTATAGTAAAATATAAAGGCAAAAAAACAGAATCTGCAAAAAGTTGATGTGGCTGAAGTATGAAAAAAATGCAGAGTTATGCTGTTAAAATAGGTATTGGATGAACAAGAATTTACAATACTGCATATTAAAGCTCTAGTATTTGGTAGGCTTTTTAATACTAGTTTACATGTAAGATCACTTAGAGGTATTCCTGTTTTTAGAATCTGATACTTTGCCCTAAATACTAAGGTTCAAAAGATATCAAAGATGTGCTTCACATTTGAAACAAAAATCTATGAAACATCCAAAGTCCCTGCAGCTAAAGCAAACCTACATTATAGATACAATTTAAAACAGTATTTTGGTAGAACATTATCTTGCTTGTGGATCTTTTGAAATGGTTTGTTGCTTTTATGATGTTAACAATAAATGTAAAGAAGTTATAAATATCATTCATAAAATCAGACAGGTTGAGTATATATATATATATAATTCATAAAATCAGACAGGCTGGGACACATACAGAAGTAAAGTTAGGGAAAGAACTGAAGGAAGTAGTAAAGAGGCTGAAGAAAGCAGGGAAGAGCCATGTAAAGTGTGCAAGGCTCTATCGCCACTGAGCCAAGCTCTCTGTAAAACCTCACAGGCCAACAAATTTGTCAGGTGGACAGTGCAAGAACTGAGACCTGTACAGGCCCTGCCAAGTCAGCCATTTTCTTGTACTAATGTGTGAAAACACTTTCTGTAGCAAGTTACCATGTAACTACCCAAAATAAAATTTAAACTCACAAATACTGAACATTTAAATACCCATAGTTCTCCCAAAATTCTCATTAGTAATTTGACTAGGCATATGTGTTTGTATAAATCTCTGTGCAGGGAAGACAGTATGCTAACTTGTCCATTTGCAACAAGCAAACTGCAAAAGCAATGTCTGACTGATTCTACCAAACCAGGTAATATTCTGCTCCAAGGAGTAAGGAAAAACTACCAGCATAATGTAGGGATTAATAGATTCTTCTGCTTTCTAATGATTTGGAATCATCCCTTGGGTAGTGATCTCAGAAAGTGACAGTACAGAATAAACATCATGAACACAATTACAATAGTTGCTCCACTAAGTTACTCTTGCCATTAGACAAAGAATCTAGGGATTCCAGGGTAAGGAAACCAGGCTGTGTTCAAATATCTTAAGGAAAACTTCTGTATCTGACCTTTAAAGCTGCAAACAAGAAGAAATGGAAACTGTTTATCTGCTTTGGAGAAGTTACCTATTTAAAAGGCATCAGTTTTCAAATGTAATGCATTTCAAATGTGATCTATGACAGGCCAAATGGCATACAGTTTTATAAAGGCACTCATTAGGAATGAGCTAAGGTTTAATTGTTACTATTTACATAATTACCACCTTACAGTTGGGCCTTATTTTAAGATGGTGAAGAAAGTGAAAGCTGCCAAGAAACAGAATAAGAGAAATCTTACTGTCAGCAATAGCTGGGGGATGTTGGTACAGCTTCCCAACAGATTTAGGATTAGGCAAAATATAAAGTGAGGAGCTGAAGTTCCAGTGGGCTGCAAAGTGGCTGCTGAAGGAAACTGAGGAGTACAAGGAAAGTCTTCCAGACAGTGACAGAGAGGGGTTGTCTACTACAGTTTCCCAGGATTAGGATTAGGGTTGAGAGGATGAGAAAGACAAACCATGCAGCTGCCTTGGAGTGAGGCTGGAAAGGGAGTATAAACAGAAGTGAGGGCTGCCAAAAGAACTGGCTAGGAGAAATGTTTTAAATTGCTTCATGGCTTTGTCATTGGCTCACCAAAAATGTCAGAATTTAGAAGAAAGAAATTAGGGTTGAGCTACAATTGGAAGCAGTGCTCAAATGGGGCCTTCAAAACAAAATGAGGACTGCCAGGAATCCTGGGCTGGGATAAATCTTTCCTCTGGCCAAAAGCTAAGGAGTCTTGTCTATGGCTCTGCAAGTAAAAGTGAAGAAAAAGAGCTAATGATGAAGAAAAAAAATTGAGAGAGGGAAGTTACATAAGGAATAAGTCTGGAAAATGCTCTTCCATGTGAGGCCACCAAGAGACCTGGGCTGGGAGAAATTTTTTTTGGGACAATAGCTGAGAGGCCATGTCCATAGCTCCACAGAAGAATTAAGGTTGAATAAAAGAGAAACAGAAATCATAGGGCTGAGGTTGGAATTGGTTTGGAATGGGTCTGGGAGAAGGGTCTGGTCTTTGTCTTCTAGTCAAAGGAAAAGGAAAGTCTGCACCTCAGCAAACAAATCAGGGTTCAGATTAAGATGGTCTACATTACAAAAAATCAGCCAAGTTCCAGGATATTATGCAAAGTTGGGGAAAACTCTCTACTGGAAATCCTAATTAGTAACCTATTTAAAAGATAAAAAATATTCACTGTTGGTATTTTGTAAACAGGAAGATATTCCTTGTCTTAAAAAGCAAGCTGTGATCTTTGGAAAACGCAGAATCCATTTTCCGATCTTTTACAGATGCTATTTTTCTTTCCTCATCTTTTCTACCTAATCTGCTTCATGTCCTACATTTTCCTTCTACTCACCAGCTCGGAGAGGCCGTGGAACTCCTCCAACAAAGATTGTTTTTCTTGGATCCAAAGGCTGAGACCCATCCATCACAAAGTCACTGTCACTTAGGTTCCAAGGTCGAATTTGCACCTGTATTAAGGATCATTTTTAGCAGAGGAACTTGGCCACTTAATTAAAATTAAGAAAAACATGCCAAATCTTCCAATAATTAAATACAAAATTTGAACTTTTCAAAAGCAGTAAGTTGGTTTTTTAAGAACCAAGACAATTTGAGAACGTATCTTATCTAAGTATCTGAAAGAAGGGGGACAACTCATTTATCACCTCTAGAGGCCAGGCTTGAGTTAAATGTCCTTGTCACAAACTCCTACACTCATTAATTCCCTGCCCCTAATCGCCATCATAGGAAGGAACCTGTGAAAGGGCTTTCAGAGCATATGTGCAATTGCAGTTGCAGTTTGGGCTTCTGGCTTTCCTGAAATCACATACAGTGATCCACAAATTTAAAAGCACTGATAGGAGAGGATAAAATTAATTTCTGTGCTTTGATACAAAAGGAATTTTTATAATATGTGAATTCCTAATTCTGTTGAGCAGCAAGCAACACAGTTGATAAGAAATCTTTAGATTAAACAGAAAAAAATCTGCTCAGAAGTTATTTAGATAAAGCTGTTCATCAATTCACTTTTTGATCCTAGGAATCACACAAGCCTGCTCACTGTGCTGCAGTCCTGAGTTGTTCATTCATCTCTCCAAGATTTTTAATAGTACTTTCAAAAGGCAGCACATTTTTTATCTTATTTGCCTGCAGTTTTCACCTCATTTGTTTATCTCTATAGGCACAAAAAAGGACCAGCATTAAAGAATGTCAGAGATGTGAACAATAAAGACAGGCTACTGTATGTCTTCTATTCTGCTATAGCTGTCTGCAGTAGTTGATTTTACCCCATAGTTTCTATAAGGTAAATGAGGCCTAAATTATAAATTGATTAGCTATTGAATGCATAAAAAATAATAATTAAAAAAACCTAACAAAATACAGGGGAGATTTGATGCTATCTGGATCTTAATTTGGCAGGGTTAAGTTTCTTCATTTCATCACATAAGGGTTTCTTTTCATCAAATAGATGAAAAATTACCATCCATTGTTTTACAGCTAACACTGTAAAAGGATGCATACTCCTGAAGCATACCAGGAGTACCAAATATAAAAGTTAATTGAACATGGCATTTATCAGAAAAAAGCAAATGTTAAAGCCATGTTATGCTGATACAGGAAATCAATTCAATGCAACAGCAAGGTCAGAAACAGGAAATGCCAAATAATTAACTCTAAATATTGTTTATTGATTTATTATCTGAAAAGAGTAACAGCAAATGGGTTAGCAACCAGCATAACTGTCATGGCATAAGCTACTTACTGGTTTATCCTTGATTGTGGGACTTGACACACATAGGTAGAGTTTTCCATCTTCTTCCAGACAGGCATCTATCAGAGCTTGTACAGAGCTTTCTTCCTGGAACAGCAGAAAGGCGTAACCTTGGAAACAATAAGGGCACAAGAAAGAAAAGTAACAGATTAATTTCTAGAACATTTTTAAACAAACAAGCCAGAGAAGTGGATAAAATATACACATTACAAATAACTGCTGAAGTTGATAGTTTGCATTCATAAATTAAATTCACTGAATGTATCCCCTCATTACAGAGCCCCACAGTACTGATTTCAGAACAGAGACAAGAGTATTTGCTGCATCTGAGGATGTTTATTTGATTAATGAATTATTCTGAGCAGTGAGAATATAGGCTGGTGAATGAGGGTTTCTATTATCCAACAGCTGCATTGGAGCTATTTATCAGTGATTAACATCTTACAATGGAGGCACAAAATCTCTACTAACCATATACAATTAATAAACTCTAGAAGAAAGGACTAAGAAAGTGGACAGGTAAACAAGAAAATATTCTATGCATACACACCTAAATATGAAAAAAATGTTCACTAAGTCCAGTGAAAAAGAACAACATGCTTTGTGCTTTATTATTAATAAAAGGCCTGCTATTGTTCCTAGTATTTAAATGAAGCAGTTCAAAAGAAAGAAGAAAGTCTACTAAAATTGTTTCATGTGATTCAGAATTTTAGGACTTTAAATTAGCCAGTACACCTAAGTGAGTAACACTCAGTGCTCTGCTGAATGCAGCTGCCAAGAAAACTTTATGGAGTTCTATTTAATGCTGTTAAATCTGCACGAAGAGTTGACCCAAGCAGGCCATGCTTTGCTACCTGAGAAGTGAAACTAATACAGCACTCTGCACTCAGCAAAGCCAGGTAACAACAGCTGCTGCATCACTGGAGCTGCCTGGCCATGGAGCAGGCCCTGCTTCTCTGCTCCACTGTCACTACAGCACAGCTTTCTCCATGTGAACGTGTTGAGTGTCACCTTTGTGATTTGCCACTTGTGTGTCTTTTTTCAGGGGGGTTTCTAGGTCATAGTGAGGGGTTACATCTGTGGTAGTTGGAGTTGACCACCCTTTGGGGGTACAGTAGATGATATGATCATAATTTCCCCTAACAGTTTAAGGTAAACAAACAGATACTTGTTATTTTTCTCTGGTTGCTAGATTAGAAGATTAGTCCAAGTTGGTGAGGTTTCAGTTTTCTAACCTGGGGCTAGAGCCTGCCATGAAGTTCAGTGAGGTGAAAGCTCCTCACTGCTCTAGACCCCTGTGAATAAACCATTCTCCTGCTGCAGGCAAGGATCCACCAAAGACATGGAGGCTGTTTACAGAGCAGCCTTGTGCTAACCTGCAAAAGGAGGAGGCTGGACTAGCATGACATGATGTCCAGCACTACTTCAACACCTGGTAACTGCACATCTATTCCAATCATTTAAAGACTTCTGGTACTGAAGAGTAACAAAGATTACATGAAAATGAAAAACGAACAGAACATCAGATAATATTCAGACCATAGAAGTTGATATGGTCAAGAAAGATATCTGCCAAAGTTAAAGGTATTTTTACTCATTTTCTAGAAGCACATAGGGATGCAGAAACCTTAAATTCAGAAAGGTGCAGCTTTTCCCATGAGCAGTTCTAGGCATTGCTACTACTGAAGACTTACCCTCTCATCACAATGCCACTGTTCAGAGCTGCATCTATTTGTTCATCCAGGAAAACATGTAATTCCATGGATGCACTTCATTTGATTGGAACTCTCTAGCAGAACATGCACTTCGAATTCAGGTTCCAGTATAAAAAAATTAAATTGGAAAATACCTATGCCAAAATTGGCATTGAGTAAAGAATTATCACACACTAGGTGCAATTTAGCAGATGCTGAAAGTTTCTTCAAATTCCCCCATTGTGTGCTTTAGCATGCTCTCCTGTCCGTGCTTCACAAATATCGTATCACTTTTAAAAGCATCTCTTTTCCCTGAGAAGTAAAAGATTTGATAAACCTCAAAATTTTAATGCCCTATGGCAGAATTTTGGTAGCACACTGTGGTAGTAGTTTGCAGTCAAACTTTGGCAGTGCTCCTTTCTTACGTGACCGCACACTCCAAAGGTTTGAGGGCTCAAGGGACTGCCCTTGCCTCACATTCCATAAAGTAAAACAGGCAAGATATGTGAGGCCTCAAAAACCAGCAACCTGATTACAGCTGACTACTCTCTATCCACAGATATTTGGATTCTAGGCAGAGGAGAAGCAATCCAGCTTCTCCTCTGCTGTTGGTGCAACACATCACTGTAATGCTGCCAAAAAACATTGGAATTCTCTGGGAAAAGGCAACAATGTGTTTTGGTGTAAGAAAAGTCACTACAACTTTTCAAAGGGTACAGCAGAGGCAGGATAAGGAGAAAATTAATTTCCCTAGTTTATGGAGCCAACCTAGGAGATCCTTGACCCTGAACTCCAAGATTGATTATTTTATGGAAAGCAGTGTAAGAACTAAGCTCCTTTGTACATGTCCTATTCTGACATCTAAACAGTGACACAATTTCCATATGAAAGAGTAATTTAGTCCAGTTGGTCTAATTTCAGTTAACCTTGCTGAGAATAAACTGAAAAATTTGGCATATACACTGTGTCCCACAAACTCGAAACAAGGTTGCCACTTGAAATGCAAGATACACTTGGAGCTAAATGAAGTTGTTGCAGTCTGGCAAATGCATTTTTGCCAGCCTAAACAGTAAGGAAAAAAAAAATCTTTATTTCAATTAATATGAACATTGGCATATCTTCTCTAATGATGGGAATCTTTCTGTATTACTGCAAGCACAGTTTGTAATAAGGCTTCAGTGACCTCTTTCTTCAAAACAACATGCTAGGTGGAAAGCGTATTAAGGCGCCTGTTCTGCCTTTCTAATAAAAGAAGATTTTGATATTCATACTTTATGTTAAAAACTGGTGTGTTGGTACAAATTACAGGCAGTCATACTGGAATTTTAGCTAATAATGCATTAGGTATATATTCTGCTCACCTTTCCTTATGTTATTAACTGAAAGGAACTACTCATTCATCTTTATTATAGCAGAATCTGCATTATATGTATTAGGCATGTGAGAGAAAAATAAACTTACTGACCCTGAGGACACCATTCAGCTTAGCAAGCCACAGCTAGCAGAGTTGGTGAGAAAAGACCTAAAGCAAAAATTTCTCAAGAGTTAAAGATTATCCAGCTTCATGCCTGCCATAGCTTACCAGAAAAAGCCTGACTGCATTTCACAGCATTCGTGAAAAGAGCATGTTTACAAAGAGAAAAGGTTTTCTTTTATTCTTCTAAATCTGGTAACACCTTCCTTTTACAGCTCCATGGTTGGGCACAGTTTGGTGGAGTATAAGGAAATCACTGACTATTTTGTAACCCATGGGAGAAGGTAGGAACAAAGTTTGTTACATTAGAATTTTTATACTCTGTTCAGTAGAAGTGATTCATTACAAACACTGTGAGAGTAAAGGTTATCTGGACAGTCTCTAGTTACTCAGTGGTACAGGAATATTTCAGAAAGGTACTAATGGAGTAAAAGTACAGATCTCTCACTTAATGAAGTCCAGAGCAGACTGAGTTTAATCAAGAGTTTTTCTTCAGAATTTCAGTTAATTGTGAATTAGTTCCATTTTATTATAATACCTGAAGGGTATCATTTTATGCTCAACTTGTGAATACTCAATGTAATTAATAATTTAAGTTCTTGCATTTGAGAACAACAGTAGATAAATTGTTGTTCAGATGCATCAACCATGAGCTGAGTCTTCTGGTACAAAGCCAGCATTTGGCATGCAAATGTTACATAGCCAACAGGGAAAGATTAACCTATTTCTGGTTCTTAGAATCTGGGCTCTTTTCAAACAAAGTGAAATACTGTAATAAAGAGTTATATATAAGGTCAAAGAGTATTTGAATCTCCATGTCACATGTCTGCATATCATCTATTGATTTCATATGTAATTGATCTGAAATCCATACTTCCCAAAATTCAGCCCACTTGCAAAATCAGATACAGGAATCATAATCTAAGGGTCACAGGTTTTCAGCTTGATAACACTGAGGATGGGTGGCAGAATTAAGAGAATGAAGAGAAGAACTTCCTCTTTACATTGTGCATAGCAAGTCAGAAACATCTTTGGGTAGTCACATGCACTGATTTCATCTGCAAAAGGGAAGGACCACTTCTGCTTGAAACAAGCTGAACTACCTTCGAGGTACAACTTTCATCCATTTAGACAGTGTCTCTTCTGATGTTTTTGTAAGCTTCAGGATTACAAGAAAATCTAGCATCGACCTCAGATTTCTTATAGAAGTATTTCAATATATAAATCTACCTCATATTATAAAAAAAAAAAAGGATGGCAAAAAAAATTAATCTTTAGTGTAATTTCTTTAGCATTAGTTTTAGATGGTTGAGATGGCTGCCTCAAAGAAGTAAATTAAATAGACTTAACATTTTCATGAAATATATATTTCACTTTCTCATTTTCTTTTTTTTTACTAGATTTAAAGAAATAGTTTTGAGCTGAATTATGGTGGTATTTACTAGAACTTTTAGAATAAAGTTGTTTTAAAATCCCACAGGAAAGGAACATTTAGAAACAGTGTGAACCAAATTTCTAAATCAGTTAATGTGATGACAAGGGTCATTGCTCAAAGTCACCTTAGTAATCTTATTAGAAGATGCTTTGAACATGAATAAAACACATTTCAAAATCCAAAGATGAAACTACTATTAAAAATTAAACTCATTTTTGAAAAATAAAAATCCGAAGTGTTAAAAAAACTGCAGACTTTCCTTTAAACATTGCAGTGACATGACTGCATTTTCAAAAAAAACTTCAAAGGCTTTAAATACTTAAGAAACCTCAAAATAGAAAAGGCTGTAATCTCACTTAGCTATTGCAGAAGAGTGAAATTATGTATTAGTCAGGGCTGCAAAGATTAATTTCTTTTAGTCAGTCTAATTTTATATGGCAGTGTTTGACCCTGTCAGCTGATTCTTTTCTCTAAAAAACAAAAGGTGTATAAGAAATAGGAACAGTCTAGAATCTTACAGTGACTCTATTTCTGCACATTTACATTTTTGCATGTTTTTCATGAATACCAGACAAAGTCTGGCTGCTGTGATATGTAAGAAATTCCTCCTATGCCACATTACAGACAGGTACTGGGGAAGGGTTTGTTTGATTTTAATTCAAGGATTGTACTCCATATCCTCAGTTACACTGAAAAATAATTGGAGCCTTAATCTTAATAGCAATAAAATGAAGCATACATGTCAAATGGAAGACAGGAGACATAACAAGAGAAGTCAGCAGTGGGTCATAGAGAAGAGCTGTATGAAAACTGAGGTTCTGTATCAGTAGCTTCTGTAACATAAATTGCATGTCTTCATAATTCCAGTCTTAGCACTAAACAGCCCACATCATGAGACCACCAAAAGAACTGAAACTAACACTTAACCCTTACTGATAATGATCTTACCATATCACAAATAACAGAAAACAGAAACCTTCTATTTTGTCATAAGTATTACAGAGTGTTTTTCTCCACATCTTCAATTGAAGTAGAAGGAGAAACCCAATCCCCACAGAACCTCTGCTTTCTAGACATGCATTATCTGTGGGACATGGGAGAGGTGCCCCAATGTTTTCTCAGCAGAAAGGACAGCATTTCTATAGTGCTGTAGTAAATACACGCAGCTAAAGATTTATAAAGTCTTTTCAGTTCCAAAACATGTCAGAAAGCAGAAAGATTTTCCATCATTACTTTACTTTCACCACTTGGATAAAAAAAGCCCAAAAGAAATGTATACATATGCCATCTCAGTTTGTCCTGTAATGAAAATACTCCCACCCACCTGTATTAAAAAAGAAAAGACTGAAATAAATTACTTGGATTTTTTTCTGGTGGTTTTTAAACCAAAAGAATATTCCACAGGCATACTAAAGTCTGTCTTTATCTGGCATTTTACTTCTAGACTAGTGTAAAACATTGCAACAGCAAATTTATAGTGTTGTCTCCTCTTTCAAAGGTCACAGCCATTTTCAACATCAGACTTCAGACTGCAACATGATCTATAGCAGCTATAAATCAGAATTAAAGGATATAAAAGAAAGGCTCTAATATACAATTTGGTTACTGTAGTTCTAAGAGTAGTCACATGGATTTCATATGAGAAAGAATAAATATTTGATGAGATGGAAGCTATCTTTGTGAGTTTACTGAGTCAGCAGCATGAAAAAAAAGCATTCAAATTAGTAAATATAAAAAAACCCAACTAAATTCAGAATTGGATTTTTAAAATTTTGATTTTCAAGGGCAATACGCAGTGGTGACTGCTCTAGGCAGAGCAGCTCATGGTCATCATCTGGAGGGGGTCAGGTCTGCTGCTGCTGCTTTTACTCTACCAGATGGCTCAAGAGACATCTATTTCCAAGTTTGAACAAAACCTGTTACTCTTCTTTGCAAGAAAACCATCTTCCAGTCCTACTCCAACAAACATTAACGTGGAAAAATTCTACAGAAATAGAAATGCTCTGCTTGATTTCAGCTTCTATTTCAAACACAGTATCAGCATCGGGTAAAAAATTCAGAGGAAGAAAGCACTGATTCAAAAATCCAGGCTAGCTGGATTTCAGTTCATTTAAATTAAATTTGATATTGGGTTTTACAATAAAAATAGTTTTTACTTTAAATTATATGTTTTTCTTAAAAAAGAAAGCAAGCAGCACTTGCTGCTTATCCCAAAATATTTGGGACTGTTGTCAAGAGCTTCAAAGCAAAGCTTCAATCAAAAAGAAAAGACACCCCATGTCATTTGCACAGATGAAGTTAGTAACATATTTTCTGATTTTTGTATAGTTGTAACTCTCCTGTGAGCTGTAGAACATTTTTAAAGGCAGAACGTAGAGCTTCAGCACTAAGCTCTGACTTCCCTTCTTTTAATCAAGTAATCAATTTGTCATTTGCTGCTATGGTGCTGCTAATAACCAGTTTGAATGTTCATGTGGATAGTTTTCAGGTTCTGGCTTGTTCAAATTTCTTGTCTTTGTTGACTGTAAGAAAAAGATGCAGCTTGAAAAACCCTTCTTAATAACAGAAGTATTTTTTTCCAAAACTGGATTATGTTGAACAACAAATTCCTCCCAAAACCAAAGAAAATCTGAAACTGTTTCTGGTGAATAAGAGTATGCATGTCCCTGGGAGATCAGATTAGCATATGAAAACCAAAAATAGTGGACTTACCAAATCCTCTAAAAAATGATGTATTTATCTTTACTAATGAAACAGCCCAGCCTCCACAGGCATACAGCTGACTACTGCTTACACTCTTGGTATAATCAGTAGTCAGATACACTGTAGGTCCCAAAACCAGGATTTGCAGGGTATTGAGTAGACACAATCTGCCAAGCACAGCACTGAGACAGCTGAAGGAAACAGCAGCTCTGAGCTGCTCCAAGCTTTTGAGACCAGAGAGAGGCAGATGCACTGCCTTGGGCAGAGGCACCCTCAGCATATCCAGCCCTTGAAATACTCACACTGTCAGTCCTAACCTCTGATTTGAGAGAGCACAAATATAATTAGGGGTATTACCTTTGATAAATTTATGATGTTTGTATTCCAATGATCTTGCACCAATTTTAAACTACTGCATCATTATTTTAAGGGTAGAATCCCTGAAGTGATCCTAGGAACCAAATACATAATTTTATAAATATAATGCCTGTACGACTCCATGAGGAAAGCACAAGTTTTTAATGCATTAAATAATTTCAACTGATTGGGTGTGGGAGTAGGGAACAACTTTTTACATGACCATCAGAACAATGAATATGCTGCAATGCTAGTACAGAATCTGTCTCTGTACCACCACCTGCAACAATCCTTTCAACATATTTCAATGATTTGAAAGGATAATTTAGTGCTTCCTAAATTGTTAGCAAAACAAGATAGCAAAAGTTACTACAAAGCACAAAATAATACTAAGTCCTCGACTTAAACACTATTCAAAGGACAGCTTTTATCCTGAAGCCCATAATACTTAGACATCAATTCCTGTATCTCCATTTATGAAACAAAAGAAAAGATATAAAAATAGTATTGGGGAAGGGTGACATGTACAACCCACAGTAAAATCTACTTGGGTTTTAGGAGAGGTTAATGAGAATAAGACAAATATTTAACTCCTTCCATTTGACTAAAGTGGTCCTGCTACCTCTACAGATAAACATGGAAAGCTTTTCATGTACTTACATATGTTCAAATTATTGAAAAATACTTAAATGCTTGCTAAAAATTGAGCTTTCTTCTACAGCAACCTAGCAATTCTGAAAGAAAGTAGGATCTGTTGAAAGCAACATGAAAGCTGCGAGAGAATAATCCTGCAATGCTGCTTCAGAATCAGATTTGTTCTGCCTAGGCTTGGATGGCTCAAAAATACTTTTGTATTTTGCTTCACCAGATTCTTGTTTTCCCCTAGAAAAAGAAGTTGTGAATGGCATCGTTTTAGAGACAGAAATTCTCTTACATGAAGCAAGCTCCTTGAATGCTCTTAGATACCTGGCACAGCAGTCTCAAAGACAGGTATTTAAAAATCATCATTATCAGTACACCACCTTGAATCCTCAAACATTTAGGACAAGACAGGAAACAGTGTTAAGAGCTTAAAAAAGGGAGGCTCAAACAAAAGTCACCAAAAACCTTCAAGAAAATTCTCTGCAAAAGCAAGCTAAAGTCACACAGCTACAGAAGAGCACATGAGTGTGTACTGCATTTTGCCACCACACATTTTGTGACTTGCATTGATTTGGGATGATGCTGCCCTGCTGTGGGAAGACACAGGGACTACAAATTACAGACATGGCCTCAGATGTCAGTGGGTACAACGACTGACACTGCAGAATCACTCTGTGCCATACAATGTAACTCTGGGTAGGGACTGTCAGTTTCCATTCTAACAAATATTGTCATCTCTCACTTCAGTGTTTTAAACACAAAAATTGGCTCAGCATTTCATGCTGGACTGTGCTGGTATCATGTTTGATCAGTTAAGCCAAAGCAGGCAGTTTTCTAGAATAGACTGCTGTATTTGCACAAACCAGATACCTTCTTGTGAATGTAACTAATGAAATTGGAATTAGGATTCCATACTTTTTCCTTGCAACTGTTCACTCTTGTTCCTCTGGCAGAAACAAAAACTGCCACTGCAGTGGCAATGGAATTAACTATGGAAATGGTCTTCATCCATGAAATCAAGATCAGTCAAAAGACTACAACAACAGTGTTTCCATCTAAACAGTACTTGGGAGACAATCAGTGAAGCTCACACTGTCTGTCCCACCAATTGTTTTTAAATTAAAGCATGAGAAGAGAATCATTTCATGTTACTTTGTGCAACTTTGCTTACACTGTTTTGTTTTTCATGAGATCTCCCTCACCCTAGTGTCCCATATGGAGCAGTAGAGACAAATGTGCTTAATTTTATCAGATAACAGCATAACAAACTGAAGAACTGGGAAAACACAAAAGGATCAGACTGCTGCATCACACATCTGAATCAACTGTAAAGCCAAAGCATTCCTCCCTCCCAAACCTATCCTATCTTCAAGCTCTTCCGTGCTTCATTTTCTCACTCTAATTCTCATCTCTATCCAAATATCAATCTTTCTAAATGAAAAAAAAAAAAGGAGGAAGTTTTGCATATTTTTTGGCATTTTAAAACACATGGTGCATTTCTAAGTGATTACTAGAAAAATCATAGTTATCATAAGGAAAAGCCAGTAACGAGTTTTTAAAAAGTTGTTTTAAAGCTAGCAATCTGTTAAAGAAAAAACAGCTGAAAAAAATGTTTTTGAAACAGTTGGCACCATCTGTTTATTAAAAAAAAAAAGAAAGAAAAAAATTACTGTAGTTAGCATAAGCATTGCTTAATTCAGCACACCAGCAAATAAGTGAAAACCCCATCAATTTATTTTTAAATAAAACATGAATTATCTGGATTTTGCCAGAGATAAATAGACTGTGACATGGTAATGTGCAACTACGTTTGACAGCATCCTTTAATACATATTTCTTTATTTCTAAATGTCTCATAGACACTCAAAAGATACTTTAACAAAAACCACATTTAATTCCCAAATTCTGGGGTGAAAGCCAAGTAAACATTATGAACTGGGCATCTGCTTACCCAAGACCAACACATGGCATTTATAATTTTGCCAGTTCAGTTAGTAACATATCCAAACAGATGCCAAAGGAAGTAATCCAAAGACTTCTCAGGCAATGGGAATGAACTGGCCTTATTCAGAGGCAAAGCATTAAAAACCACCTCATGCATGACACAAACATACAAACATAGTGCTAAGCTTACAATGCACAGGAGGGGTAAACAGAAATGTTAAGGCAACAATGCAGATGCTCAGAAGTAGAAATAGGAGCCTCTTCCACACATTGTCAGCTGTTGGCAGCTTCTCTTGCCCAAGTGCACAATATTCACTTTCAGTGACAAGAGCATCCCTGTTCTCTCAGCAACCTAAATATGGAACTCACTGGCAACCAAGGTAAGGTAAGTTGTGCCTGATCTACAGAATGATTTTGGGTTTGCCGTTACAATGCCCAAACTCAAACACTGACAAAGGCAGACTGATTTCACAAACACTGATCAGCGTATTCTCTGACATCAGGCAAGATTCAGTAAGGGTAACAAACCCTGAGACTATCTGGGAAAACAGGAAAACCTGGAATATACAGATAGCAATGATGTGCATGAGGGATATGTTGCAGATACATCTGTGTAGCTGTGCCAGCCCCCAAGATCCAAAATGGCACTGTTAAGCCCACACTGGGATAAGCCTGGTGCTACTCACCGTGCTGGAGACCCCAGCTCAGCATCATTTCACACACAAACATTTATGACCATCAGGCCCAGCGCTAAATCTGAGGTAATGTGCCTAAGCAGACCTGTGGTGACACCATCCTGCTCAGGATGCCAAATCCAGGCAAACCTTTGTTCAAGCTCAGTGCTGCAGGAATGTTTCTGGACTCCAGCTGGTCCCAGTGATAGCTTACATGCCACTGCAGCTAAGCTAATCAAGCCCACCAACTACTAAATTAGCTAATAACGCTTGCTGGAACTGACTACACATCTATGGCCTGACTCACTCACTAAACTAACCAGATAAAGCCCTTGGTGGGGGCTGGTGGGTGCTGGTGGAAGTCACTAGACTGTAAGCAACATTTTAATCTTTCAGACTTCATGCTTGATAAGATTAGCCATGGCTAATGGTTTCTGCAGCCCTCTCTTCCTAGCCCTAAGAATACCAACAGAGTGCTCCTAATACAGGCCGACTACAGGGAATTCATGTATTGCACCAGCATAGCAAATATTCCAAAATTCCATAAATTATACCAACAAGTAGATACTGGAAATTTGTATTGATTCACTCAGGACTGCAGGGGATGTTGCACCACCTGGATGTAAGTGAAGAGAGAAAACCATGATGTGAAGCAGCAGCAGCAGCATAAAACTTCTCTGCCTGTGCTGACCTATGGCATCACCAACTGATGTTGTCTGCCCCAAAGCTCTCAGTGAACACTTAACAAAGCAAACAGACAAAAATCCTGAACCTTGCTGAAGACCAGACACTGCCCAATGATCTGACCCTCCAGTAATGGAAAAGGCCATCAATCAAAAGGACACTGGAGTCCATCTGGAGGTGATGACATATGTTCAGAAAGAGCAGGGCTCAATTTTACTGCCTCTGGGGCACATTCAAGGAGCTGGGAGAAGCCTTGAAGGTCAGCCTTTATCAATGTGTCAATAGCCTCTGCATCACGCCCACTTCACTCCAAGAATTCATTTTTCTTGTTTTCTTTCAAGATTGCTAGCATACAAACTCCAGCTCATTCTCTCCTCTATTATTTCATTTGCCCTTTGTTTTTTTGGACATGTTTTCCATTTGAAAGACTTGTCAAAATTTACAGACTAGCAATGCAACATGGAAAACAAGACATCTAGAAAAATGAAGGGAGAAAACATTTGAATTCATGAGTACTTGACAGTGGAATAAGTCACACTGAATTTTGCACCAAGCATAATTGCAAATATCTTTTTGTATTTTTTAAGGAAATGTCCAATAATGTGCCAAAACAGCTTAAAATAAAACAGTAGAACAAAACCAAAAAAATCCAAAACCAAAGCCCACCAACTTAAATTTTAGGTCTGAAGGTACTTCTGATCAAAATGAGCACTGAAGACGTTTTATTGTGGTACTTCTGAAAATGATTCCATAATAACTTAGAAAAGTAAGTACTCTTTATTGAAAAAAAAATACCAAAAAGCTGTGAAAAATTTAGGACAGACATTCAAACTTTACCCTCTGACTCCTACAAATAATATTCTGTCTTCTGTGTAGGTGCTGCCTGTGTGGGATCATAGTAAATCAAGTACATTTGACCTACGGAGCTTACCATGACTGTAAGTGAATGTCAGAGCCAGGCATGCAGGATGTCTGATGCTGCAGCCCTGACTGATAACTAAGAAGTCAGATATAAATAAATCTGGAACAGTTGGGATTGACTGTTGTTTAGCACTTTCAGACAGACGTTCAGGGCAACTGGCAGGGGCTTTGAAAGCTGTTTCCTATATTAGAATCATGACAAAAATAGAAGTGAGGCTCCATTCCCTTGTCTTCTGCTAAAATAGATCTTACTCAAAAACATTTTACAAGTTTGTTAAGGCATAACTAGTCCACAGTCACATAGAGAACAAAATCAAAATTGGAAGTCCCATGTTAATTCAACAAATAGTTACTTACTGAATTAATAAGAAGAAAAAAAAAGAAAAGGGAAACAAGTAGAGAATACGAAGAGATAATAAGGACAAGGAGAAGCTAGCTTTTCTACTTTTTTAAAACAAACTTTTAAGTGAACACACAATTAGAATTCACTAGCCAGAAAGACCCCAGAGATCTTTAAAAATAACATAAAAAGAGAAAAGCATATATTTTACCAGCTGTCCTTAGGAATATTGCAGGAGGGTTGGGGCTTGGGGTGGGTGTTTTTTGTTGTTTTTGGGGCTGTCTGATTTGTTTTTAAATTCAAGAACAGATGCTGCATAACTGCTGACAGCAAGGCTGAGTGGTGAGAATGAACAGGAAAGAGGAAGCATGTATGGGCTTATCTTCTGATTTTAAGTGTCCCAAATATTGTTCACAGGGCAAGTATTTGTCACAGTGTTATTTTGCCTCCAGCAATTAAGCTTCCAAATAAATTAAGGTGGCTTTTATTTGTGTGTTTTTATAGTCAAACTATATCTATCAAAATATTTCAGGATTAGCTAGTTCACTGACTGAACAGCCCATTGTTCTGCCAAAATAATCAGTGGCCTTAATGAGCAATTAAGAGCTTCCAGGGTCAATGAGAAATGAAAATCTTTGCATATAGAGCAGAAATCTTGTGTACAACTTCCTGGTACTGTTTCAGATCACGAGTGAACTCAGGAACTACATGCAAGAGGCACATGTGAAAGAGAGCAGAATGTACTGCACAAAATCAGAGAGAGCTGGGTACAGCAAGAGCAGTTTGATTTAGCCAAGTAACCCTCCCAAAGAGATTTCCCATAAGCTGTTCTCTCTCACCCAAAGCAGGTGTGCATAACGTTGTGCTGCCTGATCAGAGGCTGCCCCACCTGCACAGACTCTGGCCCACCCCAGGTGCCCTCTCAGCAGAGCCTGTTCCGTGCCCCAGCGCCCTGATGTGAAGCAGGAGCAGAGCTCCTGGCTCACAGCTCACACTGGAGTCACTTCCCTGCAGAACACTGCACACCCAACCCAGTGACCCAATCCAAGGGACTTCCTCTCTTACTCCCATGCGTTTGGCAACGTGCAAACCACAACAGAATCAACGATGAAATTTCTGCAACTTGCATTCTACCTACTGGTGCTGCAAATTAAGGCATAATTCAAGGGTTCAAGGTGTGCTGAAGAAATACACACAGAGGAGCACATTTCAATAACCACATTGTGAAATTTTTTCCCATCAAGACAATGGCTGAAAATATGCTTGATGAAAGATAGAAAATTCACCATAAAGAGTCAAAACTTTGCTTTATAGTGGATGTAATTTCCTTTCACCAGAACAGCCTTCTTAAGTATGCTTTAGACTAATTACCTTTAGGTGGAAAATATGACTTGCTTTCAGCTTTGTGAGGCCAGTCCACCACAAGAGGTCCAAACCTACGAAAGCTGGCAGTGATCTCATCTACAAAAAAAACGAATGAGGCACCTTAGAGAGGGCATAAAAACTGACAGTGGCAAGGTAAAAAGGTCTTACTTAAAAACCAACAAAACAAAAACAGTGAAAACTGCAATGATTTCCAAAGCAGATGCCTAAATATTTTTTCATCTCTGTGGTGTACATGGCTGCTTAAAAAAGTGATTTTACATTCCACTAGTGGAAGTCTGCAGCAGGATTAAAAGCAAACATGATCTATCAGAAGTGAACATGCTTCAGCTGCGGTCTATTTCTAATTATAGCCACAAAGCAGGGTCAGATGCAGCCACATGGGACTGATGGAGGAGCTCCATGTCAGCACGGCTGCTCCTTGCAGCCTGCCCTAGAAAGAGGCTGCAGCAGGTCATGGCACTGTGGGCATTTCACCTTCCTCAGGTCCTTCAGGAAATCTCTCTTGAAATCTGCCTGCAGTTTTTTCTTCACTTTTTAAGCATCAACTTGGAACCACCATGTAACACACATCACGAGCTATCCTATAGGACAATTTTATTTTATATGCAAATCCTTCAGAAAATAGTAATTTAAATTGCTTTTGAAAAAAATCTTATTTTGTCAATGCATTTTTAAACATACTTTAAAGAAAGAATTAGATTAAAATCGTGTCTAATGTGATGTTAGGTAAATCAGAACAAGCCATCAGGAGAAAAGGCAGTGGGGTTTTACAGTTTCTGGATTGCTGTTTGAGATGTGTCCAGTTTCTCTGACCCCATGAATTGCATGCCAGAACTTCAAGCATCTGGAGACAGAACACACATGTTGTGTACCTGAAGAGCTGAAGGTTAAAGGGTTACTGAAGGAGATCTCTCAGGAAAGCGGGTGACAGCTCCCACGTCACCATGTTACTTCCTCACAGGACAGACTGGGCATGTATTTTGACTCTGAGTGACCCAGCAGTGTGCACATCAGTTGTCCCTGTTGGGCTGCTGCTTCTTACAGCTGCAAATCCAGATTACCCACCAGACCCCATACAACAGCCCTGCAACTCTTGGTGTGATGTGGGAACTGTATTTGAGGTGCTTGTAAACATAGACTGGCAACACACACTATTTCTTCATTAAAACTGTACATGGTTTAGGCTTCAGATTAGTAGATTAGAGATCTCCTTCATTTCATTATAAGGCATCCTCAAATTCCCTGTGTATGCCCACTGAAGCTAGACAGTGGTGGATTCCAGCTATATTCCAGCCATGAAAAATGCACCACAAACTGTCATGATTTTAGTCTGGGAGTAAGTTTGTAGAGACATGAAAGTAGAGCAGGTAATGATTGAGAAAAACTCTGACCATCCTTGCTGAGTAGGTTATTACTTTGTAACCATATTATTACTCTATATTTATCATCTGAACCCTAGATACATGCTGGGTATAAGAGCTGATTATTTAAAGCCCACAGTATTTTGGTAAGAACTCCATTAAGAAAGTCTTTAAAGTCAACCACATCCAAGAATAGGAAAAGACTACAGAGGAGAGACAGTACCCACTAAGTTCCCTTTTTCAGCTTTCCCACTTGACAGTCGTGGGAAGACATGCAGATCAGAAGACCTGCTAGGCAGCCACTTCTGTCTCCATCTCTTCTCATCTACACGAGAACATCAGGTAAACTCTCGGGTGTTGCAGGGGGTGGCAGGGAGCGTTTGTTCTAAGCACTGCCACAAGCACTACAAGAGACACACCTGGGAAAATCCATTTGCCTCTATGAAAATATCACCTCTTTAATAGTAATTATATGAAGCCAATTCCTACATGTCAGCAATGCAAGTGATTCACAGTACCTTCATCAATGTCAGGAGGAAGACCTCCAACAAACACCTTTCTAGAGTAGCGTTCCACTCGTTCCCCATTCTGACAGCGTGTCGGAGAGCTGAGACCCGAGGATAACGACTGATCCCCATGGCTGTCGTCTAGGAAGCCATCCTCAAAAGGAAACAGTGAAGACCGACCTGGAACAGATTTTGTAGGATCTATAGTCAATGCTATTTCCCCTAGAATGAAATATTTCAGTAAAAAAACTTTCCCTTTTGCTGTTTCACTTTAACAGAACTTGCACTAAAGGACCAGCTAGGTGGTCCAGTTTTCCAATTCATGTTCTTTAGTACTGTTTCTATTTTTCCAAGAGTGTATTACCTTTACAAGACAATAAACCTGATTTAGCTTTAAAACAAACCCTCATGAATGGATAAAAACTAAAAACAAGTTATCTGATGAAATGATGTATCATAGCTATAGAAATAACCTTTGCAAGATTTACTTTTCAAACCAGTTAGAGATTTACACCTTCCATAACAGATCTTGAAGGAATGATCTCAGGATCCCTCAAGCCACTGCACTGCAGGGCAGGACAGTCCTCTGAGTGCCGTACAGGGTCCTGACAGCAAGGGCTGCAGCACTTCCACCTCCATGGAACACAGGCCCATGCTGAAGTAGGGGGGAAATATGGAAAAGCTTTGGATTGTGGATATTAAACAGGAAGTGAAGAGATTCCACAAACAAGAAAAAAATCTTGTTAAATAAACCACAAAGAACTTGCACTTGAAGGAAAACATTGTTAGCTAGAACAGCCTGTCATCCTGTTTGTTACTGAGTTAAAATATCCTTTCAGTAATGAACAGGCAAAATCAACATAAATGGCTGCTATGCAGTTTGTTAATGAAAAGTAAAAAATTTATTTGTAACTATTTGATGCAATAGCACCTTGTTTCTATTATAACAAAGTATACACACATTATCTTAAGAACAGATTTATTAACAAGGAAGAGAAAAAATATTCAAAGACTGCATATGAGCAACTCTTGCCATCTTTGGCATTTAACAATTCCCTATACCTGAATTGAAAAATACATCCTGCAACATAGAGAGATGTATAAATAAGAACCACACCTCAACTCTGAAAAGGCTACTTGTCTCCTCATACCCTGGAGGATTTCTCCCTGGGATGGAATTATAATTAATTGATACAAACAATTTATAGGAAGGTTGATTACAAAATAAATGTATTTATACTTTTGTAAGTGCACATAATTAAATTCAAAGGTAATGAATCACATGAAATTGACATAGCAAGACCTATGGTTTAGTATCATACTGGTATTAACAGCACAGGAAGTGAAGGAAATAAAAACAGGGGAAAGGAGAAAAATCAAGACAGAGGGACAGCAATCAGAAAAACATATACACTGAAAATATCAGTAATTGTCTCCAGTAGCAAAGGACAGATCAAAAAAAGAAGGAGTAATCCTGTGTAGGGAAAACGAGCTAACAAAGTCAGGAAAGTCACTGACACACAACAGCAGCCTGATTTTTAATTACAAACATCAGGCATCAGAAAAGTGTTGATTAAAAATAATATAATAACGAATTTGAAACAATGAAAGAGATTACAGACAAAAAAATCCACTGAAGTAAAAATCCTACTGCGCATTTACACATCAACATAAAAAATAGAGTAAATGCCACAATCAGAGAAGGACGTAGAGCTGCTACCTTTCAAAGACTTGTCAGAAATGGTCAGAGCATAAAACACAAAAGTTTTGATGAATATTCCATTAATGGACAAACACGTCATGCCCATGTATAAACATATGCATTTCAACATAAAAGAGAACATTTGCATGAGAGAAACAATAATGAAGAATACTACAACTGTGTAAAAATATCAAATCAGAACACTCATTGAAAAGCTGGAAATCTGAAAATATCTCAGAGATTGACATTACTGGAGAGAAAAATAATCTTTTAATTCTTGACTATGAACCTACCTTCTTGTAAAAAAAGTAAAAAAACAACAAACATGAGCCATTAGTGGAAGATGACATCTCAAATTAATAACAACGAAAATACAGATCTGCAGAGGAGACTGACTTCTGAAGGAAATAGTAAAAATTCACAGCAACTTAGAAAGCAGGTATCACCTCTAAGCACCATGACAGACACTTGGCAGTCTACAGGCACCACACTCACCTTAAATAAATGCAAATGATGTTCTAAAAGTTTATAGCTAAGTCAAGTATAGAGCTAAATGTAAGAAGAATACATTTGAAATAATGGAAAGCATACAGACAAGGGAATGGGGAATGACTGTTCATGGTCTTCTCCAGTAAGGGAAAAATGAACTGCATTGAACACAATCAGTACATGCCAAGGCTGAAAGCAAGGCAAACTTTGGAAACCCTTGCTACAGACTTTTTGGGATGTTTAAAAATTTATGTAGGCTTAGAAAAGGGAATGAATAAGAACAGGAGAAAAATGCAATCTAAGGCAATAAATATTTAAACATCACCTCAAGAGACCCCCTGGGCAAATTTCTGGGAGAACAGTATGGGAAAACATCACTAAATGCACTTTTTTGTTAACATACTCCTGTACCCCTCCCTGGGCATCTCTGAGTTGTCAGTGTAGCAAAATAGTTTGGGCTGATTTCCCACAGCGGTGCTTACATCTGTACCTGAAAAACTGATTGTAAAAGTTAAAAAACAAGGTACCAAGAACATGACTCAACAGCTCAAAGCATGATACCTAGAAAGAAATGCTCATCTCTTTTCTCAAAGGAAAGAGAGAATCAAGTAGGGAACTAAGGGTTTATGGCAAGCCTCAAGAAATGTCTGACTAAAGTTCTTCTCATTGCAGGTGCTTAGTCCCAATGACAGAATCAAACACTAATTAAAATATCCAAGTATAACAAACATAAAATGAGTCCTTGCACAGACTTGCCTGTGGTTACTCTGCATATTATCCCAATGCAAATATTAAAAGCAATAACAGAGAGGGATATACGAGAATATTTGATAACCAACACATTTTTTAACAGACTGTTGTAGAATTTAATGCTTAAGGTTAAGGAAGCTCAAAACCACCATTATAAAAGTCAAGGTAATGATAAAGCATGAACATCACAAACTTCAATATGAATGAGGCAAGTCAAAATCCCTAACATGATTGACAAGACACACACACACAGACCTCTACTTGTTAGCATGGAAAAGTCTGCATTTCACACAGGAAACAAGTCTTGTGGCATGAAACATGCTTCTTGGTAGTGAGAAAAAAAATATGAAAAGCCAGCACATTCAGAACTTGTTTGCCCTGTTTTGTCTTTACTAATATTTGTATAAAACAGCCTAAATTACAGCCTAATTCGTCACAATTAGTTCTGCATTATTGTATTTTGCTTCTACAAGTAAACAGGAGTTGCCAGTAATTCATAGTATCCTACCAATTCCTACCTCCTTTCCTACTTTGGTTGCATTTGATCAATCTGGAAACACCTGCCACAATCTTAAAATAAAATTCAACAGTGTTCACGTGCACAGAGAGTAAGTTTGTGAGGAAAATCTGAATCTTTTGTTCCAGATTTAGCTATCAAATGAACACTAAAATGTGCCAGCTTTGAACAAAATCAGAGCAAATTCTGCATTACAAACTGTGTTAGTATGGCCTGTACAGCCTACCCCCTCAACCCATGCAAATGACAAGCTCTTTGGCACTATTGCTTTGTGTGATGGATACATCTGTCTCTAAGGTTCTTCACACATGTGATGCAAATTCTACATTTGGAAAAGGGGGCAATGTCACCTGCATAGCTGGCAGGGAACTTCATGGAAAGGAAGATAAATTAAGTTTAATGCTAAAGCACCCCATGAAGACGGCACTGCCTAAAAGTAATTGTTAAAAGCTGCCATTTTCACTGTTATTTTCTCAATAACAACCAGTCTGTGTAAGCTACAGCACAGGACATAAATGTAAGCTGCATTAGTGGCTTGCTCAGTACAGCTGTTGCACAATTGCTCAGAATAAACTCATATGCAGCACTGTACATTTATAAAATATTTTCAGTTTGCTTTTATGTTTTAAGGGTTGTCTATGATGAAATACTGTTAAAATGTGCTCAAATACTGTATCTTTTTAAAATGATGATCAATATTCATTGTTGAGGACAGTTACTAGCATTGGTATTCATACATGTTCTATCTGAGGCAATTCAATGTAATGAAGTCTAATTTTCAGCAAGAGCTGTCTCATGTAAGAAAAAAAGTCATTTTCAAATGTTCAGTGCAACAGTTAAACATTGGACTTCTACAAAACAAACAAACACCAAACATAAACCCCAAATCGATTTTTTTTTGGAACACTGAGCATTTCAAGTCACAAATACATGTCATGAGAATTTTTACATTCAGCCACCTCCAGTTCTCTAGTAATAGCAACACTTGAAGTTATCAGCTCAGGATCCTCACTGCTTTAAGATGCTGTTAAAAGGGAGCTGTTTTGCAAGGGAAGAATATGAGATTGATTCATACAAAGCAATTGATCAACTAAATAATGTTAAAATTGGTAACATCATATTACCACAAGGAAACTAAATATTTATTTCTCCCACTATTCAGCAAACAAAACATTTAGTAAATACTTTTACCTCTTCTCCGCCCATAGCTCCTGGCTGCATGTAAACACAGAAGAAAATTGTCGGTACAGCTGTCATTAGATTTAGCTCCAAAGCAATGAAAATGTAGCTTCTACCTCTTCTCTTTTTCCCCTCCCACCATAAAGAAGGAAAAGACATTTAAAAGTGCAGGATGAAATTCAAACAACCCAAGACAAGAAAAAAAGTTGAAGATAATACAGCCAGGGAAGAAAGAAAAAAAAAAAAAAAAAGAAAAGAACATACCTGCTGTGCAAGGTTTCTACATAGCAAAGGGCAAAGGTATTAAAAAAATCAGGCATATAGGACAGTATTATAAGATAAGAATTTAGGACTATGGTTTTAAGTGGCAATAAACATCAACAGCAATCCTAATTAAAAGAACCCTGTTTGCATTTTATTAAATAGCTGTGGAGAACATATTTTCCAATTATGTTTTAATTTAAATAATTAACCATATGTAAATACTAAAATCCTATTAAAACAATATGAACTCAATAGCCAGTACCTTCAGATGAATAAAACTAGATTGACAAAATGCCTTCAAAACTACCAGAATTAACACAGCATTTCAATGAGACATGCATCAATGGTGAATCCACAACATTGGACAACTTGAGAACTGTATTTTGTGATGTAGTGGCAAATGCAAAAACCAGAATTTTTGATCTGAAGTTTTAGAAAGTTTTAGAAAATCAGAAAATAATCTGGAAAACACATGTCTTCTACACAGGATCTCTGATGGATCACAAAAGCCATCTATCCTCCCAAGGTAATCAGATGTGGAAGGCTGGGGATTAAATGGGTTTTTCAACAGAAGCAAGCTTAGGTAAAGAAGCACCAGAGCTTTGTTTTGTTTCCTTCTCTCCTCATTGTAACACTCTCAGTGTTCCTGTTCCTTCCCAACCCCATCTCTTATTTCTGACACAGTGCCTTGCAGTCCTGCCCTACACACCCAGGTGTCCCACCAGACCCCTCAGCATTCCCTGGCTACTTTTCTTTTGACCGAGGGGCCCTGGGGCTCCCCAGAGCAAGGCTTGCCCTCCTTCAGCACAGGAACCTCTCTTCTACCCAAGCAGCTTCTTCCTCCTGCCCTGAAGAAACACCATGCCCCTACACCTTTTTTCTTCCACTATCAATGAGGTCACCAAAAAGCAACTATATGAGTAGTTGTCATTGGGGGGATTAAAAAATTTCAAGGGCTATGATGAATTGCTTTGCAATTTATATTTAAGATGAAGACAGCAGCTGTTTGTGTGAACAGCTTCTCAGCCACAATGAGGTGGTTGGTAAGCCCTGAGAGAGACTCTGCTTCTTGCACATCAGGCAATACTGAGAAATAACACCAGAGCTGGCTTTGCAGCAAGAATAGAATTAGTCCTCCTGATTTCTAGTTATTGCCCTATTTTATTCGTTAATATGATGGCAAAGAATCATGGTCAGGTCTCTTGTAGCAAGTCGTTGTTTTGATGAATGCCCACATTTCCAAAAAAAAGCATGTTTCAAGATATAGTTATGGACACATTCTGAGAGCAATTTATCTGAAGGAGGTTTCTCAGAATGTTACCAATCTAAAAATTAAATAGAGAAGCATTATTTCAGTATGAGACGAAAGAGACTCTTGTGTTTCTTCTGAAGAAAACAAAGCTTTATATGCTTAATGTAAACTTTTAGGCTCTGATCAAGTGTATGATGGCAGAAATCTACCACAGGCTTCTGAAAATTTTAGAATTTTAGAATGAGTAGCCCTATTGCTACTCATGTATTGTAACACTTACATGCAATACTGAACTGCAGAATAATACTTTTATCCTATATTTGCATTCACACACAGTCTTTAAGTCCATTAAAGTTACTTAAACTCACTGAAGGTATATTTGCCTGTAAATTCCAGGGACAAAATAGTGCAATTCAGTTAAACAGGAAGAAAAGCAAGTCAGCTTTTGCTGATTTAAAAACACTGCATCACATTTAAATACTCAATGAAGGTGAAGTTTCACCATTGTTGTTTGTATTTTGTATACATATACATAGAATTAGAAAATTATCTCAGTTGTAACTAGTATTTATATTAAAATGTTAATTTTTTCGAAGATTCAGCGTGACCTCTTCAGAATGTCAATGCACACTTTATTATGTTGCTTTCTCAGGATGTGAAGTTTGAATGCATCATTAAAACAAATTAAATAAAAAATACCCATCTTGCTCACATGTCAAAATTCACAGCACAACAGATTAAATAGCAGGAATAGTTCATCAGGTAAATTTCATAATGCCTCCAGTTTGAGTAAATACTTTAGAAAGTAAACAATTTAGAAATTATTTTTGAATGAAGACATTTGCTAGAAAATAAGATTACTGCACTATTACAAACAATGACATTATCAGAGCTATGTACATGAAGTTACTTTCTCTTTTTGGCAACTCCAACAGAAGACAAAAAGCAACTGGGAGCTCCTTAAATTGTACCCCCGCTAATGCATCTGCTCCCCATGTACTGGTTTTGGTGCCACACATAAATGTCCTTTTGCACAGAAAACCATCTCCTGAAATGTTTCTAAATTCAACACAAATGATTCTTTCCCAGGTACCTCCTAGATCATTACATATTAAGGCAAACCCAGGTGTTTTAGGAGGGGCTGAGCAGATTTTCCCACATAAAAAGTGCACTGATGGATTGTGGAGCTCCCAGCAGGATCATCCCTGTGTTGGTGTTTGTCCATCCTTAGCAAGGTTCTGTAACTGTCAGGTACAAAGTTACATAACTGCTGTGTCCCAAATTGCATGGCCTCAAATGCAAAGGAACAACAGATTCTTTTTCACCCGCTGATAACTCTCCTGAAACTATTAACTCCCCTCATCCCAGAAGCCAAGTGCATTTTTACGAACATGAAACTCTAGCATGAAGGACAGAACTTTAAGCTTTTAACAAACTAGCAGAACAAACTCCCCAAACCTCAAATCTTGCAATGCAATCAAGGAAACTCAGTGTTAATGCTTTGGAATTCTCCAAAGCCTGCAGCTAAGATTGCCCATTGTTGCAGTAAATCAAAACTCACTCAAATTTTAACTGCATCTCAAGGCTACATGAAACTGATGAAAAAGAACTTTTCTGGGATTTTTTGACTGTTTTATTATAATGTGGGACTGAAACTGCACCTTGTATTTGTCTTAAATAATTAGCAGTCCTAGGAAACCATACATTTGTGAATCCATAAAACTTTAACTCAAAAGGACTAGATCTACATGCTCTCCATATAATAACTTAAAATTAATTTGATCATGTAATTTCAAATTTAGAAATAAACAACAACATTTATTTGTATTATCATATTTTATGGAAGACTTAATAGAAAGTATTTTGAGATTTTTAAGAACATTATTTCTTCACTTCTGGTATTTATCTTGTTCATGCAGTTATGTGGCCACAATATCAAAGACGCACACTTCAAAGAAATCTTAAAGACACATGTTAAATTGACATAAAATAGCATTACCTCTATGAAAAAAAAAAGTTCAGCATTTCCAGACTAGAAATTTTGGAGCTATACTGGCTAAAGGAAAGTTCACTTGACAAGACTGGGAACCTCCTTGATTTATAAGGTACCAGAATCTTATTTCTAGCTTGGAACACTGATTTGTATTCTTGAAGCAGTCAGCAGTTCAGAACAATACTTGCTTTAGGACATTATGAGTTATGCAATGATTTTCTAAGATCAGAAAGGAAAATATGTCAAGCTTTTGCTTTTGAACAGAGGGTCTCTGAAGTTCTTAGGATCTGGAAGTTTACAAGTGAATTAAAATACCAGGGAAATGCATTCATGAACAGAGGGAAGGTGACAGAATCAAGCATAATTATGCAATTTGTTTTTCTGCAACAGAGGGATCATCCAAAAGAATTGCAAAGATGGATTCTCATCTACGAGTGGTTCAAAAGGTGGTTCTCAACTTCCACTTATAGATGGGCTGGATGTGCAGTTGGGCACTACAATAATTTGGTTATATGAACCTCAACAGTCCCTTGTGGTTGATTTTTTCCCAATATTAACAATGCAAGTGTTACAGCAACCTCCCCTTTAACATATGCTCACATGGATATTCAACTGAATCCCATCACCAGAAAAACACAATCTACAGGTAAGCTGTATGCAGCTAAGTCCCACACACTGGGCCTCAACACTTGATCAAACACATGAACTGCATTCAATATCCTAAACCAGCTTAGGTGTCCTTTCCTGAGGCATACAAGCAGCCAAGCAACTGTGCAAGAGGGAAGGTTTATCTATTTTCATCTTTTCGTTTTAGTTTAAAAAATCTGTTACCAATAAAACTCACATTAACAGCCAGGCTGCTTCATCTCCTCTAGCATCATATATAATGCTCTTGGAGTAGCCTGGCAAATCTTAAAATTCAGAGGAAACAGATGGCACTAACCCACAATAGAGAGGATCACAAAGATGAAAGGAAAGCACATTGGTGAGGTGGTGAGGCAGGAAAAGTGGTGGGGAAAACAAACAAACAAACAAACAAGAAGTTATTAAAGAGCTACCAAGCTGGATTAAAAGGAAGACAACTTAAGAAATCTTCCTCTGCTAGAAAAAGCCTTTAGCAGCCACTGATAAGAGATACTGCCTTCAGTAACCAGACTGGATCTCTGGGAAGTGCAGATGCCAATATAAAAAACTGAAAGGAAGAAAGAAGAAAAAGCATGTACTTACTATTGCTGCCTTGCTTCCCCCTTCACCCTTTTTAAAATTTAAATAGGTATAGAAGGGACTTTGAGATTTCAACAAGCCCACCTCACAGCCTCCAAGGCAGCATCAATACCAACTGCTTGTACAGCTGGTTCTGAAAAACCTATCAAGGTGATGTGCAAAGTGACAGCTCCCACACTCTGGGAGTCCTGTGAACCCCACTGCCTTTGCTATCTCACACTTCACATCAGGCATTTTTTCCCTCCACTTATATTCACTCAGATCTTCTCACAACTAAATCAGGTTTAGTTTTGCAAACCTTGTAAGTTTTCTCAGTGTTTTTTATTCCCCTCTGGTACTCTATATATGCCATTAAGATGGTGACACATTAGTAACCCAACCTGGCAACTGGGCTAAAGAGCTCAACAAATTCTACAGGCAAGAACTAAACTATGAGATTGATGCCTCTTGGAATTTAGTCACACATTTGCCCAGATTATCACTACAAAAAGAAAGCTTTTATTAGCTGTTAAACTGCCAACCCAAGATCTTGCAAGACAAAAGCAATTCAACAAGCTTTCAATTTGGAGCAGTTTATTTAAAGGTATAACAGTAGCATTGGCAAAACTTCCAAATATAAAATGCTACTTCAGCAACTTTTACATCTAAACACTATGTGTGTTTGAAAACAGCACGTCAGGAAGAGCTAAGTACAACAGCTCTTAAAGAGACAAGGCAATTTTAAAAACAACAGAAACAAGAAAATAAAAAATGAAATAGTTTTGTTGTCATTACATTTCCTGTCATGGCATGACAACTTCCCCACATAAATGGGATTAATAAAACAAAACCAAAATCTCAACACAGACATCTAAAAAAGTGTCCCAAATCCTTTCCTTAATGTCTTTTTCAAATTATTTTACTCTGAATAAGTAGAACTAAATTACACTAATGAAAAGAAAAGACAGTCAGATGGAGAGCAAATAGTACCAGACCTCACAGATGACACATTTTTATATGAGACAAGAATGAACAGTGGAAGCAGATGGAACATTTGTAGCCCAACAGGACTGCAAAGTCACTGTGCAGAGGAGCTTTACAAAAAACAAAATTCCAGCATTTCACAAAGGGGTTTCATTTAACTACCTTTAGACTACATTTATTTTACAGAAGATTATTAGGGATCCCAGCACAACACTTCAGTGCTTCTTTATAGAGATCACACATCCTCATTTATTCCCATCTTCCTTTTTCACCTGCCACACTCTCTCCCACTGAAGTCACTGAGGCTTTCTGGAGTTCCCAGGAAGCTCTAAAGACAGCTCACCACCTACCATGAAGGTGACTATGCATTCATGCTGATCACTCAGTCCTAGTTACTCAGCTAATCAGAAAGGAGCACATTTTCAAGAGAAGCAATGGCTGCAGAAATGTATGGCTACAAATGGTATTGGATATTAGCAAGAGAAAGGATGGAGGACACTTTTTAGTTAAATTTATGCCACATTTCCCCTACAAATTACAGCTAAGATTATCAAAATTAGAGTATCAATTATTTTAACAAGGTGCTGTAGATGAAAGTTTATAAAAATTCTTGTACTGTTCAGCTCAGTATGAACTAAAAAATTACCTTATGTCACTAATTGATTCAAAACACTATTTCAATTAGAGAAATTTCATTTAGATCTAGTACAGACAAAAGCTATACCATTTCCCCTTCAAAAATGCTTCCAATCGAATATTTGCATCTTCCTTTTGTTTAGCTGCTCTTTAGGATTATGCTCAGATCTCTCTGAATATGTGAATATTGCATTCCTCAACAGAAGCCTAATTCTGAACTTCAAGAGCATTTATGACATAAACATGTTTATACACATGTGGAACTCTGTATGCACACAAGCATAATGCCACTAATGGCATTAAGAGATTCATAATAATTATGCATTTAAAAGTAATCTCTTTTACCCCATGAATTTCATTATTTCAGAACTCAGTGTTTTAAGCTGGTGATGATTTAGCCTTGCACAATGAACAGAAGGGTGGTGGCACACTCCCCCTGTGCTGCCAGCTAAGCAACACCTTCTTCCCTCAAGGCAAACAATGCCCTCCAACACCTACAGACAGCACCTCAAAACAGGCAGGAAAATCCCCAGTTTCAAAAGGCTGTAATGAGCAAACAGGAATAGCTGAAGTACAGTTGGGAGTGCTGCCACAGAGGACAGGGAGCTAGAGACAAACATCCCCCAAAAACTTCCCCTCTCCCTACAGCATGTGAAGTTTTGCATTGCTGTTGGCATGAGCACATGTTGTATTCCATCTTCAAAAGATTGCCTACATTGTCAGTGTGAAATTGAGCTCTGAGTAATAAATCTTAAGATTATTACTGTGTCTTCACAGGAAAAGAGAAAAATGCTTATGAAGCAATGACTTTAAATAGAATGTGAAAGTTGGATTTGCAGACTCAGCAGAGAGTGTTTTGTTTCACAGAAATTAAGCATAGATATGACAAGTATTATGATTTAAAGACATAATTTAAGTTCTCAAAATTATTTTAAAAATACTGTGATGAAGTATTTTTTGGGAATTTTTATTTTACTTATTTTTAACCCAAATCACAGCCATTCCAGCACAGAAAAGAAAGTTTCTTCTTGAACTAATTTTTCTTGGTATATTTCCCCACTACAGAGAAAAGGTAATGAATGACATTGGAATTATCTAGTTCTAAATTTTTCAAGTTTAGCTACATACGAAAAAGGATTTCAATCACAGAAAGTAATTTTTAAGCTTGCGTACTCAAGTATTTGCTTTTATTCTCAGCTCTTCAAAGATTTAAAAGCAAAACTCAACAGATTTCACAGTAAAATAATTCTAGTTAAAGGGCTCTCACTGATGGCCAAAAATGGATTGGCCTTGCCTGGTAGAGAAAGGAAGGGAAAAGTCTTGCAGAAAAGGAAAAATATATGGGAACTTATTCAGACTGGGGATTTGTGCTTAATTTCATTTTGCAAAAATTGCATATTTATTATTCCAGCCTTATTTAAGTCTTTATACATTTAATATTTGAATAAACCAATGATATTTTAAATAGTGCAAATGCATAAATATATATAGTTTTGGTCCCTCAGCTATGCTGATATGTTCACCATGCAACAGGACTATAGCTACAAAAGATTATTTTTTTTTATAAACTATTAGAGTATATAATTGTTGTAAAAAGTTCAAAGAAATTCGATAGGAAGAAAGTTTTTTTCATTATTTTCATCAAAAAGAAATCAGAGTAAAACACAACATTCATTTAAGATAAAAGAAAGTTATCCCAAAATAGTATAACTTTTTGTTTCAGTTTTTCATCCCCATCTTTCAAAAATCTCTATTAGACTTTGTAGGAAATGCTACTATATATTTCATCATAACTGTCAATTTTTAAAGGTAACTCAAAATTCAATAATTGTATCCCATCTTCCCAAATATATTTCTATTGCAGTTAGCTTGTTGAAATGGACACTGTAGAACAACAAATATATTCTGAGACCAGAATTCATGTCAAACACCTGACACCTGTACTCTGTAGACCTTATTTACACAGAGAGGCATGAACAGCTTCCTCTTTTCATAAAGTCTTTAATTAAACAAAACATTTCTCCTAGTTGATTATTTGATTTCCCATAATTTCATGTGCCATAAGGAAATGGGGTTTATATGCTAAGTATGACAACAAAAACTCCCCAAAATATCACACCATTAACTGTGTAAAACTAAGAAGAGGACAATCAAAGTCACAGTTTTCAAAAGCTGGCCTTTAAAGCCAAATGTTAATAAACACCTTGCATCTTATCTATTAAAAATTCTTGGTTCTTCTATCTCTATATAGATAGAAGAATTTATAGAAGAATCTATAAATTATTATTTGCTTAGTACTACACAAAAAATCCCTGCAGTTTTCAGCTATACACAGTCTAACTTACATAGACAGTGCAAAGGCAAAAAATTTTAGAGAAGTTTGTAAGTAATCCTAGAATGTCTAACATAATACTGTAAACAAAAATGGACATTTCGAAACAGTCAGCATTTCTCAGGATTAGACAGACAAATATCTGCTTTGATTTGCACAGTTCAGTCCAGCATTCTGCTGGTGCTGCCTGACACCCTGTCCCCCACCCTCCCCACACAGGAACTGTCTTCCACATCCATTCTGCCAGGTTTTTTGAGTCCATATGTTCATGACTGGACTTTTAATCTTACTTTTATTTCCTGACAGAAAAAAAGAGCAATAATCTCTCAGTAAAGTGCAGTTTTCCTCATTATTTAGATGTCTAAACATTCTCCCAATTCCCATCTACATAATGGAAACCAACAAGGCAAACGCCATCAGTCCATGTAATTGTATGCAAAACTTGTAACAGCTCATCCCAACAGGAAGAAATGTCTGGAGAGATATCAGAAATCAAAGTTACAGCTTTACCACACGTACACACCCACAAGAGAAGGAACAAGAGAGACTGTTCTGTAATATTCTCCATAGCAGGCATTATGAAGCTTGCAGTGAAACACATAAAGCCATTACAAAGTTAATAGAAAGAATCAGAGATGACTGACTTATGAAAAACATTCTCAGAGAGTGAACATGAGCTTCTATGTAAACCTGACACATATTTATGTCTGACTGTGCAGCTACACACACAATAGATGTAAGAAATAATATTCTACATGGCAATATAAATCACTAGACATTATCTACTTACTGTTAAGAGCCATAATATTGTCTGTTCCTGGATGATGGAAGTTTATTCCCATACGCCCTGCAATGTAAGTAAAAGCTATTTTCAATGTTTTTATTTCAAAACTGAATTAAATTCATTAATATGAAAAATTTCTAAAGGGAATGAACAGTCAGGGTAGCTGAATCTTCTACCTATTGACAACTTCCCAAGAATACACATTTAAAATATTTAACACCACAGCACCTTCAGTATTATGTACTTAAAATATAAACAACAAAACAATTATTTTAATACATTCCTACATTAATACATTATGCTTACCCTTTCAAAACAAGGCCTCAAGTTCAGCCTTACATCATTTATAGCTGGCTTCCAATAACGATTACAGTATTACAAAACTCCATTTAATTGGTAAAAATAAATCATTATTTTTCATACTACATGCAGCACCATTAGCTTTCAAGTTAACAGATAGTTGGAGAGGGAGTTCTTACCCTGGTTTTGCATTCTTCCCTAAGAATGTCCCATCACCTACCATTTGAGATAAGACATTGGGTTGGAAGGAATATTATTCTCAAGCAGTACATTCATATGTACTTTGAAAATAGATATTCTTGACCTAAAGGAGGCTCAGTCCAAAGAAACCTACTTTTACTGTTAGAGCAAAAAAATGAGCTAACAGCAGCAGTGCTGTTCAGATTCACTTTGGATGCTTTTTAACTGAGCTGAAGTATTAAACCTCATCCTGAAGACACTTTGGCATAGGACTTTTTAAATTAAACCATCCAAGAAAATCTGCAAGCTGTAATTTGTATTGGTCCTTACTTGGGAAAAGATGTAAAAGGATAATTATAGTCACATAAAAATTTATTTCAATGAAGTATTCTAAGTAATTTTATGTATATAATGCAATTCCATTTCATAGGCTTCTCCTATCTCTAGGTCTGTTGCTAAGTTTGGCAGCTAAGGAAGAGGTCACTTTACATTTCTTCACTACATGGACACTCAAATATGGGTGCTCAAGATTCACTCACCACACTGAAAAAACAATATAATGGTTATGTTCCTGTACTTCTGCAAACCCAAATTTTAACAAACTCTGGCAAAGCAGAACTAAAGCCAATCCTCTCCAACATTTTTAGTTCCTATTGATAATTAAAACTTTCTATTTCCAGTCACAGAAACTGCTGGGCTGTAATGAATATTCTTTCTGAACAGATGCAACTTGAAGTTTCAATATACTTCTTGAAACTAAGTCAGAAGCAGGATAAGGAAAGTAAATCAATCTTTTCTTCACACTGAAGTTTTCTCCCTTTAGAAAAAAATGCTACCACAATAAGGCTATGAAGCAAAGAGCACCTCCAGAAGGAAGTGAGGAACAAGGTAAATAGAATTTCCATTTTTACTTTCCGACTCCTTGAGCAAAGCTTCTTAAAGAGATGATCTTCATTAACCACTTCACATTTCCTAATTGCAGACATAATTCTCCTATACATATTTTCACATTAATCTGGCACTGCAGAAACATTAAAGCTGCTATTATTTCATTTAGTATAACCTTTGCTAAAATACTTCAGACATCTCCAGATGAACATTAATCCCCTTTTCCTTACCAGTGTATTAATGAGTGTGAGGTTACAGGTATTACTTGTAAAGAGAAAAGGTGTCTGTACTAATTTGTACTTTAAAATTAATACTTGGAATAGAAGGAAAAAAAACCCAACTGTGAAAATAGAGTAAAATTTGAATGCATAATACTTGGATGGCTCCTTCTGTTTTCTTTTGCTAAAGCTGAAATTCTGCTGTTCGACCAGCTTCAGAAATAGAATCCTATCTGTGACATCTGGGTTTGGTTTTTTCCTCCCTCCAGGCTGTCACTGGACCAGGTGCTGCTTGTGTGACATTTTGTCACCTGCCCTTGGCCTGCTATTTTTAAACAGTTCTTGTCAGCTATCTTTTAAGAGGAGCAGAAAATACAGAGCAGCACAAGCAGAAGGCCATGTTCTCCCACTGAGCTAAGCCAGCGTGCAGGATAATTCTGTACATTTTCAGAGCTCCCTCGTGCAACTCTACAGAAACAGATTAATGGAATCCTTTCAAAACACACCTGTACTAAAAGCATTCAAAAGAGACTGGCAATATACCAATAATGAGACAGCAAATTAATTATGAACAATTATACAGCCTTTCATATTGGTTATAATGTTTTTAATATTTTGTTGCTTGATGCAAATTATTCAATTGAAAAAAGAGGCCATCTGTAGATTATAAAACTGCATAATATTCTAAGGAACAACAAGAGAGCAGAGAAAGGAAATAATAATTTTTTAATTTAAAAGTGCAGTGTAGAACTGTGAAATGTAATTAAGAATATGTACTTTCAAAGACCTATTTAGATGAAACACATAAATGAAAACTGGAAAACAATCAATTTTAGGAAAAATACATGTATGTTACCTGAACATTTACAAAATCTATATAAGCACATATTTCTAATTATAGTTCTAAAACAAAATCTCTAGATAAAGGGTTCACTTTTCAATAACACACTAAACAGAAATGTAGGGAAGTTAAGAGCACAGAAGTTATGGATTCCAGCAGTTCAGTGAAATCATAAATAGGAGCCCTTCCAGTAACAACATCCCCAGTACTTGTATTCAGTGTACATCTGCCATTTTCAGTCTGCCTCTCTTGGTTTCATAACTATTTACTGAGTATATTTTCAATTACATGCTTTTATAACATGCACTTCGAGTACTGCAGTTATCTACAACAATAATCACTCTTCCATGTCTTTTCAATTCCTAGTTTAGAAAGGAAAAAAATCCAGCTGTATACTTCCTGCTCTTTAAACACTTCAGAGCCTGAATGAAGGCTTGATGATTTTTGTATAGCCCAGGCTGCACTGTTGCTTATCTTACATTGTTCAATTTCCTAAATTATCTCTCCTCACAACGTTTGGAGAGACTTTTCTAGCTGGACTGCCTGGGTGCCCTGCTGCATGTGCAATATCATATTTTGTCATGGCCGAGAGCCCAATTCCTTTTTAGAGCACATCAAGTCTGTGCATCCTCTCTTCTGCATTGTACTGGAAATGATATAGTAAATAAATTTAACTTTACCTTGTTCTTTGTAAAGGTGCATACTGATCTTGAATGAATTTTGAAATCTTTCTAACAACTTAAGGAAGTATACCCTTCCCACATATGCATCTTTCTTGATTCTTTTGCAAATAAACTTTTTTTAATTATCTAGATAATTTTGAGTTACATGATCAGTTTTGAGAAATAATTCTGTTCCAGAAATAGTAAAAATGAGCATCAGACACAGTTTTACCACTATTGCATTTCTTCTTTTATTCATTTCCTCTTCCTAAGTGCTTTATGGTATTTTGAACTTGTGTAACCCTAATCAGCACCTGGATATGAACACTCACATAGCGAAGGGCTTTTAAGGTTACAGTTACCTATTCTAACCTTATGTTACAATCAACATTCCAAGAAACAATGTTCATTGCTTATATACTGAGTAAAACTTCTTGCACTATTATACCTCATGATTTGCACTAGACTGACCACTTATACCAATTCAGCACTTAGTATTTGGCATGAGATTTGTTAGAAAATAGCAAAGTTGGTCTGCTTTTGACCTGTCCTGAACTTTTTGGGAATGAGAACTTCCTTGGAATGAGAACTTCCTCTCACATAATTCTTAAGATCACTGTTGATATCAATTACAATTTATGACTATATAATTCTGTGGCAAGGTCAAATGAAACTGGCAATAGGACTAGGTCTGCTCTATTTCTTTGGTAATAATACCTCCTTTATCACTCTTATCTTTTCTATCATTTCCAAGTTACTGCCAACAAAAGGCACTAAAATCCAGCAATACTTATTTGAATAGATAGGTAGCAAGTGGGGTAGGGTAAAGTTTGACACAGAAGAGTGTAAAAACCAGAATATTACCCCAAACATGTGAGATAAGATTATTCATCTAACTCCCATGTATTTGGGAGCCCAGATAACAGCACAACACGACTCTCCACAGCCTCTCTCAGCTCCCCACATCCCCAGCTCAGCCATGAGTGTGTGCTCCAGGATTCACAAATGGCCACAGAGTGTGAGGCATGTGTGCATATACAGGAATTTTAATAGTTTTTACCTGAGTAGACCTTCAACCATTCTCTCCTTTTCCCCAAAACTACATATATTGGAAGCTATGCTACATTAACAGACATGGCCAAGACAATTTCAACACCAAGAATATTGTAAGCAAGGGTCCACATAAAAATAAAAATAAGAAGCAGCTCTCTGAAGAAGTTTATTGATTTTATTCTCTCCCCTCTTTTTTTATGTATATTTGCCATTTGTTCACACCCATAATTTAAACACCCACACATAGAGATCTTTAAAAAAATTAAAATACTGAGCAGAACAAAAGTACTATTGTTTGCCAGAAGGGAAATATGAAGAACTATTACTGCGCTCACATGTATATACTTTAACTGTGCAAAAACATATTGTGGCAATGTGAAGGGAAGTGTATAATTATCAGCTATGAATATCAGTAATAAAAGTTTTTCCTATCACTGACTAAGCATATATATCCTATTAGCAGGAAAAACAAAACAGCATAAAATAAAACAGCATATACATTACAGTGAAATGCAGACTTTATAAGTAAATTACATTTCTTCAATAAAACACAGCTGTCTTGCACATATTTAAGTAGTGCAACATTTTTAGCTTGAAAACAGCTATATTTTCAAGATAATAGTAATTTGAAAACAAGACTTGAACTTAAAGTTAAAATTTGCATTATTTATAAGGGGTAGACAAGTATTTGTACACTTGCTCATTCTACAGGAAGTTCTAGAACTGTATTCAAAAGAGCAATATTGGCATTTTTCATTGGCATGTTTGGGAGTACTAAAATAAAAGTACTAAAAGGACTAAAAATAAAAGTATCAAAGCAGACTTCGCCATTAGCAATCTATACTAAAATATACAAAACCCTCAAAACAGTAGCAAAGTGAGAAAGAAAAAAAAGAAAAACAGCATTAAGTCTTTGTGAGGCCAATCTTCACTAGCACAATGAAAAGAGGGAAATAAAGAGAAGGAAAATTTGCTATCTCTATAACCACTTCTTAAACTAAACAAAGCAAACAAAAAACCCCCACCACTCCTGACCAAACAGATTCAGCAGGTCAAAACCAAGGACATGCTGTTTGCCAGCAGCAAATTGGGAAGTATGACCATTCGACAGGATCATTGCAAAAGGCACTTATTTAATTTAAAAAATATGAACCATTTAATGACCTTATTCCGTCCTGAGAAAAAATATTTAAGAGAATTTTTAAAAATAGGCAGAGTTTCAAATAGAAAAGCAACATACTCTCTTTCCTTCAAAAGGATTCGCATGAGGGGCCTAATTTTAAACACAAATACACATGCAAACACATCTGTCTGCTCATTCTGTTTTTCATGAACATTTACAGAAAGGGGTCAGATGAGCATTGAGATTTTGGGAAATGCTGGAACATTGCACTTTTTTCCTAAAGAAAGTGTTGCAAAAAGCTCCAACAGTGTAGCACCGTTCCTAGCACTGAGATGACAACATTTGTTCTATTTGCATGACCTTTGTGTTCAGCTGCCGACTGCAAACACAAATATGATCCATTCACCTTCACTTTTTTAGGTCATGTGGTAAACTTAGTGCTTTGCTTACAAAAAGCTTAGGAACACTTACAGCTGAACAAAATGAGGTGGCATGTACTGAAATGGAAATCAAAGTGGAAATGTGAAGGTCCATTCTGTGGAACAGAATCCAACAGTCCTAAGTTGCATATAATCTTCAAACTCTTGGCTGTCAAAAATGTGAGTAATTTAAATGTAAACAAGAAATCCTAAATTTGCTGAGTTTTCATATGACCTGATAGAGTCTTTACAAAAGTTATGAAGTAGTAACCCAGTAACTTCAGCTGTGTTTCACAAATAAATTGAGTGACATTAAGTACTGGAAATCAACATAAAAAGTTTCCCCACAGTTGCTATTTCTGCCTGTGAACTGCTGTACATTTAGATTCAACATCTTGATCTCTACTGAAATATTCTGACATAATCAACACATGCTTTGTGTATCTCTCTACAGTATGATATCCATGAAAATTAGGTATATTAAAGCCTACTCTTGAAATCTCCCTGTACACGTGTTGTCTCCAATTATTTATATTTGAAGCTGTGCCACACTTCTTTTAAAAAAAACCACAATTTTTGTTAGGTGGAGATTTGTAAATGACAAAGTTTGTTTCTGTCCTGATTTAGAATAAAAAAGCAAATATTACTGTTATCTAGTGTAACAGCAAATTTAAAAGAAATACTTTGAAGGACATGATTTCTTTCCTCAGTTTTATACTTATTTTCATGACCTGTCAGTAGCACATGTGCACAGCATATGATCTAACTGAAATATCTTATTTAATTATTTAAATATAGAACAAAGGCAGCTGCTAGTTACTTCTGATCAAAATATTTTTTAGAGATCAGAATACCTCTGTTTGTGTTGTAATGCAATAGTTTGACACGGATAAACATATTACAACAGTGACATATTACACCACAGACAGGAGACACTTTTATGTAGGAAAGAAATGTTCTGGTCAGTGATAAGTGGCATCTATCCATAGCCATTCTGATAATTTACTTCTGCCCTACACCTTTAGGTCAAAGCAGACTGTAAATAAAGAAAGTTATAAAATACTGCAAATATAACCTTTCCTCATTAAAGCAAAACTGTCGCTCACACTTTTGTAGTGTATAATATATTTTATTGGCCATTCAGAAAATAAATATGACTGTTCAGGAAAAACATCTTAGGAGAATCTGCACATTCTGTCAAAGAGGCCTCGTTATGACTGACATGGGGAACAGGCAGATACCTTGGGCTGTACACTGCAATTTGTCATTAACCAAGCAAAGCTTAACAACTCCTTTACTCAGCTTCTTCCCTCTTTTTTTTTCCTCCTTTAGAAAGAAGGAAAGTATTTACGAGTATTGACTGAAAGAAAAATGTTGAAGCTGGTCTTCTTGATGGTAGAGAAAGCAGGTAGGAAAGTCTGCCAAAGGGTCTTGGGACAAACAAAAATGAGAATTCCTTTTCAATTAATTTACATTCCTTAAATCTCCAAGCACAAAAATAGCAAATGACTTTTAAAGTTGCACAGTTCCAAACTACGAGGACAGAAAGCCAGGAACATACAGAAGGGTTCCCCTATCTGGCACAAAAAGCTGAGAAAAAGAAATCAGTTTTAGAAACAAAACAAAAGATGACATTGAGCACCTTCTCCCAAGACTGGGCTCATGATAAAATGCAACTTAGATGGATATGCTGCTAATTTAGGTCCAGAAATCTCAGAGTTAGAGTTCAAATCTCTTTTACAGCAAGAAATACACAAAAAGAACTGAGGGATTGAGTGACCCTGGCTGTCCTTGCTGGAGAGCACCCAGCCAGCCTGCCAGACTGGCTCAATGTAACTCAGCATTGCAGGAGTGAGGATCAGATCATTTCTGCTGCACCAATAATCTGTCAGACTTGCTCTGCTCCACATTGAAAGCAATAAAAAAGTCCCTCCCCAAAAAATGTCAGTTAATCACATGTCCTCTCAAGGTCAAGTGGATCATGCTTTAAAAGAAGTGATCTGCTTTGGTGACCTTGAAATGAACTCAATTTTCATGGCCTACAGGACAGACATAGCCTGACCCTACCTCAGACTGAGAGAAGGGGATGAAGTAACTACAGTAACTACAAACAAGAGACTCTGCCTTTCTCACCTTGAGCTTCTCCATTACCTCCTCTGAACCAAACAAAGCATGAGGAACTCAGACCCCAAAACAAGAACAAAATATCCCAGAAGCATTTCAATTTGGTCTTCCCATCAGAATCTTTTCTAGTTAATCCTCCCACCCACATTCTAATCGAGAGCTCTCATTCCATACCCAAGAGAATTATTTTTTGTTCCGAGTATTTGCTGGGACATGAAGGGCACACACGCCAAGGAGGACGATATTCCAAGCAAAGTTTCAAACTTCCGATAAAAATGCTTGCAATATTTTACTTGTTAATACATATATAGACAGTACTTCTAAAAATAAGTATTTGCTGCCAGCAGCAGGGTGAAATGATCCTGAAACATGGACCTATTTCAGGCTCTGTAACATGCACTGGAGGCCCCAAGAAATATACCGTTTTTCTACAATCAAATCTTCCTGTATTTTCAAAATCAGAGGATTTTGGTACTCATCCTTTTCCTACTTTCACTTAAAAATTTGGATAGTAAATGTATGGCAAACTGACCTGTAAGTGCTGCTAGCTGAGATTGTTTGAGAAAAAAGGGCTCATTTACCAAAAGAAGAACGATTTGGAAAAGTCATTTGAAAACCATCTAATTGCTTTTATTTTATATTGGGATTTTTGTATCTACAGAAGAAATAGTGCACAAACCTAAGAGAGGATAATCAAATGCAAGAGGAAGTAAAGATTTAAAGGGAATAAACAGTTTACTCTGAAAGACAGAGTTGGTAAAATGAAGAGAAACTAGCTCAGACACTTGGTTAAGTTAATAATATTCCAGAAATTTCCCACAAGAGGCATTCACATGGGCTTGTCTACAAGGAACTGAAAAAATTAAGCTGAAGTACATAACAAATATATTAAAAAAGCTTCAAGGTGAAAATAAATGAAAATTTGGCAATGACTTAAAAGCAAGCCGAAGCAAGCAGAACTGATCACTTTCTGAATGTACTAACAGACTAAAATGTCCTGCTACCTTAAGGGGGAGAGTCAGAGGAGTGTGGAATAAATAAAAAAAAGCAAGTGAATTTATAAGGCAACAAAGTGAAATGTGAGGAAGGTGCAGAGAAGGACAGAAGCTGAAAATCTTCTGCACCTATGTAGAGAAAAAAGTAGTGGGATGTACAAAACAACATTTAAGACCAATTTTCACAGAAAAAGAAACAGCAAAGATACAGTAAGTAAGAAAGTGGTGTCAGGACTGAATCAATTTTTGCAGAAGAATGGTTTTCAGGAAAAGGACTGAGCTAAAATAGTAACATATATCTGTTTAACACAGAGGAAAGCAACACCTCTTGCAAGGGAGAATGAACATGTCCTGTAAGAGCTGCTCCTATGAATATTCCCAGTCACACTGCAGTGTGAAAACAGGAGCAGGGAAAGTGCACACAAGGCCAGGGCCAGGCTGGGGGCTGGCAAAGTCAGCCCTGTACTTAGATGGAAGAGAAAAAAAACACAGGGAAAGCAACAGTATCACTGGGGGGAAAACCCATAGGCAGAGACACAGGGAGGTAACTAACAGAAAAGGGAGGAAGGCCAAAATGGGTGAGAAGCACTGAATGAGAAAATGAAATAGTTAGAAAGAGCACATCCCATCCGAGACAGAAGCTCTCATTAGAGCAAAAGCTAATGGTCCCATTGTCAATGGAAAAGATCAATTTAAACCTTACACAATATCCAACTTCAATAATTAATATCCAGTCCAATTTCTAACCCCATCTTTTTCATTTTTTTTCACACAAAGATTCATGTAGAAATTCATTCTTTAAAAATTAGTTTCTATTTGTATATGCAAATAAATACTGAAAAACCCCATAAAAATCATGGGTTTTAGCTAAATTACCATGTATCTAACAAGATACAATAAATAGTTAACTGTGTTTACTAGCAATTTGAATTTTATTTAATGTTCTAATGCCAGCCACATGAAACATATATCCAGTAGAAATGTCAATTTTTTTGAGCAGGGTTATTTAAGTTTGACTTTAACCCTTATTTCAGAGGTGTAAGATCAGAATAGACATGAGACTGTATTCCTTGCCATTTTAGAAGGATGAATAATGGTTAAAGACACATGAAGGCTGTGGCACAGCAAATTTCAAGATAACAGTGGTAAAGAAGCCAGTTTGCTTGGCTTGTGAATAAAACCTGTACCCAGAAGAGATGGCAAAAAGGGGACAGCACTTTTGACCAAGAAAAAATATTTTTACAATGGAGAGGAGAGTAAATGAGGCAGTCATGACATCAAAAAACATGTATATAAGCATTAGCATAGGAAGTGCTATACACAACTAAATTTCTTCTTCACATTCTGACTTCTTAGTATTTGGGAATCATTTCTTGTTCAATACTTCCTTGGTATATGGCTTACAACTATCCTCAGTCTTATAAGTCAGCAAGAATGCATATCAGCAAGAATGTGCACCTATTTTTAAACACAGCCAGTGAAAGATAAAGACAAAGGAGGGTGCAGGTTGATCAGGAATTCAATGAAACGCTGCCACACCTTTTACTATGCTATCAGCCAAGTATTACAAATGGTTTCATCCCTAACACCAGCACCTTGTAGAACAGAGTTTAACAGCATAAATAATCAAAACTTTCCCAGCACTTAACAACAGCTAATATCTTTTGGCTCTCCCTAACAATTTGAAATCCAAATTAAGATAAATTCTTTTAAAAGAAACCTGAAATAACTATGAAGATTAACCTTAACACAGTGGTTTGTTTAGGAGCAGTACATCCTAGCTGATAATCCACACTTGAGTATAACCTTTGAAAAAGATGTTGAACACAACAATTGGACTCCAGTTGCATGAAACATTTTTTGAAGTGACTGCAGCAAGAGATCTTGCTCTACAATTTGTTGATACAAAATCCTATGTTTCAGATATGCCAGTCAGATAATACTATGATTGTATACTTAGAATAAATGGATACACATTTCACCTTATCTTCCTAGTAGAGACGTTTATCTTAGGATAGGAAAACAGAAATTTCATAAAACTGGAAACTCATTCATTAATAAAAAGTTTATAGAAATGCTGAAAAGCTGATTTTTGTTTAAACACCAAGCAAGCATGGACATATGAATATTCCTAACCTGTAAAATGATTCCTCCACATTATATCAGCGAAACTCATTGGTGGGCCACTGGGAGGGTAGTGTTTACCTTTCAGAGGCTCATGATCAGTCCTTATCATATCCATTAAGGAATTTTCCAAAGAGTGCAAGTTAAAAGTGTCATAGGGCCTATTCCGGTCCTAGAAGAAAGAAAAAAAACAAAGGAAGACAATTGTTATTGAAAAATTAAATTTTCTAACATAGGCTCATTTCTTGTTATATAAATTCCAGCATCCAATTCTAGATGATAGAATTTGATAAAACTTTCTAAAAGAAAAAAAAAATAGAAATATGTCTACAGTTGTTTAAAATTATACCCTTCATTTTGCAACTGCTGTTTTCACCAGTACAGCTATGCGAAGAGGCTTTTAAGTATTTCTAAAAATATACATACAAGCAACTGCTAATTCTAAATATTGTCATTTAAATAAGAACTTAGAAATAAAGCAGTATTAATGCTTACACTGGAGACATGAAATTGTTTCAGAGATACTTGGTTTACAGCTTCGTCATCTGCTTTTTGTCACTGTGCTACCTTAATATCAGAGCAGAAGCAAGCAATGCTCAAGACACCAGCAGGCACCTTTGTGCCAGAAAGTACCAATTAATTCTTCAAATGTCTAACATTAACCTGATGGGTTTAAGGAAAGTACACTAGGTGCAAGAAAAAACAGAGTCAAGCTAGGATAACACTTCCACTGAAGGGCACTCAAAAACCTGAGCAAGGGCTGGTCTGTATTGTTTGAACCTCCCATTTTTAATTAACTGTAGTTCTGCTTCAGCTTTTAGTAAGTAAAAGGGATAAAGAAAAGAAAAGTAGGCCTACTAGAACAACCAGTTGCAATAAAAAAAGGGGGGTGTTGTATACTATATTATGCTACAGCTGATAATGAGTGGTATAACATCCTACCCTGCAAACTGAAACATTTATTGTAATATGCTCCCACAATTCCTGGAACAATGTTTTTCACATGCTGGTTACTATAAAATATTCTTGCTTGCAAAACTAGTATTTAAAATCCTCAGAGAAAAAGCAGTATTCATAGAAAAGGTAATAAAATTATGACTTAATAAATATTATTTCTCTTGAACCATCTTGTTCTTAGGTTGTCTTTAAATAGAACTAAAGGAGAGAATGGAGTTCACTGGTATAAATTAAGCTTTCTTTTAATATTCCTGTTCTGGAATTAAAATAAATACACATCATTAAAAGCTTGCTGTTACAGAAAACTCTGAAATACAGATAATCTTATTGTCAAAAATCTCATGTTCCCATAGTGCCTACTCCAAACTGAAGACCCATTTTCCCTTATCCAACGTGCTAATGTTGTATTTTCTATAAGTGGACTACCATTATTTTCTATACACATTTATTTAATCTATTGAGCATTTCTGGCAGTCAAACATGATGTTCAAAGAATAATACTTGATTTCTGTTAGAAGCTATACTAAGTACTGAAGTTCAAATGAGCTCACTCATTTTCAATTCTCTTTGTTGACGATTCTTGTCTTCTAGAGCTGCTTAGAATTCCATCATTTGTATACTGTTTTAAATAGAGTACTTGCTCCCCTATCCAAATGGACGAATACATTTTATTTTATGTTTCAGTGTATGTCCAGCAAATCTAAAGTAGATCCTAGGGAAAAAAAACCCTCAAACTAAACAAGAACATCCTTTTGAAGAGAAAATATGAATGCAGAGATATAGCTTATATCCTAAATAGAGGTAAGGAAGTATTTTTCAGTGAGATGTGTGCCCTGACCTGGTTTACTATACAGCCATAGCAGAGCTGAGCTGGCAAAACCAACACTGGCAGGAGACCTAAAGGGCAGGCCTGCAGCTTTTGCCACAATGGTAGTTTATTCCAGCTTCAAACATTCCTGAGATTACAGTCTTAGAGGTCAGAAGGCGTGAGTTCAGAAGAGGACACAGCCTACAAATTGAATTTAATTGCCCTTTATTAACATATGTATGTTATATTTTAACCATGCTACTATAGCAGCAAATCCCTGGGAGGTCCTGCTTTGTTCTGTAACCTGCCAAGGAGCTGTGCACATGGACATAAGTGGAAAAAGGGAGGAAGAAATCATAGCATGGCAGCAAGGCTATGCAGGGCAGGCTTGTTGGAATGCTGCATCTTCCTAACCTTTTAAGGGGCACACAAACCTGCAATATAGTTTCAAGATTAAAACAGGCCTACATTAAACACAGGAAGATCAATTTAATCAAAACCAGGCAATTATAACACTTCCCATTATAGCACTTGAGCAAGATAAATCTAGTAAAAGAAAATTTAGACGCAACAGATTTTACGAGTATGTTGTGGCAGTGCATAAGTATAATGCGTGCTGACTCCAGACTTTGCAGTGTGGGTGATAAAACACAAGTAAGGGCTAACATTCTAGCTCCTAAATAAAAGGGCTATTACCATTTTTCTCAGTAGCTTTCATTTCAGTAGCAACTCATTTGTACTCAGCAGATTTGAAAACTGTTTTCTAAATTCAGCAATTTCTTCCGAGATGACTGGTACTTCTGCACACACACACAATTATGTTTCCTCATTTCTCAGCATGAACAGGTTTGCCTGGTTTTGTGAGCTGATACTGTTCCAGCTCCTGGATTTGCCTTTTGCATTGTTTCCATAGGCCACCAATCTATTGCCAAACAATCCCAACAACATAAACAATTCATAAAGGTCCTTAGCAGCACATGAGAACTTTGCAAGAAAGTTCTGGGACTAGGATCAAGAACTAAAATCAAAATATAAACAAAATACAGAGTGATAAAGCATAATAAATAACTTTGAAAAGAAGCTTTAAAATCCAGCCAGTCTGGAAGATTTGCTACGGATATCTTCCTACAGAAGACAAAGCTCCTAAGACCTACTTAGATAAACTGCATTATGGATAAAAGAGAAATCTCCAGCTACCAGGCACTGCCTTTGGCTACACAATAATCATTAAGTCAGCAAAAGATTAAGTCCAGCCTGCCCATGTTGGATTGTATTTCTGCTGTGTGCAGACAGCAGCTCCTTCCTTGTTAGCTGCTGGTGTATATGGCAGCATATTTCAGTTCTCAGAATTCTCCAGACTTGAAAGAAAAAAAACAGTTCAGTAATAAGAGCTCTTAGAGAAGAGATGTGTCCCAAAACTTTAAATCCCAACCCTTCATGGCTGCTATTTATATATTCATCTATGCCATGGACTTCCTCAAAGTGGACATCAATACAGTGAGAAATCACAAATGCATATCAGGATAAGATTTTGAAGAATCACAAAGTGAAATGCACCTGTAGTTGGAGCTGGGTCTCAACTTTCTACCTCTAAACATCTTACTTAAGATAAGTCTGATAAAAATGTCACATAACAGTGTCTATAATCTTTTAATTAAAAAAATCAAAACCAAAGAGTAACTGCCAAAAATAACTGCAGAGTCAATACACTAAAATAAAATGAGAAATACAACAATGTGCATTTTATCTAGATCTTACACTTTTGTGCACATGTATAATGTTAGTCTTTAATTACAGAACCATGACAATTATTCAGAAGTCTCCAGTCTCCATCCAACACACATAATGAATGAGCTCTAGGAATGAATCAAAACAGTGCTTTGAAGAGGTCTGTTTATCTCTAGGACAGATGCCTGTGTCACTTACTCCAGGAGATGGCTGAATTTTAATAAGTGCATCACCAAATTCCAGGAAGGCAAAAGTAATTTTGAAAGTTATCTTATTTACAAAACAAATATTACTTAACAGTACTGAAGTACTGACACATTTGTAACATTTGAAATAAAAAGAACTTTTTCCCATTTGTTGTACCCTGTAACATGGTAGGCTTTGTTCTGATCCCATCAGACTCAGAGCAGGGGCATGTAAGGGCAGGGCATACCCAGCACTACTCCAGGTCCCTCCCAGTAGATACACAAACCATGTCTTTACTGCTGAGAGAGAAAGAAAAAGAATGAGAAAAATATATATGACTACATCACAAATGACAATGTCAAGACCAAATCTATAGCTAGGACCATAACAGGTAAGAAGTGGATCTTAGTACAGCCTGATTTCCTCATTAACTCTCTCAGCTTGAATAGTAGCCCAAAGTAATTGGAACTAATGAACTAAAAAAGGAAATGACTGACCTATCCCATGGCAGAGACATGGAGAATATGCATCTTGCTCCAAAACCTGATGCTGTATCATTTTCTTCTGACTCTGCAGAGGATTATGGCAGAAAAGACACTTGACCATAAATTATTAAAGTACAGTTAAAAAGGTAAAAGTTTTACCCCAAGAATGCATGTCAGCAATCTAACTCATGGTGCCCAAGCCCAGCTATCATCCATACTCAGAATCCTTAACCATGAAACACATGGTTGCATGTTTTAAATCCTTGTTGGCATGGTCATCTACATCTATAGCACAAAAATACACATGGAGTTGAGAGACATGCCTCCTCTGCATATTCCTTACTGTGCAAGCAACAAATCCTCAGGTATCTGGACCTCCCCAAAGACACATTTCCCTGGGTCTACATATTTCAGTTCACTGACTTCCTACTAAGCTTCCTATATTCTGAGCACTATCTCAGTTTCGGTAATTTATTTCAGTGCTCTTCATTTTCATGCTGCCCTAGATTTTCCAGCTTTCTGCACCAGTATGTGGCACAACACAACCCAACTCTGCTGAGCTACAAGATGGCTTCGACTCACAGAAATATTAACTGTTTCCAGAACACCAAAACTCCAGTGAGGCTGCCAGGAGTCATCAGAACCTGCGACATTACTCGTAGTATTTTCATCAGAACAATGAGTGAGATCTAGGGAACAGCTGAAACTCTTATGGCTTAAACAACTTTCCTATCAATGCAAACTTCCTCACAGGGGTCACTGCTGTGCTATTTTATTTATCCATAAACCTGGATTTGGCTGGACAGGATTGCTAAGCATTGCCAACAAAAGCTGAAGTCAATGGAAGCACAGCTTTGAATAAATGCAGGGTAAAGTGCCAGCACTGTTTCGAACAGGGCTCGCTCACTCTGTTCTAGCACCTGCAGCACAGGTAATTACTAAGAACACAAGGAAAACAAGTTTGTCTTGTTTCAGTATCTCAATTCAAAACAGCAAAGCCAACAACTGCAAAAAGAAAAAAAAAAAAAGAGTATTGTGAAGTTTAGCTTGGGACATGCTCAACATGCCATGATGGTGCACATGAATGATCACATCCAGCACACTCTAAAGGCTCGCTGGGCAGTCCTTCACTTCTCACAGCTTCAGGTGGGATGCAATCCCACTTGCATTCTCAGAGAAGTTAAAAAAAAGAAGTCTTTCAAAATACAGGAAATCTGAGGAATATGGTCACACGGTAAAGTAAAATTATCACTGTACAAAAGAATTTTAAAATTGTAAATAGCAAGTGTTACTTCCTTTGCAGCTTGGTGCTGGATTGCTCCCAAAAACCTGACAGACAACCCAGATACACACAGAACTAGAACAACCAGAAATTTCAGTAATTCTTCCTTATATTGGATTTAATAAAAAATGAAATGAACCAAAACAAATACGACATAAAATGTAGGTAGGATGGAACAATAGGGTAAATTTGTCTATGCCCATAATGAGGTATAACGACTAACACCAAGTCTTAATGGAATTTTATTTGAATTCCACTTTCTTTTTTACCTTTCCAGTTAATTTTGTGTAGGAGTAAACTAAGGTGGATTTATTGTGTTCCTTTCCTGGAACCAATTGGGGAATGTTTTCTTATGTTATTGTTGCTCTTGGAACGTGCACAGAAAACATCAACTTCATATATATTTGTCTTTTTTCAAGACTACCAACTGTAGCACATTTTATTTTCATAGGTGTTCAGAAGTTCACTGGGCAAAAGGTGAGTTTTTTAAAGCCTATTTAGAAGGCTTCTAAGAAAAATAAGGAAGACTAATACACATATACAACAATATCTAACTGTATAAATATTATGGAAAAATTTCTATGTAATTTGAAAAATAGTATTTCAAAACTCTTGTTAGTATTCAGTCACCTTGTCTGTGTTATATAAACCTTCATAGTTAACATGCAAGAACTCAGACGGAATCCAAAAGCCTTGAAAACTTGACGTACTCAAGCAATTTTTCCAGAAAGAAAGGTAAAGCTGCATTCAAACTTTAACAGCTTATAAATTCTGAGTTCTAAAATCTTTTAGTGAAATGTTTGTAATTTTTATTTTCAGATTAACTAAAAAGCACAGAAATATTAAGAGATGCAATCACAATCAGCATTATACAGAATTACAAAAACTAATAAAATTACATTATGTGGTTCAAAACCACTTCACAGCTGAGATTCCCTTTCTGCCCACCCTTAATGTTTGCCCACCCTAGATGTTCAAAATATATAGAAGAAAGTTCAGTCTTTATAGCTATAAGACTTGGCATCACACTCACTAAACTTGACTGTCCTGTCAAGTTCCTGAATATTCAATATTTCCTTGCAAAGTGGGGGAAGAAAGTAATTCAATTTACACTGCATTTTCCTAAAAACAGCTGATAACTTAGTTCTTCTTCCAATACACATTTTTATAATATGCCAAGCCTACTATTCACATGATCACTAGTGTTATTTCTCCATTCAATGACAGTCATGTACCAAGAGTCAAATGCTGCAATGGGGAACACCATCTTTTACCTTGCTTCCATCTTCACAAATAGAAATATGATCATATAACACAATATTTCAAGCATCATCTTTTGTCATGAAAGGAATTGAACAACATATTTTAAAAACGCAAATCCCTACAACAACAAATAAAAAAAAATCAGAAGAATCAACAAAACATCTATTCTTTTTACAGCCATTACACTACTGTAGGGAATGATCTGCAGACAGTACAACTGACTGAACACTCAGTGACAGGATTTATGTTTAGTCATATTTTGTTCAATGTGATGCTTTAGATAAAAATCTGCTCATCAGTCCTGCTGCTGAATGCATCTCAAAAAGCTGATGTATCCACTTTCTATTATGGTGACTGATTCCAGTAACAAACAGTTCTAACACTTGTGAAATATAGGATTAAAGTAGTTACACCCAAGATGACCATCAATTCACAAAAACAAGCAAGTGGAAAAAAAAAGATGTCAGCAGCAGAATTTACAAGCCCATTCATTATACCCTTGAGCTATTAAAATGACATTATTTAACTGGTTCATTGGCCTGCTGTGCATGAGTTCAGCACTGATAAGTTACCTTTGGGCTTCTACCTCTCTGTTCAGTAGAATGTTGCCAATGTGTCCCATTGCAAGGAAAAAGTAACATTGACCTAAGAACTCCTTGCCAGACAAATCAGCACAAGTGCAAACTTCAAATCACAAAATGAAAGCACTGCAGAGATACAAAGGAAGAGGTGCTACAGCTGAATAATCCCACTTTGAAGGCGGGACCACAGAATGTAAAAGACAGAAGAGGCATGTTGCGTAAGGAAGCTGTTGTCTCAAAGATTTACAGTCTGTCCGTGGTATGATAGCATAACGAAACAAAATGGGAGATAGAAAAGAACACAAGTAATCCTGTCAAACAGATCCCTGAGCACCACTGCACAGTAGCTTCATTTACCATGGCCACCAAGCAAAGGAGACTCAAGGATTTCTCTGAAACAGTGGTTTTGTCTACAGTTACTGATCATCAGTGACAAGGAATATATTGCTAAGAGGAAAAACAAAGTATCACTGAAATGTTTAAGCCTGATGACAAATGAAATATTGTCTCTCACCCTAAGTCATTGTGCTTTTAAGAAAAATGTGACTAACATAACATCTAACTGGCATATTCCATGTCACACTCCTGTTCCATTTCTGTCGTGCTCAGGAGATAGTGCCTCCTAACAAAAATCTTGTATGCATCAGAACTCCAGTAGCTATTTCAACAAAAGAGAAAGACCACATTTCATCTGCTCACACAGGACAAGATCCTCACCTACAGGTCTGGAGAACTTAGGACAGTCATGCTCCATTTCAGAAAAGGAAATGGTACAGTGGGGATCGTTGTTCCTAAGGCCTGGGGGGAACTGGGGCTATTCACCAATATTTACTCATAGGCCTAAAGCAGGCCAGAAACACTGGCAAGGAAAAACAGCTCCCAGAGAAGACAAGGAGGTGACGTCACCTTTGTAGTGTGATGTCACTTTGCATCCAGCAGGATTTAAAGAAAAAATTTAACCTATTAGTTGCAATATGCTTTTAATTACTAATTACTTACCAATTACTCATGTGAACTACCCAAGTCGTCCTAACTTTATACCATTATATGGCATGATTAATATGCAACAACCCACTCTGTCACATTCTTCCTAAAGGGATTGAGAATAATCAGGTAGCAATTCCTGTCCATCAAGGACATAATCAATCATAGAATCCCAAGCTGCCTCAGACACCTTCATGTAAGGAAAAACAGAACTACAGGCTTTATCAAGCTGTGCACCTACTACTAAACAAGAGTTGAAGACTCCTGTATAGCCAGTGAGATACCAGGCAAACCTTTTCCAGAAGTGTCATTATGTCAGAAACTCTAATTAAAAAATATTGCTATTACGTATTTGATCATCAGCAAAATTACCAAAGGCTGCATATATGCAACTGAACAGGCAGGAAACAGGAAACAGCAGACAGCAGCAATCCAAAGAACACTTGTAACATCAAGCTCCACTTAGAGGAAGGAAGGACAGAAGCAGAGCAAAAAAATCCCAGCCCCAAATTATGTTTTAATTAGAAGCAACTATTCAGATCAACTATATGCAAGCAATTCCATTTCAGATTAAATTTTATAAACAAAGGATTTTTTTCAGTGTCAAGTACTGAATCATGCCATGTATTTAAAAAAAAGTTCAATTTAATAACAAATTAAAAATTAATTTATTAAATATATTGCCTTCATATGATAATATATTAAAATAGTAACTGAATCATGCTATGCATACTTCCATCTTTTATTGCCAAAGGGGCTTAAAGGCACAGAGGATATGAGGAAAAGAATAACTAATATAAAATGCCTGAACACTCACGTTAAAATTCTTTAAAATAACCAGAATAAAAAAATTCTTCCCCTTAAACAAGAAGAGGACATGAGCAGTTGTGTTGTCAGGTAGGTGTTATGCATTTGAATTACTGCTGCACATTTGGATTTAATTAAAATAATTCAGAAATCACTTACAAGACACAAGTACAAGTGTGAACAAGCCAATTAACCAAAAGGAAACCATATTGAAAATTGAAAACCATATTCATACAAGCAGGAAAAGCACTTTCCTTCTACATCATAAGAGGTAAACTGATTAGCACATGGCAAATTTAGTAAAGATTGCTCCAGACAGGAAAAACGTCTTGAGATAAAAGTCTACCTGATTGGCAACAGAATTCTGTCTTTTTTTTTTTTCTTCTTTTTTTTTTTTTTTTTGCACAGGGTAATAAAAACTGACAGGCACCTTAAGAAAATATTGCTACAAGGAAAGAACCGGGATGTTCAGCCACTTACATATATTCAGGGAAACTGTAAGAAAGACAGCATGAATGCAATGGACAACAATTGTCTAGAAAAAGTCTAGTAAGACTCAGGAAAAAAATTTAAAACACCAGAAGTCAGGAGAAAATAATGTAGCCTCCATAACTGCTCTTCACATTCATAGAGGAAAATCAGGTAAACAAGGGTAAACAGAGGAGACAGATAAATAGTAAGAGAAAGCAGTATCATCTATCCAACTCAGTAACTGATGGCATGGTACCATCGTAATCAAAAGGAGCCAGAGTCAGTAAGGCCGTCAGTGGAAGCACTAAAGCTAGTCCAACTCACAATGTCAGCACTGTGTATATCTGACCAGCAAAATAAAAATGAAAGAACTGCAATAACTCAAGCAGGATATGAAACTATAGATGACCAACACTGTTTCTAGTTTTTATGACTGAAATTCAAGGATTTTGTCTCTTACGAAGCGCAGTGCAGAAATAATGTAGCATTATGCATTATTGACACAATACCCTGGAAGAGGTAATTCCTGCTTCTTGAAAGAGTAGGATATGGCTGATCTAACAAGGACTTCCACAGAGCATTTCACATGCTGCTACAGGCAAAGTAACCACATAAAGGGAGACAAAAAAGTAACCAGTGCAATTGAGGTAAGAAAGAAAATGGCAAAACTGGAAAGAACTGATAGTGCTCAACAGAATCTGCTAAAGAAGTGTGAATAATGCAGTTTCTTAAGGGCAAATCTTGAGACCAGTTTCGTTGAGATCACTTGAGATACTTGAAATGAGTAATGTTGGTTATTAAAGTAGAAACATAATAATAATATTTACAAGACATCATCAACCCAGAAGAGATAAGCTCATCATACGAAAACAGCTGAAGAGCTGCAGCAAAGCAGACTGATATTTAATAGCACTAACTACTAGGTCATGACCTCAAGAACTCAATCTTCACCATAAAGTAGGATCTCATCAATCAGTGAGAGTGACACAGAAAATAGAAATACAGGAGTTTTTTAGTTGGACAATTATAAACCACAAATATAAATGTTAAGTGTGAAAAGGTTAAAAAATCGTAGATTGTATGCATGCCTGTATTCCTAAAAAAAGTTCTTTTCACTGTGTTTGTCCTTTTAAATTAATTCTCCTTGCTCTACATGTCCAGTGGAGCCAAGGACTGAGCTAAATTTTGAGACATTCACCAGTTCAAGTTTATATTCAAAGAAAGCTACCATGAGAGCAAAATAATTTGCAAGAAAACTTTCCAGTTCCTATACAAAAGTGAAGCCTTTAAAAAAACCTGTAAAATTTACTATAATCCATTTTGAAGTAGTTTTGAATGGCATACACAACAGCAGGTACTTCTCCCTTGCCTAGCAAGAAAAAAAAATGTTATATAAGTAATCTACTACTTTGTAAAATCATGTCAGAAGAGTGTGTTTCTGTTTAGACAAGGGAGGTGAGACTGTCTGCAGAAACTTGCATCAAAACATCACCTGTAAAATCTGCTGATAATTATGGCTGATTTTTTTTTTACTCAGAAGTCACAGGTACAGCTTCACATATTAGCAGTCAAAAGTAGCAGGAGCCACCCACCTGAGGACCCTTACCACTAAATGCTAAATCTGGTCCAAACGTCTCAAGATTTTATTTGCAGAAATTCTCATATTGTCATGTTGCATTGCCATATTTTAAAATGCCACAGTTCCCTTTCCATTCTGTACTATAAAAGTCCTACTTTTTCTTGTTCCTGACTTTTGTTTCCTCTACTCTCTTGTTCTTTCTTAGTCTTCCTGCTTCACAGTCAGCTGCTACTTCAGGCTTTGTGAGTTTAAGAAAAACCCTTTCAGTTACTGTCAGAGGTCTCACTGTTCTCAATTTTTTTCCTATTATCATAGAAAAAAACAATATGATCCTGGAGAGAATACATGAGCAAGAGGATTCTTAAATGAGGTGAAATAATTAAGTCAGACTGTTGTGGGCGTCATGATTTAAAACTAGGAGTTATCTAGAAGTAGTTTAAAAAAATTCAAACCCACAAAGTGTGCTATAAACATTTTTACACACTTGGTTATTACACACCTTAATATTTGCTAAGCACATCAAAAGATGACATTAGATTTGCTTATAAGCCATCTGTTAACATGCTAGCAACCAGTTAATACATAAATAATTTCTTAACCCTTTACAAATGTTAAGGTCATGCAGTAAATGGGAGTAACACTAGCTACCTCCATGTTAATTCATTAATGCTTTTAACACATCTCTTTCACAAAGCAAGATACTTCAGCAGAATGAAGCAGCAACTTTCAACAAGGAATTAGGAAATTTTCATTTAATCCAAAACAATATTTAACCACTCAAGTGTTTTAAAGCAAAATGTTTGCTCTGTTTAATTCAGCAATTTCAAGAAGAAGCTACAATTCCAAAGATTTTCTTTAGGAAATGAGTCTTACTTGCAAAAAAGAGCCTCAGTCAGAGAATAAAACCCAGAGAGCTTTGGTGGGTGAATTTCTTTGTTGTCTGACATTTCTCATTAAATTATCAGCTTTAAGTTGCCTACAGTGTTGCCAAAAATAACTTTTTAGGATTAATCTTTTTAAGATGAGCACCTTCACAATAATTCTACATCAGAAAGGTGAATTTCACCAGAACATCCATTTATGACCATGACATAAAACAAAATCATATATAAAAAGTCCATGAAAAAGCCATAATGAATGCTTTTCTCATTTATGTCAGAAGTGGATCATTGTCAATCTGTGTAAAAATCCATCCCAAGTCTGAAGCTTGGTTTGGGCATAGGGAAACAAATCAGTTCTGCATGTTCAGACTAAGTAATCACTTGGTTAAAATGTCTAAATTTCTAGAATTCAGAACTTCTAGCCAGTATTTCTGAAAATTCCATTCTCCCTGAATTTTGATTAAACCTACTTTAAAAACCCCTCATGCTATTAATTTTGCACAGGACTAAGTGAACACAGCTACAGGGATTTATTGGGCTTTCCTCTGTAACCTGAAGCTTTGACACAGAAAGTGGAATAGGGGAGGCCAACTCAAATGAGAAGCCTCATTGAAAAAAAGAATCAAAATTCAGGAACAGGAAGAAATAAATGTTTGAAAGCAGCTGAACATTCAAGGGTGGATAAAACAAAGCAAATGGGCCATGTCCACTGAAACCTATTGACAGGGTCTGTACACATAATTTTCATTAACTTTGTTAAACCAAGAACAAAGAACTATAGAGTTGATCAAAAGCTTCTTAACTTGGGTGATGAATCATGTGAAGTTTATCATTCTAACATGCAACAAAATCTGTGGTTTTGCTTAAGTAGTTTATTTAGACCCCAGGAATTTAAAGGAAAACTGCTGCAAATTCTCACAAACAGAAAAAAATAATTAGAGCAGGAGTAATTCTCCAGAATCTTGAAGATGCACAGAGAAAAACGTACACAGTTGAAGAAAAAGATGGGATCAAAGCAATTAAATATTTTGCTTCTTTTCTCTTCCCTGATGAAAAATTCTTAATTCCTGAGTATTTGCTATGTAGCATGAACTGAAATTTTCATATGAACCAATTTGTTGTCTTCAATTTTTTATGCCTAATTTGAGATTCACACAAACAGCAAACTAAAGAGACTGCAGTGGACATTGTGTTCAAAGACCTATTTTCTAAATATTTCAGAAAAACCCTATGATTTTTTAGTCTTCTCAGATGGAGCATTGAGAAGAAATGAATTTTCCAAACTCTGTGCACCTTATTTACCTCTGTAGAATGGACTTCACATCATCCCTTCTAACACTGTTGTGACAAAGCAGATCAGTATCTATCCTGATTGGCACAGTGCTTCACTCCTATAAGATCTTAGAAAAATTGACAACTCTATCTCTGGAATGAGCTTGAGAAACATGCAATAAAGAGACAAAGCCACTTTTCCACAACAAGGAGGAAAAGGAAGACATCAATTAATTGTGATTTACAAATCTACTCGTAGCTTCAATCATATAACTGAAACTTAAGGAAATGAAAATGTTGACCAAGTCTGAACAAACAAACAAACAAACAAGCAAAGCTTCTGTGACTTTTCACAACTTGCATTTTTAAAATTCTAAAATTTACACATAATAATAAAATGATTACACAAATGAAGATATAATTCTATATACAAAAATTTTACATTCTTCTAACTACTGAGACAACTGGGTAGTACCAGCATGTGCAGCATTCTAACAACTGCTTAAAAGCAATGCTTTTGTGAAACATGGAAAAATTAGATTAAAAAAAAAAATGAAACAGAACATGGCAGTGCTACCCTAAATTTAGGTACAAAACATATAAGATATCACAATAGCCTAAAAACTGAAGTCTAGACTAGAAGCAAAATTCAGATGTGTTCTGTTTAAGGTAAGACCACTTTTGAACTTTAAGCTAAACAGTGCTATATTTTATCTTCTCCTTAGTATAGGTCTGCTAGAAATTACTCCTGAGTGACCTTCATGAAAGGAGAGCTATTTTACTGCTAACAAATGGAAATATTAATCATTCACTCTTTATTCCTTGAAGAACCACTGGAACCTGAAAACACTACTTTTCCAGGTCTCTCTTCCTCTTACATTCCTTTCACAAAAGCAGTCTAGGCAAATAGATAAAAACTGGGAGAGATGATCCAAGAAGGGAAATAGCAAAATTAACTCCATGCTCTTCCCCTTCCCTTCTACTGTTCCTCTCAAAGACAGATAAATCCTCTGTCAAAATTTTAAGACAGAATTGTCGATTCACTGTTTGATATTAATACCTTTAATGTTTTTAAGGAAGTCCTGTCTATGTACAGAGTTGATCAGAACATCAGCTGCCTACTGAACTCAGACCTTTTCTCTACTTTCACTTACTCTGACATATTAACTATGATTGATTATTTAAAATCAAAACTCTGATCAATAGCCATCAGTGCTCAATCATCATACTCTGAATATAAAAGTCATGTGCTTTTTTTCTTATACCATTACTATGTTTTAGTTAATTTGAACATGCAGACATTTACCATGAGAAGAAGCTAGAGCCCAGAATGACAAATTTAGACAAAGAAATACAATGTTTTAAAAATTAATCTTTACATAGACTTATTACATAGTTGCATTCAACTATTTCTGACTGAAAAAACCCTCTAGATTGAAAAAAGGTTTTTAAAATTAGTCACCAGTGTGTATCAGCCAGTAAAACTCCTTTAGTCATAAACACAGAACTTTAATTGCTAGACTCATGAATGTTCCAATATTTGAACTCTACATTTATACATATATATGCACTTATATTTAAACACAAACTCATTGCATGTTAGAATTGGCATTTTGTTTAAGTATGAAATATTGAAGTTAAATAAAATTCCTAAATGTAGGTTATAATTTTATCTCGTCCAGACTAATTCCAATTAAAAACAATGACGAAAAGACACCACACCAAAACACTTCCCCAAAAATCCTTTCTCAGTCTCCCTGCAAAAGATAGCATGTTAAAACTATCTTTATACACAATAAACACCACCTTTTTTATTTCTGCTAGAGAAATATTTATCAGTAAAGCTGCCAAGAATGGTTTGATGCATGCCAGAATCTTCAGAGCACAAACTGCAATGCATTTTTTGTTTCTAAAGAACATTACTTGGAAAACGGCAAAACTCAGCACAGTTTCTGGAAAATTGTTACAGTGCTGCTATAATTAAAAATCCACAAGGTAGATACACTTAATTAGAATACTGGTCTGCAAACATTTAATTCCTTCTCTATCTTCCCTGCAAAGAGAATTTCTTATCCTTGCCTCCAAGGGTCTATTTCAGGCACTATCAATCCTCCTAACCCCAGAAGCTGTGTCCCAATATCTTCACATGGCCCAAAGCCAAAAGAAATTCACCATTTACCTGAGACAAGTGAAGGGGAAGAGAAGCAGGAGATGACAACAGTTCTGTACAAGCCTCACCACTCTGTTGGAAAATGGGACTGAGCCAGTGCCGGGAGAACAGCGTCCCAGGGAGAATCAGTTAATGCCAGCCTCAAATGCCAGAGCTGAGGATCACCTAACATAATAGCAAACACGACTGCTTGCCACACAACAGTCAGAGATCCTGCACCTGAACCACTCAGAAGCCAAAAAATATTCAGAAGAACAAACTGGCCATGTTTTTGTATTTCCTCTCTGGCCTAGTTCCACACCTGTTCCCATAATCTCATCTCCAACTCTTAATTGCTACATTACATTTCATTCCAGACTGATCACTTTTTCCTTTCAACTATCAACTTTGTATCTCCATTTTTTTAATATATACATTGCAATTGACTTTTCCCAGTAAGTGTATGAATGTAGTCTCTCTCAAAGTATTTTTAGTGGCCTTTCCACATCAACCATAAGGCAAACACCAGCAGAGTTCCTACCAAGTCATATTTTGAATCCTCTGATATGTTCTGCAGCACAACTCCTTGGGACAGACACCAATTGGTTTTGACATACAAGATGCACTAAAGAATTACTGAAATTAAGGGATGAAAATATGTAGCATATTGCTTTACATACATGTCTTAAGAGAAATATTTTCAAATCGAACATTTTTTCCTAGAACAAAATATATCAATAGCTGAGTATCAACTATCTTCAAATATTAGAGACTCAGAACACAAATCTCAGTTACAGATCTTTTCTGATCAAAATCTGTGATCACTGCAAAGACCTGAACTACAAAACGGCTCTCTGATGTTATTTCAAACAGCAAATATATTAATAGCATTCTTCTTTCTTAGAAAGCCTAATAATCCTAACATAAAATAACAGGTTAACACAAAGAACTTGCTAATGTGCATAAGTGTGTTGCTAAGAAGTTTACTGGAAGGTATTTCTAAAGTTGCTCAAAACCACACAGTTACGGAGGGTGGCAGATGTAAATGGATAAACCTGCCAGAACTACTTGATAGTGCTGACAAGCAGAACTTACTGTGTCAACATATTGCCCAATTTAGGGGTGGGGGGAAGAAGAAAAAAGACAACCAGACCCTTGGCAGCAAATATTAAACTCTTAGATTAATTTGAATTTCATTTTTATCAGTGCAACTAAACAGTTGCCTCCTACCAATGGTATGGTTTCAAGATGTCTTTGGCATTTTGTTAAGTATAGCAGCAATCAACAGTAACCCAGATTACAATTTTTAATAAGCAAAATTCAGCAGCTTGTATTAAAAAAAAAAAAAAAAGGAGCCTAATAGGAAAAAAAATTACAAGTGTTCTGAGTTCCTGAAATCAAACTGTTATACCAGCTGGTGCTGAGAATAGCCTACGCATTTGCTTTCAGTTGAACATGAAAATACCAGGTTAAATCCACAGAGAAGAAAACAAGTTTCCAATTTACATATTGGCTAATACTTCAGTTTTTTTGAAACCTTTATTTCAAAATCAAAAGAACTTTTCTTTAAAAGCAGTTAGCTATTTTTTTCCTTGTGATCAGTAAGTATCTGCCAGTTTAATTTGTGACAATTTACAGTCACAATAATAAAGTTCTGTATTCATTAAAGATGTATCTCCCTAACCAAACCACAGAAATAAGACCATTTACTGTTGTTTTCACTACTAATTGAAATATACCAAGATTTGTAATGTCTTACATGGAGACAATTCTGAATACTTGTAAATTGAAACACATTTCCCACTCCTAAAAAATTACTAGGAGCTATTAGCTTTTATGGTGCTGTGCTCTGTGCAACATAGTATTTAGAGCAGGCATATTGTGTCTAAAGTGTAATCTTCCTCCAGCCTTCAGTGCTTCAGAGACATTAACCAGCAGCTCACCAGAAGCCACTCCACCTTCATTTAGGCCAGCCAATAAAAAATTTGCAACTCTCCCTTTAAACAGAATGAAGCAGCAAAATGAAATTTCAGGGCTGACTATAAGATGTCCTCTGAATAGGACTGGAAAGTGCATATATTTTACTTCAACAGTCTCCTAAAATAATGGAGGTGGGGATACATTTGTTTGATTTCAGTTTTTACTGTGTTTCTAAAACTAGGTGTCAATCTAAATGCTATTCTTATCAAACTGATAAGTTAAAGATGTTTGAGAGGTCATACTTTCTTGAGAAAACAACTACCTAAAAAGCAAGCATATATGAATGATTTTACTGTATTTCAAAGCAGAAAATTTTGACTTGTCGAACACCAAAACAGCTAACCTAGAAAAGGTCTAAGATTCACTTCACCTAGTATAGATATAACTGCAAGTGCAAGCTCTGCTTTTTACCAACTTAAAATGGATTTCACACCATGACAGGTTTCATTCTGCATTAAAATTGCAAATCTTCCATTTGGCCCAGTTTCAGCTGCAATTGATCTGCTTTGTCGTCACAGATTTAAAAAAAAAAAACAGTGAAGGGCACTGCAGCTTTAAATATTTCAGAGCTATGTAGCTAGTAAATAGACTCCATTGCAATATGGCTCTGAAGGTCGTGTCCTATTGTCTCTTTTCTCTGCAAATATTCTGAACAGCATAAAATGGTTTATTTTATACAATACTTTCCTGCCATTTCTAAATCTTGTCAATTGTATTAGGCATTTCCTTACTGGAAAGGACAGATACGCCACTCTTTCCATACACACCCACGCTGCTTCGAGATGTATTCAAAACGTCCACTGTGAATATAACAGCAGGGTGGACGTATTAGATGTACACAGCCTTTCATATGGATGCCTTATGCGAACGGACTCCCCGTTAAATCCCACCACAACATAAGGATAATTAGTTATTGCAATGGTGATAAAATAATTAACTGAATTTCAGGTCAAGAAGCATCTTTGGTTAAAATTAACAGCCCAGTTAGAAAACTGAACCAGCAATTTCAACATCTCAGCTTTCTCACATATGGGAGAATAGGAAAAAAAATTCTAACACAGCATCAAGGGAACATAGTCTGCCGAATCTGTTCATCATGAAGGCTACTACCTTTTAGATGCTAAAAAAGGAGCAAAAAACAACAGCAACAAAAAATCCCCATACACCACATTTAACAATAAGTTACAAGAAAAATAAGATTTTAAACCTTAAGCTAGAATTGGAAATCTTTGTGTACGCACTCCCTAGGTTCAACCCCACTTCTTTCATGTAAGGTGACTATTTAGTGAAAACATGAGTTATGGAGATGCCACTCAGACAGAACAGTAACACAAAACACAGCCCTACAAAAACCAGAAATCTGTGATAGCTGTCATCATGCAGAAGGTGTGTGTAGTCATTTACCTGAAAAGGCAACAGATTGTTGCCATTGTCCGTCCTGAACGCGTTGTCTTCCATCCAGGATTTGGGGGTTAAGGGTGCAGCCCGTGGGAACTTCGGAGGGGCAATGACATTGCTGGAGAAGGGTTTTTTAAGGGGTGAAATGGGATTGAGGGGGGAGGGCACGCCGACTCCCACTCCCACGCCAACCCCCACTCCAACTGCCCTTCGAGGGTCCCTACCAGCCTGCAGCCCACCCCAAGGGTTGGAAGGTGTACTCCAAGCCGCGTTTTGATGGTTATTCCAGCTGGAGGAGGACGAAGAAGAGGCAGAGGAGGAAGACGGTTTGCTGGTCATGATGGGCTGATGGCTGTAAGCAGCATTTCTCTGGGCGAAAGGTGCCTGGTTAGGACTCACAGGTGACCTCCGCTGCTGCTGCTGCTGCTGAGCTTGCTGCTGCTGCTGCTGATGTTGGTGGTGTTGAGTCTGAGCTAGGCCAATCTGAGGTGAGAAAGTGCCACCAAATACAGGGTTGACATGGTGTGGAAAATTCTGGAAAAGCATTGTCCCATTGACTGGAGTAATCCCTTGGAAAAAGCTATCATCCACCGTGTTTGTGGTCCCTGTAGACCAGGTGCTGCCAAACGAGGGAGATAAGGAGGTGCCGGCTGCAGGTTCTTGTTGAGGCTGGTGAAAGCTCAAGCCAGGCAAAATGGGAGACTCCATCTGCATCTTCTCCTTGCTATTTTGGGAAGGAGCCGATGTGCCGATACTAGTCACTGAACTGTTGTCTTCTGGTTTGGGTGTCTCCGACGAGATGGGTGTAGAGGGGGCTTCTGCTGAGTTTGGATCTTGCTGCTGCTGCTGCCGCTGCTGCTGGGGCTGGGCTTTGCTTTTGTCCATCAGTAAATCATCCTGCATGGTTTGCGCAGCTGAAACAGTAGGGGAAAAAACCACAAAGACAGATTATTAACATTGTCATTCATACCACAAGCCAGTCTGTTTTAATCATTTGCCAGCCAAAAATCTCGTCCTATTGCTAGTACTACGCTACAGCATATTGCAAGGCAAACCCGTAATCTTCCCCCTCCCCCATTTAGGAATATGTAACCTTTGATCGTGCTAGATTGCCCTTAAAATATTTTTTAAGATGCTTCACCCTTTTTGATGCCTTGTTTCCCTTCAGTCTAAATGAGAGATGTGCTTATAGGGCAGAGATATACAGCAATTTCGCCACGTCTCTTTTCTCTTACACCGGAACTCAGAGCTCTCACCCTGCAATGAGAAACTGATTCTGGTTCCTGTTTTTCCAAGCACCCTCCTCCTCCACCTCCTCCCCCTGCTTATTTGCATACGTCAATAAATACTGCTGCGTCCTTCAGCAAGGTTAAAAAGACACCAGTCTTCGCTCTTCTCCACCCCCTTTTCTATTAGGGGACCTTTAAAGGAGCCGGGTACCGATTTTCCTTAATTAACAAGCAAGCTTGCAGTGATTGAGGTTTATCAGAGCCAAGGCGCACAGGGACGCTCGCTGATACGGGAGCGGCTCCTCGCTGCACAATCGCTTCCTGCCCGCTCCCTGCGCCCAGCCCGCGCCGGCTCCGGGCAGCCGAGGCGATGGCACGGCCGGGAAGGGGGGCCGGGGGGCGGAGACACTCCGCGTACAAAGCCACCGATGGGTGTCAGATTTGCCTTCGGTGACCTTACGATCTTTTCGCGTAAAACGCTATTTTACATCAAAGCAGTCCTTTACTTGAAGGTATAGCTATCTACTCCCCCTCTATTTATATACATACCCGCTCTATTTATACACATACATATGAAATCATCGGTGATTTCTCCATCAGAAAACCGTAAGGTCAAAATCAGCAGACCGGGATGGTATAAATAGACTATGATCTTTCTAATGCTTTCAAATGAAATATAAAACCAGCGAAAATCGAAATATTTACAATATAGACATGCTGCATGTTGAAAATCATTTTTATATGCACAAGACAAAGACTAGTGATGCAAATTATTTGCTAAACCAATACATAAGTTTAAACTTAAGAAAGGAAATGTATGTGGAATGGTTTAGGCTTATATCTGCTAGAAAAGGTGCTCCATATGAAACAGGGCAGATCATATAATTTTATAATGATTTTGAGACCCAATAGTACTAATACAATACAGACATCAAAGAACAGCAATTGCATGAGATCACAACAGGAACCTCCATATTTTGCAGGCTTTTAGTCAATTAAGAAGATAATTCTAAATCTCAAAAGTATTTTAAATGAGCCCCAAATCACTTACTTTGATTGAGTAACTATGCCAAAGATAGCCATCGCTGAATATCTAAATGCATTGCTATTGAGTTAATCACATGACATTTACATGCCTAAGACTGCATATTTTAGGATTGTTTTTGTAATGTAACAATGTAAAGCCAAATCAATTAACTGTTTAAGAAAGGTGGCAAAGTGTGAAACTGTCCTTTCTGACATCAAATGGTCCAGGTGTATCTTACATTTTTTGTTCTTTCCTTTAAATATCTTCTGAGGCATGCACACACATTTTAGTTAAAATTGATTCCAGGAGAGGTTTCTGGTATCTAGTAAGTTACTGCTTATGCTCCCCTTGATTTACCAGTTCAGTATGTAAAGTGAGCAGCAAGGCTTCCTGAGCAGACCATGCTGTGAGACAACATTAAGCTCCTAAGGACGGGGTAAACCATTGCATCTGTTCCAGGCAGCGCTGCTGCTGCTGGGAGTGCAGAAAGCCTTGCAAGGCATTTTAAAGCAATACTGCAGTAAAGCACAATATACCAAGCTCTGTGTAACTTTCCATTAGCTTCACTTCTACCCACATCACTATTATTCCTAAGGCTACATAAAACTACTGATGACTCCACATCAGAGGGAGAAAAGGATTATGTGTATCCCTCTCCCCTGGGTCTGACCTATCAGTATAAAAATACATTTAGAGAAAAACATAGCAGCTGAAATGTTAAAATTCTGTCGTCAATAAAGTTATATTTAAATTAGTTAGTCACCAGGTTATCTATAGTGGCTAGTACAGCAGTTGCTTCAAATATGTACCTTGACTTAGCTAGCTGGTTTTGAACTTTATACTAAGGACTGTGATTCATATTCCCTTCCATATTGTTTCTTAAAGGCAAAAATCACTGCACCGTTCAACCCTCTTGTCAAGGTCAAGACCTTCCTTTAATGAATGAAGCCAGTCCAAATAAAAAAATACTGGTTAATAAATTACTTTGAAAGACAGGCCAGCCAATGTCTAATGTGGGACTAGTATGCAGTACTCTTGATTAGTTGGTGTAAGTATTTGTACAAATTTACAATCCAGTACAGGAACTCTATATCCCCATAGCAATACCAGATCCATTTGCATGCAGAAACCCACGCAGCCAACACAGAAATGGTTAAGGAACGTTTACCTTTGGATTTTCTGTATTTAAAGATCAACAAAAGGACAGTATATTTATTTTCTTCTTTCGGGTTTGGTATATGTCAAATAGTCGACCAGTGTGGCAAGAGCACTTTGACAACTGGAAGCTTTCAGCGCATGCTCTCCCACGGAATCATGGGGTTTGAAGTCTTACCGAGAGACAGCATTTCACTGCTGCTTCCTGAAAGGAAGAGAGCTCGAAAGGAAAAAAATATATGTGCAAACTCCCTCTTCCCAGGGAAAACTGCTGCAATCTGAATCATCAGCTCTGAGGAAATATCTGTCAGACTGAGCTGAAAGTGACTAACTCAATATGAGCTTTTAAATAGTCTGATTTAGAAGCCAGATCAAATAGCCACCTATTCAAAACAACTGCTAGACAAAGAAATAGTTCCAGTATTTCCACACTTCCCTTACAAACTCCTAGCAGAAGAAGTTAATTATAAGCTCATACCAGCTATAAAGTTTACAGCTATTACGAAGGAAATCGTGCCATGTTGCTTAGCTGAAGAATATATTAAATAATCATGTGTCTTAATATAATTTCTAAATATAGTCTGAAACTCAAATACAAATAGGTCAAGTATGAAAATTTTAAAAGAAATCAAAATCAGTACATAGGAGAAAAGTTGTACTATTTGAATGGTTTCCAATTTTCAAGTAAGTTACAACTTTTTTATTACTGAGCTGTTACTACACTGAAAATTCCACCAAAAAAAAAAAAAAAAAAAAAAAAAAAAGCTGCTCAGAAGAAAATCAAGGTGTGAATGTTACTATTTAACATTCCATCTATTCTGTACATAGTGGTACCACACTTCTCCCTCCCTCCCTTTCACTACCCACCATCTACATATCTCCAGCCTCCACATCAATACACAGCCTGACAGGAGTTTCTCTCATAAGATATTAATATAGTGATCATTAATGGAGGTCAGGTAAAATTTTCAGAATTTAATTTACTGGCATTTGGTGCTCCAGTTTGCACTAGTCCATGAATTATTCTGGGTAATTCATAACACTAATTATTCAGACCAAATAGTAATGCTCATAAGGAAATACATCGTTGAAATCAGAAGTGTGAAAATAACAGTGTTCAATAAAAGTGCAGGCTGATTTTCCAAGGATGAAATATGCATAGCTTTGTGCATGAAAGAGAGATGACTAAAGCTGAGAAAGATAAATTAGGGCAGTTGAAAGTGAGTTGTTCCAACACTTACGTCTCTGCTTTCTGCACTCTGTTTATGTTGGACTGTATGGTCTGCCTGCCCTAAATCAACTCTGTAATTAAGAGTTTCTCAACGCTTGCTCTAACCTGTTTGTGCTACTCTGATTCATTAAAGGCAGCAAAACTGTTTTCTTACAGCAACAGAAAATACTTAACTCTGTGAACTATCCCACCTCTCACAGGGCTGCCTCTAGGCATTCTATGTCCCTCCTTCATGTCCCTATTTACTTGTGAGTTATTGCTTTTTAGATGATTTGAGGATCCACATGCAAGGGACCGCACTGTTTCTGTCGGTTCTTCCCAGGAGACAGTTTCACTTGATAGATCAATCATTAGGATAAGGAAAAGCACTCCAGAAGCAAAGAAAATCAAGATATAAAGACAGCTTTTGATCAACTAGCCACTAGAAGAAAACAATTTTTTCTGTTTCTAGCAACCAACTCCCTCATAACTGGAAGTTAAAAGATAGTAATGACAGCTGAATCAGAACACAAGAGCTTAATTCAATCTGGTATATGAATTACTTGACCTGTGCCAGTTCCAGAGAAACAAATGTAAGAAAGGCCCAAAATAAGCCAAGCTAATTCAATTAACATTGTATAAGGTGTATTTTTATTTTAAGCAATTCATTATGAAGCAATTTAAGCCTCTTTAAGCCTCCTGTGACTAACAAACCATGCTAGTCTTTTTGACAGAAAGTGACTATTCCAACTAGGTTGAAGGTTAAAATGACGTGTTACAGTACTGAAAAAAACCCAAGTTTTATTGTAGAAACATGTTTTTCGACTAAGATTAGTTTTACTTTAGACTAATTGAGGGCTACTTTCTTTTAAAAAATGGAACCAAGTAGACGAAAAATACCTAATTGATCTTGTAATTTAATTTTACATATTGCTATCATAGCAGATAACATTTAAATTTGCCAAAATAAAATATTCCTATATTGCCAGGTTATTTAGCTTTGTTGTAAACAGTGAATAATTTCCACAGTTTTAATACTGCCAGGTCAGAAGAACCATATTAAGGTACAGCTCCTTCCATATTTGTCATCTTTTCCAGGCCTCACTAGAATAGTCATATATACATATATATTCAATCTACCTCCATGTCATTCTTTCAGTACTTGCTTGTCAACTTCTTTATTAAGCTTAAACCTGTATAAATTTGTTATCAAACAATTTTGTATTTTTTTAAGTTTATATTTTGTAGTAAACCCAATGGCCAATTTTAGGGCTCTATTTTAAGCCCTAAATAGCTTATACTTGGTGATTTTCATTAAGTTCTGAACTTGCCTTCAACTGCGCAGTTTTACTTAATTTACTTAAAATGGCTGCTACCTCCAGTCAGTGTCTGGGAGCTGAGCCCTGGCAAAGCTCCAGGAAGAGCAGCCACTTTCCCTCACTCTGCTCTGGCCAAACAGAGCCTGCTCCCAGGAGAGTTCTCTCGGCTCAAATGCAGCCACTCATTGCCAGGTGCAGGTAAGAGATGACAGAGCGAGGCAGAGCGCAGTGAACATCAGAGAAAGGGAATGAAGAAACAAAGAAGGATCTATTAAGGGATGATATAGCAAGCAATAGTTTAAAAATGAAAACAAAATGCAAGAGGCAATCTTAGATTTACAGTGGAAATTGCCAATGCAAAGAAGGAAACATAAATAACAAAAAGCGGAGAGAAAATTAAGAGAAAAGGGGGATGAGGGAGAGTGAAGGAAGAGATTGAAGGGAGAATAAAGCAAGCATTTAAATAGAGCAGCTGCACATCCAGTCTTGTTAAGGAGAATATAGAAGGATAAAATGACAATTCTTGCTCTGTCTAGGAGTAAGGAAATGGTTTTTGACAAATTTGAAACCAGTTAGTTATATATGTATTTTGGGATCACACTTTGATTTTGGAAGGAGCAGAAAAAGAACATATACCCCAAGCTGGCCAACAGTTTTCACAAATCAGTTTTTGGATTTCAGAATCTTTAAGCTATTTATGGGATGTTAAGGGGTCTACCTTTATAGAATGCTTTGGGTTGTAAGGGACCTTCAAAGCTCCTCTAGTCCAATGTCCCTGCAATGAGGGATATCTTCAAACAGATCAGGTTGCTTAACCTGACCTTAAATGTTTCCAGGGATAAGGAATCCACCCTCTCTCTGGACAACCTGTGTCAGTGCTTTACCACCCTCATAGTAAAAGATGTGTTCCTTATGTTCAATCCAAATCTACCGTCCTTTAGTTTGAAACCACTAAAGCCTGTCCAATCATGCTTTTATGTATCCTATTACATTTTTATTTTTCATGTTTGGAAAAAATTAATTTAAAGTTTAAAAACATCCAAACCTACTGAGTGTTCACTATTTGACCATTCCAGTTCAAGTTTTGTCCATTCCAGTCTTGTCATACCTTCCTTTGCCAGTTGTAGAGCAAATTAGCCACCTTTGTTACAGATAGTTCTATAACCTCAAATGGTAGCCAAGTGATCCTGGGCTCTAGTTCCATTTCTCCAGGTAAATATTCTTGACAGCTATTATTAGCCACTATGACCTTTATCATAAATGGCAGGCAACCAGCATATCCTTTCAACACGAAAGCAAAAATACAGAAACTACACAAACCACATACTCCTAGAAATGAAACCTGCTTCCCTCTTTCAATTTGTAATACTTGAGAATAAATATAAAAAACCTAAGCTAGGCTAACCTAGCTGCTCAATGTGCTGGCCAGTAGGCAATGAGCTTAGTCCAGACCAAGAATAGGAACCAGAAACTCTTGATATCCAATATTGCTCTTACATGCCACGGACAGCTGTAATTGGGACAGTGTGTATTAGGATTTCTTCCAGGAGGTCATGCCCATGTGGTTTACTCAAGCCACTGTACATCCAACACTCCTCAGCAGTGGTAGCAACACTGAATTTTATGGTCCCAAAAATAAGAACAAAATATATTTTCTGGGAGAGGATGTCAATGCCTTCTTCCTATCTGTTTCTATACCTCTTGTAAGGAACACTTACAACTCTGTAAAAACTTCAGCATTCCTCCTTATGATATTTGTAGCAATTAGAAAATAAACAACACCCTTACTATTATGCACATAATACTGCTTACAAGTCCAAGTACTTTACATACATTTTGACAACACTTTTCTTTCCCCAAAGACTCTCAAAACCAGACTGATTTGTCCAGACTGATTTATCCCTAGCTAAGGCAGCACAATCAAAGAATCTGGTATATTGCCTAAACTTGCCTTCCTATTCCACCTGATGTCTGTTGTCACGTACATGCAAAGCTTGATCTCAGCCAAGAACAGTTCTAGGTTGATGCAGCTGCACAGCTGCACCCGGGGCTTGGCCCTGTAAATTGCAACCTTGAACAGCAATTGCAGTGTAATTTACGCAAGGTAGAGGAACTAGTTTCATATAGCAAATAAGCACTGTTCTTTAAAAAATATAACCTGAAAAGGAAAATTAAAAGTTGATTTTTACGAACTAATCTTTCCAAGAATCTGTCGTGTCACAACAGCCTCTGAAAAACAGGCTATTGCCTTTGCTTCGGGAGCACGACGTGAAGGCAGGAGACAAACACCCATGGTGGAGGTAATTGGAAAGGCAACTTCTTTCCAGATACTATCCACCTCTTTGCTCTATAAAGGCTCTTCAGCTTCTAAATTTCCAGTTTTCTAGATTGTGATGCTCTAACTTGACTTCTCAACATACAACAAATTCCAAAAGCACCTTAGAAGGATTTTTTTTCCCCCATTTGGAAGCACACCAACAAAAAAGAGCTTTGCCATTACCACCGGCCGTGCCATCCCTCACGCCACTTGCACATAGAAACCAGTGGTCACCGGGCCTCCATCGGGCACCAAGCGCCACTTACAAGGGCGCTTGTCCTTGTCACTGACAACACTACCACTGAAACGGATTCATTTCCCTTCCGCCGTTCCAGCCGCCGCCTTTCTGGGCAGCCCGGACGGGGCTGGCACCCGGCAGGGTCCATCCGCCCTGAGGGCAGGTCGGGGCCCGGCGGCCGAGCAGAGGCGGGGGCCGCCTGCACCTGTTCGGCAGGGGAGGGAACGGGAGATGCTCCTGCCCGAGGGGGTCGCTACGGGAGCGGGGAGGGGGCAGAGCAGGCGGCCCGACCTCTCCCTCCTTCCTTCCCTCCCTCCCTCCCTCCCTCCACCCGTGAGCGGTCCCGGCCGGCGACGGGGGGCGGCAGAAGGGGCGGCAGCCGCCGGGCGCGGACCTTCCCCCCGCAGACCCCACTCGGCCACCCCGCCGCGCTCCCGTACCTGCCCCGCGCGCGGAGCCGGGCAGCGACTGCGCGACGGCGGCGGCGAGGAGAGACATGGGCAGGGCAGAAGGAGCGCCCCGCCGGACCTTTAAACCCGCGCCGGCGGCGGGACTACAGCTCCCAGCGGCGGCAGGACTGCGGCGGGACGGCGGCGGAACTACAGCTGGACTACAGCTCCCAGCGCTCCCGGCGCTCCGGGCACGGGCTCGCGCTCTGCCCTTGGCGCAGGCGCGCTGCGGGGCCGGGCGGCGGTGACGGCGGCGCGGTTGCGCTCAGCGCTCGCCGCCTCTCCCCGCGGCGGCCCGGGCGCTCCGTCCTGCCCCGGCCACCGGCCCTGAGCCGCGTCCCGCCTGCCGAAGGAGGGGCCACCCCGGCCGTCCCGCAGAAGGGCGGATTTGCCGCATTCCCGTTCGCTCCCCTTTCTCCGCCACCGCACGCGTGACGCCTTTGTCAGGCTCCGGGCCCTCCGCTGGGCCCGCTCCTCCGCCCGGGGCCATGGCCGAGCAGACGGGCTTGGCGCTGCCGCAGACCATGGACAGGTACACGGAGGGAACTTTCGGGCTGGGCCTGTGACCCGCCGCGGCGGGTTTGGGGCCGGTGTCGCCGCTCCGGTTTCCTTTATTGCCCTCTAAAAGCCTTGGTGGCCTGACAGAAGTTGTGCGAGCGCTATGGTAATGCAGCGCAAGGTACCGCGGGCAGCTGAGGGGCCGGGAGGGATCGCTCCCGCAGCCCTCGGCCACAGGAGCCGTGTGTGCCTGAGCTGGCCCTGGGGCAGCTGGGGGCTGCAGGAGCCTGTCCCTGGGCCCAGGAGAGCCTCTGGGTACGGAACGCACTGACGTGCACGTAAAGTGAGGCACCAAAAGATGACCTAAGCTTAGCCGGCCTTATGTGTTTTGTTGTTGGTTTTATGATCTGAAGAACGCCTGCAGTTGTTTTCTAGAGCGTTTAAAAAAATGGCAACCTTTGAAGTATTATGACTTAAGCATCTTTCCTCGTCTATAATTACTACTTGTAAATTCTATTTATTATATTTGTTTTCTCTATATGCTTTTATTTGAATATGTAGCACTTTCGTTCTGTTCCACTGAGCACTTCAGATTTCTTCAGTGTAATTTTGACTCATCCATGAAGCCCTTGCAACCTATTCCTACAAACAAACCACATTCACAGCCTGTTATTGCAGGAGTTGTAATAGCCTGGTATCTCAGAACATGGGGATCCAGAAGCAGTCCGGCTTCTGTTGATGAACCTGTCAAGTTTTCATCATAAGGAATCAAAAAGAACCCTGGTGGTTTTGTCCTTTCCAGGTTGCCTCTAAGGAAAGTGTATTTAATGAAATACAGCCTGTCATCAGGCAGGTGATGGAAATAGAAACCATGGGAGGCAGGGCATCCTGGAAGGTGGGAATGAGAAGTTCCAGTTTGATATAGAAAGAGGATAAAAGTGATTTGGGGAGGGAAAGTTTGTGTTCTAGAAAAACTGAAAAGGTAAGAGATGACAAAGGGATGATTTATGTTATGAAAGTATTGCTGAATCAACTAAACTAAAAAAAAACAGAAAACAAACCAACAAACTTTCATCTACATCCTGAATTTTGTAGTCTAGTAATAAATATTCAGATTTCTAGGAAATCATAATACTCTCTGTGGCTGCCCTGATGCCCATGGCTATTGTATCATACTCTGAAGTTCTGGTTCACCCTGTTGGGAAATGGCTGTGAGGTTGTGTTTATAATCTTTGTTGTGACCAACAGTTAAATTAAACAATTAATAAAAAAAAAAAAGTAGGGAATTACTTACCTGGTTGCCAAACCAGTTGACTGTTTTTCAGTTGTTACCTGTCGTAGAGATGTGGGTTTTGATGTACATTTAATATTCTTCTATCCTTTCAAGTTTGTGAAATTATAATTTGTGTCTCTGGCTCTTTTCAAAGACTTTTCCTAGTAGGCTTGGAGTAGCTTGATATGTAAAACAACTGGACAGTGTCTCTGATTTCCTTAATATCAAGGACAGCAGGGAAAGAATTTGAAATACCTAAGTAGCATAAAAGGAGGTGTGAAGAGAGGCTGGAGCTTTCATGTAAGAATTCCTTGGGCTCATTATAGGAAACTTTAGAAACAGGAGTGTCAGAAGGGATGAATGTAGTAGTAAGAAGGAACCAAGTATTTAGGATTTTAATTTAATTCAGAGTGTAGCATGAGATCAGTAGAAGGATTTTGGACTAACCAAGACCTCAAAATGCAGTTGGTGTAAATAATTTCTCTGGTTTACGTTGGGTTTATGGAGCAGTGTTACATTTGAATAAAGAGATTTTTATGCATCTGGTGTTTCTGAAGGTTGTACATAACTGTGATCATGTTGTTTGTAGTGGTGATCAAGATAAAGCTTCAGTATTTCATCTTAAGGGACATACCCCATGGTTAAATTATCTCTGGGGATTCTGAGGAATGGAAATACTTCTTCTATCCTGTTATCTTTTTTTGCTCATGACAGATATTTGTTTTCCTCAGTGAGAAAAAAGGTATGCAAAATCTTAAAGAGTGATTGCAAATTATTATAGCTTAACACAAAGTGCATACTTTAAAATACAGATCCTTTAGCGAAGGGTGCAGAAAACAGCTTGCCAGTGAAGACAACTTTCATTTGGATTCTAATAACTGAGGAAGGGAAAAAGAAGAGTTTTCTTCTGTTTCCAGTCGATCACCCCCGGGAGTGGTGCCATGCTGTTGTATCCAGAATTAGATGTTGGTGTAGATCTGAGTGCATGCCCTGCTTTGTATACAAGGGTCAGAGCTCCCAGAGCAAGTTCTTTAATTCTCTGTTTGGGAGAGGAAACAGCTGAATTTTTCTCTTGACTCTTAGATTGTATACCTGTATGATTACAGGTTTATTTCCTTAATAAAGTTGGATTTCTCTAGTGCAAGGACTGACTTGATAGCATCACCACATTCTTGCCTGGGATTCATCTTTCTTTGATGTATTTATGCTCCATCCTTTATTTGCCTGCATAATTTCAGTCTAGGAAGCAACCCATGGATTTATAATGAAGAAGATAAATAGCAGTTAAGATGTAAGGAGTCAGTTACTCAAGATTTCTACCTAAGGATTTTATACTTACCTGAAGGATTGACTGTAGCATAAATACAAGAAGCATGACAGTGTAGTGGCACTACATTGTGGATTGTCTCATCTGCAGCATTTAGGAAACTAATCCATATGATTGGCATCATCTTTTCTAGCCTGAAAATTGGAATTTCTATCCCTCATGTAATTTTTTTCTTCTCTTGCATGTTCAGATAACAGTTCCAGATAATAATTCTTGAAATACTTTTCTGCAAGCAGAAATCTTTTCAGTCTATGGTAAAACCCATATTTCTGGACTAATGCATACACTTTTAAGGCAGGTGTTAATAATATGGCTAAATGGTGAGATTTTATTATTATTTCATTATTTTTAATGCCTTTGTTCATGTTAGTTTAATGCATAAATTACAGAATTATAGTAATCTTTATTAAAACTTGAAATTATGTGCCAGTGGGTTTTTTATGTGCTGTTAATGTGAGCTGTAATGCTAAAATGTACTTATATTTTTAAGCTTTATTCTCTTGACTTCAGTTGAATTACGTGCAGATTGCTCTTGCAGTTGCATATGCCAAGGCTTTAGAATGCTGGGGTTCTATTTTTCAAAGCATATCCTGTGGTAGTGATTTGTGGTGTTTCATATGCTATCCAAATTAAAGTCAGCTGCTCCCTTCTTTCCATATATTTGCCACCATGGTCAGAACATGGTCACCCTTGCTTTCTGTTACTTCAGTCTTCAGAGGTGTTAGTCAACATTTTTTGAATAATCTGTTGAAGGCTTGTGCAGGTACATCCTGAAGAATCAACATAGTGATAATTTTAGCATGGTTTAGTTTTTGAATTAGCATTCTTAATTTTCTGACTGAGTGGTAGTTGCTTAGTTGAGGTCAATATCCTTGACAAAAACTAGAGCAAGATGATGTGACTTTAAGTCTCTACCCTTGCCATTCCCTATTGAAAGGAAAAACAATTAAAGAATAAATTGTAGTTTGCTTAAGAAATTACTCTTACTGTCAAGAGAAGAGTGCTGTTGCAATTAAATTTTCTCTTTTCCAGATTATTGATTTATTGGAAAAATGCTAGCAATTGTAGTTCAAAAATTGCAAAATAGTGCTGGATTTTCTGTTTCAGTTTTTTGAAATGTCATCTGATTCCATGGTAATTTTCTCTTTTTTTCTTTTTTCCAAGAAAAAAGAAAATGTATGGTATTGTACATGACTTTCAGTTTTTCTTTCCATTCCACTCACCATTTGTGGTGTTGTTTGTGTTGAGATCAGTCATTTCCTTCCTTCTTTGAAAGTGCAGGCACTGTTTTAGTTTTATTTGCACAAATAACTGTTGATAGTTTACTAAGCTAATACACGGTTTTCCATTGAGACCCTAATGCTACAACCTCAACAGTGTAATTAGTGCAGTGTGGCCCTTGATTGAAGATGTTTATTCTGAACATCTTAGACTTGTATTGCATGTTGTGCTCTGATTTCTCTCACTGATGGAAGTTGACACACGAGTAACTTTGTAGGAGTGGAGTTCAGCCAGATAAGATATGCAGAGTAATAAGCAACATAAAACACAGTACGGGATTTATGTATTGTCTTTATTTTTCACAGAATGCCATCTCTGCAGTTAGTCTGTTTGTTCTACTTCTACTGATTAAGCATGTCTCTTTTCCTTGGCCTACCTCAAGTAATTATTTTCTTTCTTCACAACCGAGTTAAACCCTTTTGAAAGTGGTGTTGCTAACTTCTGGTTGAAGTTTGTCAGTGTCTAGAATTACCTGGCTTTCTGTTCTTCCTTGAGAGTAAGTTATTGGTGCTTAGAAGGAAAGGCTGTGTAAGAGTAGAGAGTGGACTGTGCTGAGTTAATCTGTACCAAGGAAACAAGAAGTTTGTTTTTCCCTGTCCTTAGCCCAACTGTTTGGGAGTTGATGTTGATACAGGATGGAAAAAGCAAAATCACACCTATCTTGGAGAGTAGGTTTCAAGAAAGAAAGTTTGAAACAATAATAGCTTTATAATAGCTTGGCTTTCTCATTACTGCTTCATCCCAAGTACATCCCTTAGTATTTTGCTTCACTTTATCGTGAAGGTTCTACGTAGATTGACTTCTTCCTGTGTCTTACCAGTAAAGATGATTAGTGGAGACTTAATGCGGACCTGTACATTGCCTTTTGCCCATGTGACATATACAGGTGTCAGCATGTTGTTTATAAACTACATTAACCTTTTGACTGTTGTCTAATGTATGTTATTTTTCTATCTCTGATGTCTGCTCTGATACGCTTAGGAACGAATGGACGTGTTTTAGTCTCTGTTTAACAATTAACTTCCAGCTGCAGACAGTAGGTAATTATTCTTCCTATTTAAGTGTGAAGAAACTCCTGAGAGACAGCTTACAATTTTTTGTATTCAAACTCTTGACATCCCATGTATTATGAAGACATTCAGATAAAATTTTCATTTGTTACATTCACTTTATCTAAAAAAGCTATGCAAACTCCTGTTTATTGATCTCTTCCATATAAAAATGTTCAGACTCTGTAATAGTTAGCTTAAAGCTTTAATGGTTTCCTTTGCCATGGTGTCTTTAAGTGCTCACTGAAATGAAAACTTTTGACAGTTAATGCAAATGTATAGAATAAATATATGTATAATAATTTATAGGCAAATATCATAAGGTTAAGGTATCAATTTTGCAGCAACTTTTAAAAGTAACACTTTAAAAGGTAACGAATATGCCAACTGTTTTAGGTTTGTTTGGTGCTTTTGACATCAACCTGCTTATGGCCTTTCTGCATTGCAAAGAGGGTGAAAAATTCCTGGTGTGAAAATAAGTGCTTTCTGATGAACATTTTTGTTTTCCCCTCAGCAACAGAATGGGCCAAGTACTAGATTTTTATAGGATGTAAATACCTACCTTTATCAAAAGAGTGTGTGACTTGCTCATGCTTTTACTGGCATTTGTAGTTTACCCCAAGTAGCAAATTCATCGCCAGTGCAAAACAATAACAGGAGTCAATCTGAAGTGGTTAAAGCAAACTGTTTCTGGCTGATGTTTCTAAATGAAACTGTTGAGATTACATAAGTTGGTGAAGGGGCTGGAGCATGTGACTTACTAGAAAAAGCTGGAGGGAGCTAAGCCTGTTTGAAAAAGGGCAGGCTTGGGTGGTCTGATTACCTTCTGCCTACCAAGGAGGCTGTTCAGAACACTGACTGTGGAGGTTCCTGGCAGGATGATGAGAATCAACTGTAAATTTGAACTGAGTTTTCAGCATGTGAGGATGGGAGTTATGCTGTTGAGCTTGGGAACAAGTTGCCCAGTGCAGATGTTGATCTTGGCCCATGGGGCTTTTCAGGACCCAGCTGGAGAACGCTCTGCTTTCTGGTCTGAATTTGGTGTTGCTTCTGTCTTGGGCAGGAGGTCTGACAAGATCTCCTGTGGTCTTTTCCAAGCTGTGATTCTGTCTAGATGCAATCCCTGTTTAAGGGAAAACAGCACAGTAGCATTTACACTGCATAATTTAAGCATACTATGCTGGAGGTACCAATAGGAAGGTACAGTCCACTGGCACCTTCTAGATTTCTGCACTTGGTCTTTTTTAGCACCAGCTCTGAAATTTTAAACTGAAAGTTAAGATAACTTCTTGTCTAGTTGGGTTGGGAATTTGCTTTTTGTCTCTTAAGAGTTTTTTTTCTCTTAAGAATTTTTGCTCCTGTCATGTTAATGCTAATATGAGTGCTTTTTGTCAAAAATTTCTAAAACTGAATGGAAGTGCTTATGCTCAGGATTTTTGTGTCGGTGATTCTGGGGGAAGGATTAGACACTTCCTGCCTAACACTGCTGTAGGATAAGAAAAATTAAAATCAAAATATCCACTTTTAAATGCTGCTTTAAAAAATTGCAGTGAAGTTATATCAAATCAGGGGCTAGCTGTTCATTCGTTTCTAAGTTAACATAAAAATTAAACTGGCCTGCTATATAATAGTTTCCCCTGTAACAAGTAAATACCAGTTGATTTAAGGGCTATCCAGGGAATCCTTGATTGTGCTTATGTTTGGAAGCAACTTTCACAGAAACAAACTTTTTGGATAAGTGTTGTTAGTGTTTCTAGGTTTTCAGGTGATTGCTGATGGAAAGTATGGACTGTTTAGTGATCTCAGTTTAGGTATCTCTGCCTGTTTCCTTCTATGACCATGCAGCTCTTCTTCAATGTGTACATAGTAAAAGAAACTGCTAGAACAGTGGGAAGATGGGAAATAAAAGAGTTGTCATGGACAAGAGGGGCTGGCATTCAGTGGTATTTTTTTTTAAGCCATGTAGATATAATTAATTATTTCTTCACATCCTAAGAAAGACAAGACCCTCTATTTTAAACCTGCAGTGTGGTCATTATGTACCTCCCCGATCTCTTCTCATTTGGTTCTTCTAAGCGCTTCCTGGAATGTGAGTATTTTTGTTTAGAAGTGGATATTTTTTATTGGCCTAAAATGTGCCAACATTTAGCTAGCTTTCTGTGAGGGATGTAATTACAGAAGACCATGTGCAGGGTGCTTGTGACTGTTCTGCTGGTGAGTCATGCAGTGAGTTCCACAGCTTGTCGAGGAGAGTTACTTTAATGTTACCATCAGACACCTTGCAATTTTGTTCACATTTATTCAGAGTAAAGACATTTACAAATTTTCAATGTCTGCCACATTTGGTAGGTGGTTTTTATTGTTCTTGAGCTATTAGCATCCCAAGAATTTATCTTGTTGGCATTTAAAATTTTTTTGTAATCTTTAGGTCAGAAATTGCTCCAATTTTTATTATTAGGATTATATAAGATGACTGACTTAAGTAGAGCTTTTTGGTTTGTTCTCTTATACTGTAAATTTTCTGGTAAAAAATAGAAATTATGAACTGAGAATAACTTGAGTAATATTATTTGTCATAAACTCTTGGGTTCAAAGCAATTTGCTAGCTTTGGAGTCGGAGGACTACACTTCCATTTTTTTTTTCCTTCTCTTTTCTTTGGAAGAACACATCAGGAAGATTGCTTACCCTGTATGGTCAGTTTAACCATGAAACTCTTGGAATACATAAAAAATATCAAACTTCTATTTCAGAAGTACTTTCCCTCAAAACTGAATGTAAAGCAAGGAACCATGTTTGATTTCTAACAGATGTCTATGCTAACATATTTACTTTTGTAACTAAAGCTACTGTGCCTAAAGATTCATTTGTACTTCTGCATTAACCGACACTGGAAGATGGCTGCAGGAGATTGAGCTCACATGATGCAGACTCGGTGAATAACTTTGCGTTTCTTACCATTTGCTTATCACAGCAACAGCTTAATGTTAGGATGGTTACAGTTTTAGGTCAGACTTGGTCTATTCTGTATGTAAGTCACTCCTGATATTTGTAGCATGTGTCATCTCTTCTGTACATGTTCCACAAATACCAGTATTGGTATTTTTCTGATGCAACTCCCTTCCCTTCTCCCCCAGTGCAAAATAGCATTGTTGGTTATAGAAACTACATATTTTTGTCTTCATTTGGATTCTGGTCATCTCAGAGGTAATTAATAAATAACTAAGATGTTTAAAGTCACATTCAAGGAAATAACTTGAAATAGACTCTAATGTGTAATTTCCTAGTTGCTTCACATCTCTCCTGTATTTGTGATTATAGACAGATTTGTCAAACAAGGCATGAGAAAATGTTTTCCCTATATCATATCATATGCTGTCTGCACTATAAAAGAATCCATTAATTTTTTAAAGAATTAACTTAATGCTATTAGAATTCTTCACTATTTGCTATGTAAGTACTTGACTGCGTGTCAGCTTTCTGTTCAAATCATGTTGTTCAAAGCATGTTTCCATTTTGGTAGTAAATTGTTTTGTGTGTGTGTGTGTGTGGTTCTTTGTTTAGGTTTTGTTTGGTTGGTTTTTCTTTTTCCACTTAGTTTTAGTCACTTTTGTTTTTCTTTGGTTGTTTTTTTTTTTCCCACTTAGTTTTAGTCACTTTTGTTTTTCTTCCTAGGATGGTGAGAATCAGTGTTACCCACCCCCAGCAGGCACTCAGTAGCTTAAATTGTTAGTTGTAGGCCAAGCTGCTAATATACATTAGTAAGAGTTCAGTTAGCAAAATGTATAATGCTTTAGTAATAAAGTGCTTATTGTATGAGTAGTAGTTTTTCCTGATTTGTCTTTTGTACATGTCTAGAAGGGCCCTGTTCTTCCTCCCCTACTTAGGAAATAAAACAAATGTTTCTAACATCAAAATTCATTGCATATTTAAAGGCTGATAGCAAGGCCACCAAGCTTTGATGATTTCTCACCTTTTCCTTTTGAAAAAGTGAGAGTATGGTAATATTAATGCCTTTAAGATAACTGAATTTTGAAGACTTTGTGAAAGGAACGTGTCTGAATAATTGGTTGCAAAAATTTTATTTATTCAGAATGAAAGCTAATTTTTTTTACTGACAGTCTAGATTTTGGTAAACTAGAGACCAAAACCCAACAAGGTAGCTAGATCTGAGGAGGGATTCCTTATTCTAAGCTGGCTAGAAGCAAACACAATAAGGCCAAATTTAAGCACAGTAGGTGATGCCTGGCAGTCAAAGGTTTAATTTTATCCACACAGTAGAAAGCAGCCAGCAGGATTGGGTGAACTATCCTCTGCTTTTATACAATGCAGTGAACTCAAGTGTGAAATATTTCCCCTTGATTTAGGCCATAATTAAGAATATAATAAAGCTTGAACTGAGCTTCTAATAATCAGTAGATCTTTCTGGTGCACTTTCTAGTTAATTATTCTATGGGTTTTAATGTGTTTGTTTACTGAGTTTTAGTTATCCACATGCTTTTATTAAAAGCTTTTTAAAATCTAGTTTATAGGATGTCATCCTGAGGTTAGAGGAAGTCAGAACCTATATATAAATAACACTTGTGTGACTGTGTGTTCACACCAACATTAGCTTGATTTTTTTTTTACTTGAGCTGTTTCTATTGAAAGTGTTGCTTTTGTAGTAAGGTGTATGTCTAGATTCTTAACAATGTCTCCTTTACTTAGCTTTGCAGGCTATCCTCAATGACTAGGCAGAACAGAATTGGGTATAAGGTCAGATGACTTTCAGGACTTCCTTTCAGAATTTTAGACTTTGTTTCAAAGTGACAACATGTTTCCTAGCTGAGTGATACAGGCAGCATATGGCTGCTGTGCCATGCTGCCTTAAAAGCATCCTCTGAAGTCCCCAAGGAGCATCTAAGATCACTATTTTTGCACCAGTGTCTGTTCTTCACTCAGTGTATTTCCCTTGTGTTTTTCCTGTTAAGATAGTGTAAGGGTGTTTTGAGTTTGATAGGCGGCTGTTGGATTGAAGATTAAAGTATTTTCTGGTGTGTTTGATGGCCGGGAAAATACTGGGGAAAGAGCAGTGTTCCATCCTGCAAGTGGGTTCATCTCTTCTGGCACTTCATCTCCTCTGTGAAGCATGACATAAGCTAACATTTCTCAGGTTAATGGTATTCCTTTGTAGCCTTATCAGGGATTTGTAGGCTATGGTTGCATTCTCTTGTGACCAGGCAGTGTCCCTGTAGCACGTGATCTTATTGCTGCTGGTTCTTCACACTCTGGAAAAGGAAATACTTAGTGGTAGCATTTGCAATGAGGTGTTTCTCTTGCTTTTTGAGAGAACAGTTTGCTGTCCCCCTGCTAAAGTTCCAGCCAGCTCCAAAGCAGCCTAATGCTACTAGGTAACTCCATTTTTCTGACATCCTAGTCTTCCAACTTAAACATGATCCTGTAGTACTTAAGAGTGTAGCTGGCGAGTTTAGTGTAAAGCATATCACTGTTCATCATCTAAGATATTTTATCTGTTGACATAGACTATGCATAAAAAGTTGTTATAGAAGCTCATGAAAAATTGCCTCTTCCAAACAGCAGACTTGTGGGTCATCCTTTAGAACAGTGCCTTTTTATGGCTAGTGATTGGAATGCTTTTGGTAATTTCTTTCAAGGTACCTTTTCACCCCTCACTGACTTGGCTCTCTGTGCTATTGTTACTATCAGTTATGTTTCAGCCTTTTCACTTTCTTCTTTTTGGATGTGAAATTCAATTGCAATAAGCTGCTCTGACACCTTGTGTTTAGCAGGATGCTTTAGCAAGATATCAGCAAATTCCTGCCACTTAAAGGAAGAGAGCTTTATGATGTGAGAGAAATGCAGAAAACTTCTTGTTTTATGAATGAACTGTAATGAGAGGGAAACTGTTTCTAGCTCATGATTCTAGAGGACATCATGCATGTTCAAATTTGCATTTCCCACAGTAAGAGTTAGGTCTAAAAGTCAAATAGGACTTTCTATTCTGAGAAGTTTTCTGGTTTTGCTGACCATTCATATTTGTATGCCATTGAACATAAAGGGGTAAATTACAAGATGTTTCTATTCCTACTTCGGTACTGAATATTTGAAACCAGATTATAAAACAACTGTACTGTCCCAGTCTAGCAAATCATCTTCCATTAAGTGTTGTGGATACGAGGATATCTGCTGGGCTTTTGGGGCTTTAGAAATTTTTACAAACCTTTTATAGTGTGTATAAAGAATCACTATACTGCTTTGAAATTACTTTTTTGTATTGCTTTACACAGTCACGCCTGCTTGAAAACAAAACTGTTTCAAGATGGATTCAGCTTTCACAAATTGAGTCAGATTTGATTTAAATAACGTGAATTAGCTACTGTCTTCTCTTCCATCTAAGACTGGTTTTGGAAAAAAGTAACCTTTAGAAGGGATATAGCTTAATAAAAAGGAAAGTAGTCTAGGTATGTCTGATCCTGGAGGTCTTAGGGATGTGTTGGAGCTGTATCTCCAGCCAGGTACCAGAGAGAGGGGGCTCCTTTACCGGTAAGAAATTTGTGGTTTGAAGGAACCTGGTTTTAGGCAGGCCCGGGTTTCTTAGTCATGTAACATTTGGAGTATAGGATCTCTAGTCTTCAATACAGCTTTCTCCCCATCTGCTTTGCTCTTAACACAGGCAGTGCTCTGAAAAGAGTTTGTCTTTGCTAGAGAAAAAAAAAAAAAACAGATCCAAAAAATGCTTTATTCTCAGAGTCAGAATAGAATTTTTGAGACTGGAAAGCTTAATCTGCTGGGGAGCTGAATCTAAAAGGCATTTGTAACCTTATATTCAGAGCTGCAATAGTGATATTGGTCTGGAGTTTTGTATGTTTTGTTTTGATTTTTTTTTTTTTTTTGAGCCAAGGAAGTGTGGAAAAATACATTAGTGTTATTGATTTGGCTATGTAGAAAGTCATCAAGGAAAAAGGTTCAAGTTTCTATGAGAAACAATGCTTTGTTCCACCTTTTCAGCCCTTTCTATTTCAGGTTATCTGAGTAGCAGCCTGATTCAGTGGTAAGAATCAAGATCATATTTTATTCAGTACAAGAAAATGGAAAATCTGGCAAGAGCCTAGATACCTGTTTTGAAATGGTTTTATTTAGTCCTTTCTGCTACAGCTGCTGTCAATGGAAAGAGATAAAGCTGATGACAGTGTACAGGGAATTTACTGTTCATTATTCATGACTTGCTGAAGGTTTAAGTCTGTAAAGGATTTTGTTATTCATTTCATAGGTCTTTCAGGTTTTCAAGCATGATTGGCTGGCAAGAAGCAATTAAAGAAAAGATGCATATTTTTCTTGACTTACTAACCTTGACAGAGAACTTGAGAACAGAATTTAATCTATAACCATTGTCATGCACAAATTCAGTTAAAATTGCAGTGTAGCAAGATTATGTTCATGCTTAAATCTGTCATTATTTGAACAAACTGTAGACTTGCATTTTGTGATGGTTCCTTAGACCTAACTAGCTCTGTTGTGAAGCCTTTAATTTATAAATAAAAATCTGAATTACAAATTTAGAGCAGTTGTAGACTTAAATAGGATGTGGAATGAGTGAGTGAATGTTTACCTGTAATGCAGAAAAAAAACTTCTGAAGAGGAACAATTATCAATAGTATTGTATGGTATTATTTGTTGTTAAAGTAAATTTGGGGATTCTCAATGTAAATAAAAATCAGTGAATAATGCAAGAACTTGTATTCCATAAGAGCTTGATATTGAGTGCAATGAACCAAACTGTCAGCCATGCTTTGTAATGCTTACAAATCTTAGTTGTGGTCTCAGCATTTTCATCGAGATCCTTATTAACTTGCGGCTTGTCTGTCTTTGCCCCTCCTGCTCAGGAAGGTTGATGTGTCCTTTCACCAGGGACTGCAGGAGGTGCACATTGGGAGCATGGAGGCAAAAGAAGGGTGGTGTTACAGGAGTGAATAGCATGACAGTTTTGATACAAACCACTGTGGGGAAAGGACAGAAAAAAGCCAAGTCAGACTTTGATTTCACCTTCCTATTAAGATGAATGGAAGAAACTACAGTTCTGATTCCAGATGTCAGTCATCAACTGACAAAGTTTTAGACAACCACAGTTTAAATTTGCATCTGTACCTGCTATAATATGTTCTGTACTTACAACTGGACACATGGGCATTACAGGTTCATTTTATGGATTGTTCAATATTAATCAATATGCTTTTTCTCTGGTCTTCCCTGGAATCTGAATCTCAGATTGTATTCCCTTTTATAAGTATGCCAATTGTATATATGCCTTTTAAATGTGCTCAATTATATTCCCTTTTTACAAGCAAAAAATTGGTCCAAGTTGCCTTCTGGTCTGACACACTCGCAACTTTTTCAACATACTTCTACTACTGTAGATGTTAAAAAGATCTAGTGCTTTAAAGAATGTTTTGCAAGTACTTTATAGGCACAGTTATTTCTGTTAAAAAAGCATGGCTATTCTTCTGTGAAGGAACAGTTTCAATTTACAAATAGAATACTACCCAAAACAGTGAGGTCCTGAAAGCAAAGCTGCTATCAATCAGTCTTGTGTTTTCTCCTTACAGAATTAATATATTTGAATTTTTATGCCCACATAATTGTCCAAAGCAGAATTTTCCTTCTCTACTGGTCCAAAAGTATTTTTAAGTACTTTGTAACTTAATTTATATTATACAAAGTCAACTTGTTTGAACTAAATACTTCATCTTTTCAAAGAGAGCAAATGAATTTTATATAATTGTTTAGAGTTTTTTGTGATATATTGTATCATTTGTGTTGTTTTATCATTTAAGTGGATTGTACTTAGTTTCCCAAGTAACAGACTACAGTATTGATCTGATGTTTTTAAAATTAAAAAATCTTACCAAAATGTTGTAGAAGGAGATGATAAAACATTAAAAAATATGGATTTTCCATATGTTGAATTATTCAAAGGTCAGACTATAGTCTCAATGCTTTTTAATCATAAATTATCTAAAAGTTTAATTAATAATTCAGAATGTATAAAGCAGTTGTTTAGCTATCTGAAAAATTATGTTTATTATGTTGGTTTTATAGCAAAACCGTGGTACAAAATACTTACACTTCTGGTGATTAAGAGTGAAGTAATAACCATCATCTCCTCTAGATGCACATTTTCTTAAGCTGTATGCTTTCACATGTGAATGTTTATTTTAAGCATGTAAAAGTAGCAGAAAATATCTTTTTTTTCCTTCCTGTGATTACAGAAGCTGCTGGGTTTGTTTTGCTACCGATGAGGATGATCGGACAGCAGAGTGGGTGAGGCCCTGCAGGTGCAGGGGCTCCACCAAATGGGTGCATCAGACTTGTCTGCAGCGCTGGGTGGATGAAAAGCAAAGAGGAAACAGTACTGCTAGAGTTGCTTGTCCTCAGTGCAATGCAGAATATTTAATAGTATTTCCAAAGCTAGGTAAGATATGGATAATTTAAATTGTTGCTTATTTATTTGTTCTTGCTTTCCTTTTTTTTCCCCTTTCATGTGCTCAGAGCACCACTTCTGTTGGAAACTTGTGTGTTCCCTTTTCCAGACAGAAAGAAATAACTTTAGATTCTGTTTGCATCCTATTTGGTGGCTTAGTTAAATACCTTCTAAAAATTTTGGATCTGTTCCATTTAGGTATATAGATAGATCTTGTGATTGACCTGTAATTATTTCCTGGCTAATGGGATTGTTTTTCTTGTTGAGCAGAAGGTGACTTCTTTCAGCAATTGCCACACAGCACATAAACACATCCTTTTTTTGATTCAGCTTGCAGAGAGGCTTATCAGAGGAAATTCAGATGAGAATTTCCTAAGCAGCACGTGGCATTACTGGAAAAACATACTTTCACTTTGGTCAGGAGGTGTTTCTGAGAAAGTATTGCCCTGTAATCATGAGGCAGAATATTTATGATTGCTGGGTACTGCTGTAGCTCTGTTTGTCAAGGTGAAAAAAAAAGTTGGACATGGTCTTGCAGAGTCTCTTACTTGAGTAGCCAAGTAGGATAATGCACAGTATGTTGCATGTATTTAAATTAGCAGTGCTTGTTGTTATTTCAGCCCTCGTTTGCCCATGTGTTCTATGGGCTATATTAGGCAAATCAAGAAAATGAAATGTCGCCATGGAAACTTCAATTTTGTTTAAAAGTAAAACTGCTTGTTAGAGGAATGGTGATGTAGCATTTGAGTGCAGACATTTAGAGGATTTTAAAGAAGATTTTTTTAAAGTATTTTATTTCTGTAATGAAAGAGCTGAAAATAACTCCCTGCCAGTTCTTTGGGATAGGACCTCTTAAGGGCTGACAAAATGAAGGTGTCAAGGGAATTTTGAGTGATGACATTTACTTGCATAATTGAACACTGAGATATGGGAAAGAAAATATACACAACAATATTGCATTGTTGATATAAAAAAAGACATGAACACGTATGAAACTTACTACAAGTTATTAATATAACAGCCACAATTCAGGTTTGCTGAGTAGGGTAACTCCCCATCATAAAGAAGGCATCAAACGATAACATTTAGCATTGGCTTTGGGAAGAAAACTGGGTTTCCATCTGGACACAGAATACACCACAAAATTTGATACTGTTTGAAATTCTTGTTTGTATCTTGACTGATGAAATTGTAACGTGAGACGCGTTTGCATTTCATTTTGACGATGGCGAAAAGGGGTAGCAACTATAATTTGGACAGGATACATTAACATAACAGGCATTTTAATTTGTTCCTGAAATTTGTGGCACACTGTATTTGAAAGCTTAGATTCCAACATTCCTGGATTCTGAAGCTGGCCTAAAATTCTTGCATGAGGTTGTTCAGTTCTTGTATGCAGGTATGTGAGACTCCCTTTTTGATATATTTTTCCTCATAATACCATCTTCTTCTATTTTTAAAGATAAGGGCATAAAAATTCAGACTTGTGTAAGAGTACACAAGACATTGGTAGTAGAGCAGAGAAATTAATGTGGGTCCATGGAACATTAATCTTGACCTTGAAGTGCCTTAAACAAGTGAGCCAGTCTTGCCCCTCTGTAACTCCTTCTAGTAACCCAAAACTGTTCTAGCACAATTCAACTACAAGTCAGTCAAGGTCACACCAGGCAGAGTAAGGACAGTAAGAATTTTCCAAGAAGACTTGCTAGTGGCCCTGTTTCTTCTGCAGCAGGTGTCTTTTGAAGACAGTATTAGTCATACCCTTCCCTGAGGCATCACAGTTCAGAAACTTATTTACTTTAACACTTCCCTTAATGTACTACTGGAAACTTTTTTCTAAAAATTCTGTGAAAGGATACCCTCATCACAAATTTAATTTATGATTATAGTTTAGAAGTAATATCGGCTTGAGGAGACATCAGTGAATATAAGTAACAGTAGGTGTTTCTTTGTATATTTACTAGTTCAAAACAACCTCTCTTGAAATATCTCAAAGTCATAATTCCATTTTACATTTGATACTGCCTGTCAATTCTGGTGATTGGTGATAATTATGTTCCTGTGAGCTGTTTTCTGCTCTTTCAAGAACTTTCACTAAATAGAAAAAATATTGTTACCACTTTGAAAGTAACCAAAGTATCTCTTAGATAAGTATTTCAGTTTAATAAAAAGAAAACTGTTTGGCAGAAAAAAACTCTTTAAAGCATGGTATATTTTTCAAAATGAAAAATATTTTTATTTCATATGTCCTTCTTTAATTTGAGTATCAGTGATATTTATTTTCCTGTTTCTTCCTTAGTAGCACCTTAAAAAGCAAAACCAGTTTTGTCCTCCTTTCTCACTACTTCCTTCCTAAGGTCTAATTAAAAGATTGTTTCACTAATTTTTTTCTAGTATTTTCTCAAGATTCGATACCTGATTCTTTAGCCAGGTTTCTCTTAATGATTAGTATCAGTAGGTGTAATTTGTTAGTACTTGTGTTATAAGGCAACCTTCAGTGTCATTTGAGTCTCCTGTCTTCAAATATAAGTTTTCAAAATGGTAAAACCAAACAACTTTTTCAGTGACTCTGGGAAACAGTCAAGATGTGTAAACTACTGTGCATTTAGTACTTGCAGTTATGACCTTGTTGCTACTTCCAGCATACTGATAGACATCTCAGCACCTTCTTAAGTGTGTTCTGGAAAGTCAAACACAACTATAAAGAGTTGAAATGCATGTTCCTGTTGCTTTTTTTCCACCAGCTGACTTAAGCTGAGTGGAACTCAGTGGATTTTGAAATAATTCACAATAGAGCTGTTCTCAAGAAAAAGAACTAAGTAAGTCATGAAATGGGAGTCACAATTTTGTCACTGTGGGTAAACTTTGAGAGACATGGAGGATTAGTTACTTGAGGAATGCCTGTAGGCTGGTTTTGAGAATTTTCACTGATTTTGGTAGGAAAAAGTAGGAGGGAGCTCACAGGAACTGTTCATGCATGTGAGCTGTGGGAGTACTGTATGTAGAATTTGTTGACAAATACAAAAGTAATGCGGATTATGGTGATGATGGTTTTCACTTCCATGTGTACATTTCAGTGTTCTGGCTTTTGCTTCACTCATGCTCTTGCAGTCCCTCAAAGAAAAGATGCAGGCATTGCCCTTGTTTACCTCACCAAAGGTAGTCAGGGTATTTATTGTCTTGCCCTGTGTAAGTCTGGAAAGTGCAGTTGTGCATAGACAGAACAATGAACCTATTCATGTGTTGTTGTCAAAGGCATTGAATAACCTGAATAGGAGTATTTTTTCCTCCAGTGTTTTGAGAGGTGATCCTTTAAACTGAATGCAGTTTCTTCTAGTGGAAGGAATCTTTTGTATTAACTGTGCTACTTTTTACTACATAGCAGGATAGTTTAGTGACAGAATTTTCAGGTGAAGCTGTCAAAGACAAAGACATGAAGTTCATTACAACAAATCGGTATTTTTTCCTTTAGAAAACTAAAATATCTAACAAATAAAAAAGGCACTAAGCCTAAAGTGGTTTCTACAAAAGAACAATTCTTACTCAACACAAAGGAAGCTAATCGGTGGGTAAATTAGTGCTTTAAGCAGTGCATCAATCTCCTGGAAAAATTAAATGGTAGGTAGGCAGAATTTACAGGTTTAGCTTAATAGCTTTTTAATTATATAATATATTCTATATATTCACTTAAACAGCACGTGTGGTATGTCATACTTGTACTTTGCCTCTTTTGTTCTTTCTTATTGGTGATAGATGCTGACTTTTCTACAGTATGCTTTTATCTGTGTGTATCTATATATATATATCTCTCTTGAAACCTTACTTTTCCTTTATCATAGGTCCAGTTGTTTACGTTTTGGATCTTGCAGATCGCCTGATCTCAAAGGCATGTCCCTTTGCTGCAGCTGGAATAATGGTGGGCTCTATATACTGGACAGCTGTTACGTATGGAGCGGTGACGGTCATGCAGGTACACGCGTCTTCCCTCTTCCTGCCCGCTCTGAAAGCAAAAGTCAGTCCAGACTCCTCTTTCCTTGGCTTAAAACATGCTCAGCTGCTTTCAGTGTAGTTACCAGTGAATTCAAGATGGCTTTTCATGTTTAACTGGTCATAGTTTGTAACTGCAAGTATGCCTGTTGGGGCATGGTTCAGTCTGCAACTACCAAAATCCACTACTGCTCTAGCTGGCTGCCCTGTGTATGGCAGACTGCTGAACCCAATTCTGTTCTCATGGGAAAGGTGCCATTACCACCTAGCTGCCAATAATACATGAGATTTAATCTTTTCTTTTACTTTGAGAAAAACTTTGCTAGTAACCTTCAAAGGGTTGAAATTGAAAGATGGTAAATTATTTTCTGGATAATGTGATTTTTTTTTTTTTAAATTGTGTAAAGGAAAATACATGCTCTGAATGATGCAATTCATTCATAAACAAGAAATACAAAACACTGCAAATTAATGTTTTAATTACTTCAGACTCTATGGTTAGTTGAAAGGGGAAAAATAGTTTTCCTGCTTCTGTTCTTGTGAACTTTCTATTTAAATAGAAAAGTTATGTTGACAGGTGGTACCCTATTAACTATGGAAAGACTTGTTCATGGTGATTCTAGTTCAACCACAAGACCAGAGTTTTCAGAGACTGTACAATCAGAAGCACTTCGTTACCCTTTTAGTTGTCGATTCCTATAACCAGTGTTTTGCCTGAAAGCATGAAAGTATTTCTGATGCTAATTCAGCTGTAGATAGAATTAACAAACCAATATGTTAATAAATACTCCTCTACACAGTTGTAATTTTAAACATACAACCTGATTCTTCATAAGTCATTTGGCACTAGTTCTTGAGATGTGTGGTACTGCCCTGCAGTTCTGCAGGTCACTCCCTGTCAAGATGGTGGGCTGTTTTGGTTCAGTTTCTATGTGATCTGAAAGCAGAAATGGAGCCCAAATGAGTGGTTGCAGTTTCCCTGTACCAGTGTGCCCATGGGTTGGGCAGCTGCATAGGTGATGTGTAATGGCTTTCAATACCCCCTTCATTCCAGTGGATGAGTCTGTGTATTACAGAGTGGTGCACTTAAGTATTTTTTCATTGGCTATTTCGTTGTTGTGGCTCCAACAGGAGCACTAAAACCATCTGTAATACTTCAGCGAGACACTGGAAATGCACCAGTCCTTTTCTCCTTGCTCACTGCTACACTGAGCTCTTTTTCTGTAGGAAATTGTGACCTTTTTAGCTGCCCTAGAGCTCTGTAGCCAGATGGAAAAATAAATGCTTTGTTCTGAAGTTGTTTTGCTTTTGAAGTGAGGATCTGTCTAAACATTAGTTTAGGCAGCTGGTCACATCCCAGATATGAAGAATTAGCTATTTTCATTATTTAATGTTTTGATTCTAGGGATGGCATGCTGGGCAAGATAATAATTTAGTTTTGCTTGTAGAGGAGGAAATTGAGTGGGTAGTAGAGGGAAACTGTTCCACCCCTTTTGCCACCCCAGCCTTGCTAGCTCTAATACAATTTTTCTCCTAATGCATTTCAGACTCCTTTCCTTTAGTTGAAGGGCCAGAGATAAGCACAGAAGCTATTTTTAGACTTCAGGTGCAGAAAAATAAATACAGAATTGACATTGTGGTAGCTAAGTCAGTAACAAGTCAGATGGAGTTTCTGAAAGCAGAGAAATACAGTAATGTAAAGCAGAAAGATACAAGATACTGAAGCATTTTTTGATGGACAATGACTATAAGGAGAAAAAGGATAGTGTCAGACTTCACAGCTTGAGTAGAAGATACTGAAGAAGCTGGAAGACAAATGCTGAACTTTTTTTCAGGAATAATCTTTGGCAGCAACAATATTGGTTGTGCCTAGTTTTAGAGGTTGTGGTATATAACACAACTTCCTGTTCTAGAGGTGTAACATGGAATGCTTTTCAGAGCAAGGCAAAAATGTACAGTTTGAAGGTACTGTGGTACATTACTGTAGCTTCTTCCCTGTGTCCTACCTATTCCAGAAGTACTGGGTTTATTATTTTCATTTTTTGCAATTTTGCTGTTGTTTCATGTTCTTACTTACTAATTCTATATTTTGTGCAATTGAAGATTTGATAAGTTATTGTACTTGTGGGGAAAATAAGAAGTCAATGAAAACACAGAAAATCCAGTGCCTGACAAACATAGTTATTATTTTAGTGTTTTTAGTCCTCCCAGATTCTTACAGAAAAAGTAATGAAAGAGCCTGTTCTTCCTGGAAGCAATTCAAGGACTGTATTAGCATTTATACTGCTTAAATTGAGATAAATCTAGAGGATATCTACCACTCTATGTAATTCTTTATCTTCAGTCCTATTATGTATATTTAAACTTAAAGCAGTGTACTTTTCAAAAGCCATAAGGCACCATTCTGTTACAGTTGTAACCTGTGAAATTTATAAATGGAAAAGTCTGATTAATTTTTTTATATATCAGCAGAAAAGTCTAGACATAGCAGTAATTATGGTCCTTTAAAATCCTTGAACTAACTACATATGAAAATAAGGTATATGTGAAGATATTTCCTCTACAGTTGAAAATAGTGTTCATCTTCTTGCATTGTTCAAAGAAACAAAAGTTAAATACTGGGATCTCTGTTATCTAAGGTATTCCTGAAAACCATAAAATTTTGATAAAAACATTCTGAGCTACCTACTATCAATTTATCCTTTGAACAGTAGAATCTGATCTGTTTCTGAGTGTAGAATTGTTATAAAACTGTAAATTCTTAAATGCATTTTGAAAAGCTTGCTGTATTATTAGTGTTTCGGATGTTTAGGCTTTTACTTACACAGAAACACATGAAACCTTTCTTGAGGTGGTAGGGAATTCTGTTACAGCTCCCTGCAATAATAATGATTTGCAAAATAGGGCTGGTAGGTCACCCACCTGCATTATGCTCCATAAGGAACCAAGGATACAATGAGAAAATTGAGTAAATTAGGTAAAACAGTGGTCTTTTTCTTTAACTTAAAACATGCGGGCAGCTTCAAACAAACTCAACTTTTTAAGTTACATTTTTGTTCATTTGTACACTGTAACATTGTTATGGCCTTTGTTACGTTTGTGAACTATATGCATGTTTTCTAGGTTGTGGGTCACAAAGAAGGTCTTGATGTGATGGAGAGAGCTGATCCTTTATTCCTTTTGATTGGCCTTCCCACTATCCCAGTCATGCTAATACTGGGCAAGATGATCCGTTGGGAGGACTATGTGCTCAGACTGTGGCGCAAATACTCTAATAAGCTACAAATTTTGAACAGCATATTTCCAGGTAATGTGATTAAGCTTAAAAGGAAATGCCAGGATTGAACTTCTGCCTTTAGGAGATGGGGATAGGCAAGTAGCTTTTGCTGTTTTTAAGTAGAGGTGATTAACACTATCCCTCTCTTTCATGTTCATTCTGTTTAGATTGTGTTTGTGTAGTATGTCCTGAGGTAGGTGTGGCAGGAGCTGCAGGAACATGGTTTCAGTTCAGGCTTTAGTAACAAAACAAGTTACTAAAATTCATGGGTCTTACTTGAAAGTAAACCTGCAGTCATTTAATGGAAACAGAATATTCACTGAGAAGAGGGATAGTTCTCAAAAAGTATCAAAAGTTCTCAAAAAGTAATTGGGCTATAGATCTGTAGTGGAGTGGGGACTGGACAGTAATGTACTCTGTGTTCTTTTTTGAGGCAGTATAGGCTATGTAACCTTTTCTTCCCTCGTTCTTATCCCTTTAGGCATTGGATGTCCTGTTCCTCGTATCCCTGCAGAGGCCAACCCTTTGGCAGACCACGTCTCTGCCACGCGTATTCTGTGTGGAGCTCTAGTTTTCCCTACTATTGCCACAATAGTTGGCAAGCTGATGTTCAGCAGTGTTAACTCAAATTTACAAAGGACAATCTTGGTAAGATTCAATACTCTGTTTCATAAATTATTATACTAGAGGAATATGAAGTGTTGTGAAGGAGGGAGGCAAAGGAAAAAGGAACATAAATTGAGCTGGAATTTTAAGAATGGTATTTGATTAAAGGAAGGGGTTTTTTTAAGGTTGCCTGTCTTAGCAGTGGACAAACATCATGTGTGTGAAAGACTGTCTTTATGACTGAAACTAATCTCAGTTCATGACAAGGATGAAAGTTTTATCTGCCACTCTAGTAGGCAGGCCTTAGCAGTAATTAAGGCTGACAATGAAGATAAGGAGCCAGCATCTTCTAAGAACAGTCTCTGTAAGAGAAGACTGGGATTTATATTATAAACCTTTTCATATTAGCTTTTGTTTACTGATCTTGAGAGAAACCCTTTGTTTCTTATTTTAATAAGGAGAGGAAAATTAACTCTCCATAGAGTTCAAATGGAGAGAGAATGACAATCTCTTCCTTTGTGAATAACCTCTCTGGTTGCAGCCTTTCAAGGACAAGTACACTGAGTTTCGTAATATGGAATCCCTGCTCATCTGACTGTCATCACAGCCCGTTTTCAATTCCTGCATGTTTATGCACACCTCTCTTTTATGCAGATCAAACAGTGATATAGCAAATGTTCATGCAGATTAAAAACTTCTTGGTGTCTCATTTTGAAGACTTGAGATAAACATATTGTAAAGCTTTCTAGAGGGAAAAAAAGGTTGTTTTACAAAAATAGATTTTATTTTACTCCACTTTTGGCAAGTGCCATTTTTCACAGTCTAGTTATAGAATGGTTATCAGTACTATTCCTTGTGCCTTGTGTGTATAGTATACATTCAGAGAAGGGAGGAAAGCAGATACATATCTGCATTTTCTTTGTTCTTGAAATAAGATTTTGATTTTTAAAATTTAGAATACTGGTGAGACTTCCAAGGAAATAAAAGCTTTTATAGATTCAGTCTGTAATCCCTTTAAGTAAAGTTAACCTCTGTAATAGTGCATTGTGACAGAAAACTTTGAAATACTCATTTGGAACTGTACTAATTAGTTAATCTTTAGAAGAAAATACCATATGTTTAGAAAACAAACCTTCTCTGACTGGAAATTTTTAAGAACATTTGCAGTGATATGACACTGAACTGTGCAGGTTTTCAAAATATCTTTTTATTTCAGGGTGGAATTGCTTTTGTTGCTATAAAAGGAGCTTTTAAGGTTTACTTCAAGCAGCAGCAATATTTGCGCCAAGCTCACCGCAAAATTTTAAATTATCCTGAACAAGAAGGAGCATAAGGCTGTAACCTCCAGATGTCACAGAGTCTCACCTAACAGGTCTCCATGTTGTATTGGTTCCATTGTTATTGCACAGTAGTGGGAAATTGTGATAAGTTGCTGCTCCTCTATTTTTTTTCCTTTAAATACAATAAAGCACTGTCTTGTGGCAGGGTAAATCCTTTCAGCAACCACTGAACCTAAGAATGTGATTTGGCTTTCATTATTTTTTGGGTATTTCTGTTGGGCAATAGGCTTTTCAATTATTTTCTTTGAGCCAATATACTGAATGGAAAAAAAAAAAATGAACTACAGAACATTTTAAGTGTAGTTATGTAGGCTATATCCAAATGCCTTTTCTCTAGGTGATTTAGTACCCATGCTGTCATTCAGTTTAGCATTTCGCACAATGAGGGGAGATTGCTTTAGAAGGGGAATGTGAGTCATTACCAAGGAGAAATAATTTTCCTTGAGTTTTGCTGGTATCAAACAGGGAGTGTGAAATACCCAAATGACAGAGAAAGCAGAAGATAGATCATTCTCTACAGGACTTGTATGTCAGCTTTAACCACCTAAATATTAGGTGTTAAAATTAGCATGGCTTTCAGGTGACTATTTTATTACTGGTAATTTTCAGTGTCCTGTTGTATCTTCTGCAGTGCCTAGTGTAATTTTTTCATGGCTTTACTGGTTTGTAACTGGTGCTGGATTGCATTTTTTCCTCCACAGTTAAAATAATTACAAGGGGGAAATAAATTTCACTTGCTTATTTTGTAGTTAAGTTTTAGAACAATTGTTTAGTTTCTGTATTCCTTTATGTTGTGTAAATACCCATAGAAAACCTGTGAGAAAGCAGCATTGAACACTAAAGCTCCACATGAACTGACAGAGCAGGGCATCCCCTGAAGCATCCAGACCTGAGTGTGTAACTTGGCTCTGCTCAGGACTAAGCTCTCCTGCCCTAGTGGAAGTGCTGGCTGCAAGGGGCTGACACTACACTCTGGGTACCTGAGCTGAGCATCCTGCCAGCAGGGTACTTGGCTTAAGGTAACTGGGCTCCATTTTGTAAAGGACTACAGGATAAATCTTAAATGTGTAATAAAGTTTATTTATACAGTAAGCTTTACTGTTCCCATATGTCTGAAGTAGTCAGTTGAGGGAGACATTAGCACTTCCATTATTTGATGTATTTCTAAACCTAATTTCAACAGAAGTTGACTGTTTTGTGAAGGTAAATTCTGACAAACATTATACGGCCATTGCATATTCATACCAGACCTAATCTGGATTTTGTATTTGAAGTTCTTTCTTAACAACAATTTCTTTGTTTTTCTCCAAGTTTTCTCCTGTTCATATTAGTATGTCAAATGCATGAAAAATAGCTTAAAAATCTTTGAGTGGAATTATTCATTAGTAAATATTTCTTTTCACCAGAAATGAAGTAAATGCAGAATGGACTTCCTATTTGACTGCAATAATGTATGTTAGGAGAAATTCAAAGTAAGGTACCTTTTCTATAGTATGTTTATCTTAATTACCAAGATGTAATATTTTAAAACTGTACAAAAGTGTATATAAAGGCCAGTTAGTATTAAAAACCTATACAGGTGTTAAAAATTATATGCTCAATCAATATCAAATACTTTTGAGGCTCTTGCTGTAATGGAAGAATTACTATAACCTTGTAAGTCTGCTGATTATATTTGTCTTAGTAGGCTCACTTTTATATAAAACCTAAACTGAGTAGCAACCTCTGAAAGTTGCTACACTCTGTAAGATAGTCTTGAAACAATATAATTTGTATTTCTTACAGAATTCCTCATTTCAAGAAAACAGCTTTTCAGTGGTCTTCACTGTATATATTTCCAAGCAATTTATTACTGTTTTTTAAAGTCTTATGGAAAGAATTGAATGATGCAAATTAGTGAGTTTGAAACTTGTTTCATGGGAAAGCTCATTGTCTCCTCTGGAAGTTAAAGCTGTTGTAAAAATACAATTATAAAACACTGTATGGACTGTAAGATGATTTCACATGAGTGGTTAAAGGTCATTACTCTGTAAATCTTGTTTTTAAGTATTGAAAATTATAGTTCTGTTGAATTAGGTTGAATAAATATTTTTTACACTCCTTAGTGTACTTTGTCAGTTGAACAAAAAGCCTGTAGCAAAATTTCTGAATGGAAAGTGTTTTTTTTTAATGCATGCCTTAAGATTTATATAATTAATTTTATGTTGATGGACTACAGAAATATCTTTGTGATGAAGAAAGAATTACTTTAAGATTTAAGTCTGACATCAATTTTTTTTTCTTCTCTCTAGAGATAAATAAGTGATATAGGGGAATGTGTTTCTTAAACATTTAAAGCAAAAGAACTGTTGCAATATGAGCAACTTGCAGTAACACAGAACTGTGGGGAAGTGACTACATATCTTTAGGCTGGCTGATGTGCAGCATTGATTTGGGCAATACATTAATCCCTCTTCATCAGGAAAGATAATACTGGCTGAAGGAATCGTATTTTTCACTGATAGCTAATTTGTGTCCCATTACTTTCAGGGCAGGGACTATGAAATGTTGTCTGGCATTTCTCAGTATACTCTTACATGTAACATGGTTTCTCTTAGACTGCCATTACATCAACATAAGGGCACAAATTATCTGCACTGTGATTATGCAAATACACAGAAGATGCTTCTGCCCTTCTCTCTTTTCTTCTGCCTTAAACTCTTAGATTTAGATGGACCCCTCCTTCACCTTTCTTTTTTTTTGCTTGTGTGGTTCTTTCCTGTAAAACTTAGAAGTATGTGTGCCAAAATTTGCCAAGCATTCTTTCTGCTTTACTAAGATAGAGAAATCCAGATAGGGTTTACCAGTTAATTTCAAGAATTCATTTAAAGGCTTACTCAAGAGCTTGAGTGATACAACTCACTCTCCAGAAGGGCAGCTCCCAGTACATGTGCACAAAGTATTGCTGTGAGTGAAAAGTGTGCTCTGCAGACAGGGATGAACTACCCATTGGACCATGGCTCCTAGGCCTTCAGAAGGTTTGAAGACCTGTGGCCACTTTTTCCATTCTTGCCAGTTAATTATTCACATGCTCTGGATAGTTTATTGCTTTTGCTCTGCTGAATATCGTGAGCATAAAGCAGTTATTTCTGGTGTACTGTACTGAGTTGTTGAGTAGAAAAATTCCATTCCAGAACCACTAAAAGCAAACAGGAGACATGACTTGAAACTGCCTCAACCAAACAACTCAGCAGCACCTGTCAAAACATATCATGCAGGCATCTCATTTAATGCTGGGTGACTAAGCCAAGGAAAAGCAATTGCCTAAGCAGTGGTCCTCCATAGGAAGTACTGTGCTTTTAAAATAAAAAATAAAAGCAATTCCTGGCTTCAGACCACTCTGTGGTAGAGCATGCACAGCTTTATGTTTGGGGTGTTTAGCGTTTTTCAACTGCTCCTCTGCTCTTTCTACAACTCAGTAACACTTGACTGCAGTTTAATGGGAGCTGATAAAGGAACACACTGCTCTGAGTATTTACTGCACGTTTAAGGACTGTTTTGTCAGCTTTTGTCATTTCTCTGACATGAATCATTACAAGAAGCTACCTCTGAAAGAGCCTCCCCTTCGTAATTTTCTAAATACTTCTCATGCACAAAAGATAAAATGTTTTTAATTCTATTCTTATATATTCTTAGTTTGATGAAAAGTAAGAATGATTTTGGGGTTTTTTTTCTGCAGCAAAATGGTGGCTAGTTCAGAACTGTTTGACTGACTTGATGGAAGAAAGTCTCTACTACATTACCTCTCTTGCAGGGTTCTAGGTTAAACTAGATCATTCCCTTGGGTAGTTCAGAGTTTGTTACTAATCATAGTTTGCTGCTTTTCTGTTGCTTTATTCTGTTTCAAACCAAGATTACAGTGCAGGAGGAAAGTCCTGCTTATCCAATATATTTGTGGTTCAGGGGCTTTATGTATTTTATTTTATTTTATTAATCCAAGACAGATGCTGGTTAAGTATAGATAAAATATTACAATAACTGCCTCTGGATCAAGAGCACTGCAGTAGCTCTATGGAACAGAAGGTACATGATGAAAGGCATTTGGGGGAAGGGTGGATGTGTGTAGGAATAAAAACAGAAATAGAAGGAAATGCCATTTTGACATACAGAATCTGAGACTTGGACCAAATTCCTTTAGCATGAAGCTGTGAAAGGGTAGTGGGATTTCTTGTAACCAAGACAAGAGCAATTCTTTTGGAATTGCTGAGAGGAGCATAGAAAATTGGTGGTAACCTATAAAAATATTTCAGTTTGAATTTCATTAAACAAATATTTCAGGTTTTAAAATTTTTTGGTACCTTTTAAATGCAAAACAATTGTTATTGTGTTCTTGTGTTGGTTTCTTTTGAAAAAACAAATGGCATCTTTTAACAGCAGGATTCTCTAACTCAGCATGTTTTTAAATTTCAAAGTACTGTAAAAAAAGAAGGTGCTTTCCACTTAGCATAAATTCTGTACTGGGAAATATAACTGGCCTTCCCCCATTACCAAGCGCCAAGTGTCTCCTACTGCAGACACAGAATTGTGCTATGGATTTATGCTACATAGCACCTTACTTATAATTAGGCTGCTTTTCCCATCTCATTTCAAAGATTAATTAAAATGCAGATAAAATTAAAGAGTAAATTCACAAGTGATCTCAAAAGTATGAGTGCTTCCATTTCTTTTTTCAGCTTTAGATCCTTTTTTAACACAAATTTTTTTATTTTCCTTTCTAAAGGGGCACAGAAGTGCTAAGACTCATTACATCCATTTATTTAATTTTTTTTTGAAGTACAGGTACAACATTTACATAGGGGTACTGTATGCCAAATGACAGAAAACCTATGTGTATTTCCTGAGCCTTGAGGCCAGAAGCTCTCTGGGTAGAGTCAGAGTAAGTGACCATAGATAGACTTTAACATTCTTCCAGCATTTCTGGTCTCACTGAGCTAAATGACACACACTGTGTGTTGAAATCCCTTTATGTAACACTGAAGAGTAGAATTATTAGCAGCCCACAGAAATATTTTGCCCTAATCTACAGATTAGGACCAAGAAAAACTAAACCAGCTTTACTAGTAGCATCTGGGGAAACATTTTAGTGCTAATTCCAGAAACAGATGATGGAGCTGCCCCACATGTCAGGGAAATCATCTTGTCTCTTCAAAAATCTGAGCAGCACGGGGCATGAGTCTTGAGTCCACCCCCTGCAAAGGGCAGCATCATGTGGCTTGTTGTACTGAGCTCTCTGTGCCTTGGTCTTTTCAACCAAGTACCAAGATAGGGATAAACCTCTGCCTTGCAGATAATGGGACTACAGGATATTCTTAGAAAAGGAAACAAGAGTGCTAAAGCCTCCCAAAACTCTATGAGGTGCATATAGTAACTCATGTTACTGGCTTCTTATTTCAAAATGATGGCCCAGTCCTTTTTTATTGCATCTGTAATTCAGATGTTACATAAGGAACTATTTGCAAATCTCCAGCTCACAAGCAGAAAGTATCTTTCATTGTTATCTTATTTTTCCTTGTTACCACATTAATTAACTCCCATAAACCTCTCTTAGACTGTCTCATTATTGATGAGTACATCCATTTATGGCATCCACATATGAAGAGCTTAAAAAAAGTAATAAAAAATCATTCTGTATAATAAGCTAGACACCTTCAAAAGCCTGTTAGACTTGTCAGATTTAGGAACCTCATTACAGGATAATCAGCTGCATCTGGATATTCCTCACGAGCAAATTAACAAAGCATTTTTAAAAGTAGTGCTTAGGATGAATTCATCCCTTTTGGCAGCTGCATCATCATCATCTGGGAAGTCAAGTAATCCTTTCCTTGCACTTTATGAATGGCATCCACTGAGCCAATGTTAAAACACATTGGCAGACCTATGAACATGACCAGGAGAAATGGAGTATTTCTGCATCAGCCATGATGTACAGCTTGGAGGGTGATTTTTAGTTTTGGTTTGGTGCTATTCTGCTTTTAAAACAACAAGGCTTTTCATATTGCACACCCCAGGAGAGGCACAAAAGGCATAAGCAAGCTGAATTGATCAGCATGTGGCAGTTCTGCTCCAGTCAAAAAGCAAATAAATATGCTGAAACGTAACAAGGGAAAGTCAAATATACACCACAATTACATGGCTCATAGTAGGCAGACTCCAGAAGTGTATTTTTGCATTGTAACATGTCTTGTATTCTAAAAGCAAATTCTTTTCTTATGATTGCATTTCTGAGATGTAATTAGATAGCTTCAAAATATGCTTTTTTTCTGTAACAACCCTTTTTTGAAAGTTGAGTATCTTTTTTTACTAATTGACTTACAGAGGAACAGAACAGTATAGCCATCAAAATGCAGTAACAACACTTGATATTCCCTGTCCAGTAGGTAAGGAAGCAGAAGAAGAAACTGTACAATGAAGTTAAATTCTAATACTTATTAACAGGCAAATTTGGTGCTGTCTTTTAAAATTTATTTGCATTTTTAAAAATTAACATTTAATCAGTATTAGATAAACCACAACACCCATGCTCACACACACACACAGACCCTGCCTTTTTGTTCAAAACTGATGCCCAACCAAAAGTGAGACCCGGAGTGGGAGCCAAGTGCCTTGGCCATGCTGCCCTTGCAGTTCTGCTCTGTTCACCTTTTTGGGTCCCACTGGCTGGAGGGAGCAGCACTGCTGCACAGCAGGAGCTTGGGAAGAATCACTCGAGACAAAATCTGCAGGTGACTCAAGTGTACGAGGTGCTTGCTACAGGCAGTGACTGCGGGGCCACTTTTAGCTCCACAATCTGGTTTTTCAGTCCCAGAAGTCCTACAAATGCCCTCTTCCATCTATAGAAACAAAGCAACCACCTGTCAACATAAGCTCTCCATCACAGAGGACTGGGATTCCTCTAGCACCTCTGACAAATCTATCACAGCTGGATATTGTTGCAGATTAAATTTCAGCTGGTTTAAGGTGCGGTTACACAGCTCAGGAATGATGTCTTCTGGACAAGCAGATGCACAAACAGTAATTGTCTGACTGTATGAGCCATGGATGAATATGCCACCTGATGCTTCAAATTCTACTGCACCTTGTCCATTGCTACTTTCCACATGATTGCTGGATGCTGTTAGGAATCTTTTAGGTGAGACCCTGATGCTCCAGCCTTTGGGCTCAGTTTCCTTGCCAGGAAGCACCTGCAGTGCCCAGCAGTGCCCCTGTCCTGCAGCCAGACTGCCCAGCAGTCAGAGGCGTGAAGGGCACAGGGTGCCATGGCTGTACTGGGAGAGCAGAACCAAAATGCAAACTGCTGAGCTGGCTGTTACTTGCTTTGAATGGGGCTAAGACTGATCTGATCTATGGAACAAGCTTCATGGCCTCTTTCTTCCCAGAAGGTACTATGTTTAAAAAATCCTCAAGTGGTGCATTATAAGGCTCTGATACCAATGCAGACAGACCACAGTACAACTTTACAGAAGCCAGGTTGGCCTCAGAGTGCGCAGAGTCACAAAAGATGGAAATGAGAGCCTTGTGGCAGAATTCTGGAACTGTACCAACTGCTTGGAAAAAAGAAATTTGGATTTCATTTAATGTCTAGAACAAGATTATCCTTCCTTATCACAGCAATGTAAGCCTAGAGCAGATGCTGGAATTCAGAATTCTGCACCAGCTGAAAGCAGATCTAGGTCCCCAGCAGGTAAAATGCTGGACTTGCCAGCACTGTTTTCTTTTTCTGGCTTCTACTGCTCCTGCCAGTAGCTGCAGTAGTGCTGAAAAGTTATTTTAAAAGGTCAGAGATAAAGATAGTTGGGTATGGATTTGCAATCCTGAACACATGCGGTATCTGAGAAGATGATCTGATCTCATATTCTGGTTCAGTCCTTTTATAGTTAATCTCCCCATTTTCCAACTGTGTAGGAATTGTACATTTTGGCTAATCCTCATATGCCTCTGGTGGTTGGAGTTTTTTCCATTGACAGCAGTTCATCAGTACAGCTAAACAAAATCACTGTAAGCTGTCAAACAGAAGACAAATGAGAGCTTAGAAAATAGAATACTCGCTGAACTGAGACAACACTTCAGCGCCGACAATGATGATGGCAGGGGAGCAGAGACTATCTAGTTATAATTGCCAATTTAGCAACAGCTGAGCCTGTACTTATCTGAATTAGTACTTCTGCTAAATTCATGATGTTTTTGTCCTGTGCTAAGCCTTGACGTTAGCAAACACAATGCAAATGCAGTGTTCCAGGGATAACTCCTCTCTCAAGAGCAGCAGGATGTTGTTAGTCTGAGGACTAAGTCCTAAGCGAAGGTCTCTTTTTTGCCTTATGGGCACCTGCTGTTGAGCTGAGATTTTTTTTGAATCTGCTTGCAAGCCTCAAGTGATAAGCATGCACTATTTTCTTCAGCAGATGTTTTTCTAGCCTTCACCTTTCTCTGTAAACCCAAAATATGAATTCATTTTGGTTTAAACTTGCATTTCAGGTTTGTGAAGTCTTGTCTCAGTAACAGCTATCTTCGGATTGTACCTCATAAATCCAGCATTCTGTTTCATTATGAAGGGGTTGCCACCAAACACTGGTGGCTTATTCTACCAAGGATGGGTGATATCTGGGAGGTAATTACTGTTTAGCCTCTTGATATGCTCTCTCACCAAAAGATGCTTCAAATTAATGAAGTGTTAAAAGGATACATAAAAATATGCAAAGCCCATTTCTCAGAAATAAATTTTGCTCCAGTGCACCAAAGTGCAGATGAGTGGAGTAGCAAAACATGTGCCTGCCCTTTTAAATGAAGAATGGCATCTCAGAGAAATTTATATGGCAGCAATCATTCTCATAATTAAAAATAGTCATCAGCTGTAATATTAGGTGCATTGATGATGTGAGTATATAAAATGGCATACCTAAATCAGAAAGAGAATGCAGAATCCTGAAATTAAAATTCAACCGTTCAATAATAGGAGACAGCAAGAAAACAGAGTAAGAAACAAATCTTTCCACCTTTCCTGTACAGGCATCCATCCTGCTGTCTGTTTTGGGACAGGAACCTTCTAACAGTCTTCTAACCCCCATTACATACAAGAAAAAATGTGTCCTTTCTCCAAGCTGGCAGTTATTTTAGTCCCATAAATAGCTTGCTGTAAATTATGCCACAGAACAATAAAATTGCAGGGATGACATAAAAATTAGCTATATGATACAGAAAAAAAATTTGTCTTCAGCTGAAATTTGAAATGTTGCAAACCTATGTACCACATCCTAAGAGGAACTGACAGGCCTCTCATCAGCGCAGCAGTAATTTCCTTCCCTACCATGTATTCTCTAAATCATCGCTGCAGGCCTTCCTTGTTTCAGTATGGGTAGCACGTTTGGTTTGCAGTGTGGATATGAGGCAGATCATATGAAAGGGTCACTGTGGTCTGAACAATGCCTGTGGTCTGAAGCATTCATATTTGATGCAGCTTTGACCAAATTTGCTGCACTGGAGCTCACGTGCTGGGTGGGAGGGGCAGGGGCTGGCAGCACACACAGTCTGTCTGTCAAAGGCCTGACTCAGGCAAGCAGCTGTTTGTGTGGAGATTTCACTCTCATATTGCAAAGTCATAGAAATCTATGCCATAATCCTGTCCAGGATTGCAAATAGGGCTGTACATTCATGGCTAATGCTGTTACTTAAGTACCTGTTACTTAAAAATTTAAGATGACTTCATATTTACACGGTTGAATTTAAGAGTGAATGAAGAAAGATGCTGGAACAACAGATTACTCTTTTCATACTCTGTGTAACACCATTTTAGATTTCCCACAAATCTGCATGGGCAGGGGCACGGTTTAAGCTGAGCCAGGGTACTAATGGTTTGTACTGTCCTTCCTAGCACGAGTTGTTTGAGTTGCCCATTCCCAACTCCTGGCTGAGGCACAGTAATGTGAGGTGTGTGGCTGAAAAGGAGGATGCAGATACACACCCGATCCTCCCAATACAGGCATGAGACTGATGCAGTCACTCGCGAAACCACCCTTCAGACTCACCCCTTTTCACTTTTTCCTTTGCTGCCAGATTTAGATTATTTATTACAGCTTTGTGAGTGTGAATCTGACCTGTTTGCTGTAACAGGCTGTAGCAGAGAAGGTCAGAACAAAGCTGAGCAAGGAAGCTTGAGTTTTCTCAGTCTTGCTCTTTAAGATGCAAGTAACATCACTTCATACTTGCATCTGGGTAGTCAGCAGGGATAAGTGTAGGTCTAAGGCCATTCAAGCTGACAAATCTCTGACTCATCTCTCATCTCTACTGGGGTGATACACTTTGCCTATTACTGAGGCCTTTGAAATAAAAAACGGACAAAGAAAAGACAAAAGGGAATTTAACAAAATGTCATAATTAATTCAACAACATTTTAAATCACCAACTGCAGTGTTATTCAATTTTGGTGAATGGGAAATTAAATAAATGCTTTTTTTTTTTTCAAATCTCAAAGAGCTGAAAGCTCAAAAGTTTAGATCAATCTTCAGAGAGGTATATTTCTAATGGACAGGATTTCTCTCAAGCCAAGAAGATTCATTATCTCTGCAATGTTCTTTTCAAGCTTACAGCTCTGGAGAGTGCAATTTATTCATCTGTCAGATTTCATGCACTTCTTGCCAAGGTATCATTTATATATTATTTCTCCAAACCAGAAAAAATATTTTTAGAAAGGGAGAGCAAGCAGAATAAAGCCTTTAAATACAAATCAGCTGATTCAGAGTCCCTTCCCCATTTTCTATCTCCTTCAACCACATTGCCTTGTATTTACCCTTAAGTTAAACCAGTCAGATGAGCTTTTCCTCTCTGTGACAGAATTACAGAAAACAGGATAAGCAGTTTATCCTTTCAATGTGCAAACAAGGCATCTCTTCCAAGCAGATGTATTAGCAAGTCGCCACAGCAGGTGCAGCCCAGGGACGCTCACACCCAGCAGAAAAGTCTGACCCAGGGGAAAAAGAAGGTCCTGCTGCATGGCAAAGCACAGAGGAAGGGGCCTGTGGCTCTGTAATTCTGTTCTTTGCTCACTGTGCAACGTGTTGCAGTTAATGAGATACTGCTGCCAGTTCCTGTTCTTGTGCTGTCCTAAGGCTTGTTCTGCTGCCCTTCCCTCAGAGCTCACGTGCCTGCACACCGCCTGTGCATCCTCATAGCTCCCCCTTGGGAAGTCCAGCCAACAGGACGCTGTTCGTACAGACTTTGGGAGGGCAGATGTGCAGGATCTGCAATCTGCACATCTGCAATCATACCCAAGATTGCATTCAAGGGTGTGTCAGCCTTAAGTTACAGAGCTCTGTAAGATGTTTCCTTGTCCTCCTCTACTTCCACCTGACACAGGAATGCTGCTATCACCACCTGATTGCCTGGTAATTCCTTTAATAATTGCTAAGATTCACACTGAGTTTCAAACACCATGCTCTGTGGCCTCAGTGAGCAGCTATGGAAGATGTCTTCCATCATAGTTTGGACACTTAATGGGGAATTGTAGCAGATCTCTGACAGTCTTACAGTTTGAAGCAAGGAGTTGAAAATTGGGTGGTAGGGAGGACTTCAGATTGATTGAGGTGGTGTGCTTTATGCATTGTATGAGAAATCTTCCAAACGCCCTGAAAATTTGAAGGATGAAGCTGCTCGGCTGGGATTGGATGAAACTGAACTGCAATTTCCCAAGGGTTTGGGTTTTCTTAAGGGCCACATTAAGAGAAGGGATGGATCTCAGCACCTTATCACCACCTGCAGTGCTGTATGGCTGGACCTGAAAGCAAAAAGGCTGTCCTCCACAGCTCTTGGTGACTTCCCTGTTTATCATATCCTACTCCAAGGCAAAAGATGAAATGTGGCTTTAGCAACACATGTAATGAAGGAAAGACAAAGAGGTTGGGGACCGAGCCGTCACTGAGAAAAGCGCTTAAGAGCTGGCTGGCATTACTCTGTGACAGCGAGCCCGGGAGCTGCAGGAGGCTGTGGGAGGATGTTGATCACACACGGGCTGAAGGAGGCAGGTGACAAATGGCTGAGGAGATGAGGACTGAGTCTGGCCGGAGGAGAAGGACGTGGATCGGAGACGGGGAGGGGATGGTCGGGAAGAAAAGTCAGTGGGTCGGTGACCGTGTGAGGCTGGAGCGGGTGCGTGCCTCAGCCCTTCGCTGCTCTCCAGCGCGGGCAGCGGCGGCGCCGGGCGCTTATCGCTTATCGCTCGGCCACACGCGTCCTGCACGTGACGGGCCCGTGTGTCCCCCGCCAGATAACGCGCGTGGTGTCACCAGGTGCCACGGAATGAAAGCCGTCCCGCACTGACCCTTTTCCCTCGCTTGAACCCCTGGCAATTGCACGTACCAGTCTGTGCTACGAGCACGTTACCATCAAGGCCCCATTATGCCAAACGCCGGGACAGACCAGAGCCATTCTCTTTCCCTCAGCCGCCTGTGCGCCACTGTCCCTCAAACCTAATCCGTGGGCAAAACTGCTGTTGTTTCCATGCGTGCTCTGCAGTGGCAGCTGTCGCAGTGCCGAGCAGTGCCCCAGCACAGCCTCCTGGGCAGGCTCAGTTCTGCCCTCAGAACGGCGCGTCGCGTCCGCCAGGCGGGGGGCGCAGGGCAGAGCGGCGGCCGCGCTCGGTGCTGCCTCACACGCCCCCGGTAACTCACGGCCACCCCACAGCCCTAAAGGGCAGGGGCGGCGCACAAATGGAGCCCGCGGCCCGGCCGCTGCCCGCCCGCAGCCCCCCGGGGCCGCCCCCACCGCCGGGGCCCGCGGCGTGAGGGGAAGGCCGGGCCTGGAAAACCCTTGGGAAGCCCCGGAACGAAGCAGCGCCAGGCCGCAGCTGCTGGAGATAAGGACGTCCTGCTCCTTAGAAAATACACACCGGGACTAGTTCTGCGATTTAAAAGTGATTTATTTTCTCTGATTAAGCATTCAAAGTTCCGTTTGAGTTTTTATCTGTAGAATCGTACAAACACGATTTTCGTCTTCGGAACGAAGGAAATAATTTTCATGCATAACGGCGAGATGCACAACTCTTCACATTGTTACAGGGAAGAACAGCAAACCTTGTATCGCATAGCACCAAGAAGAATTTTAATTACAGTGTGAAAGAAAGGTACCACAAAAGCTTCTTGTTTCATGGTATATCATTTAGACTGACGTTTTTACTCTGAAGTATATGCTGTTTTCCAAGCAACAAAAATTAAGCTTCTCATTAAAAAACTAAAATATACCTGTTTAAAAACTTTACACTTTCTAAGAATTAAGATATTAAATTTTACTTATTTTCTTGCATAGCATATTTTTTAACTTTGAAACAGATAAGAAAATCTAATTAAATCAAAAACCCAACCCAAAAAATTAATTCTTCCTTTCCTAGTCTTCCCTTACCCTAGCCTGGTCAAACAGCAGGAACTAATTATTGAATATGTACAACTACATCATGAACTTGCACATTCTTCACAGTCCTGCTCCTTTATTTATTACTATAAAAATGGCACTAAAGAGTTCAAAATTTACTGTCCAATTAGTCACTTCTACTTGACTTTCAAAAATATTTTCGGAAGTCCCAGCTCTAATGACTCAACAAGTAACCCAAAAATTAATACTTCAGGTCTTTCACTCTCTTGCATCACCATAAATAAAACACCCAGTTCTGTTGTTCATTTCAAAGATGAAGAACTAGATGTGACAAGCAATTTCAAATACTTATGCACATCCATTACCTGTAGGCACAGGTAACTGGCTGGAAATAGCACTAATTAATGCACTAGAAATAATGCAAAAGAGATATATTAAACTTCCTTTTTGACAAGAAAAAGGTAGCAACATGTAACATTAAATCAAGCCCAAGGAAAGACCTGTGGAGTAAGGAGGTGTGATTTGATGGAATTGCTGCTCAAGAACAGAACTTTATGCTTGCCCAGTGCATCTGAGATCGCCAGGGGCCAGTAAGGGCAGGATCGCTCTCCTCTCCAGAGAGCTTTGGCCATTCTCACTTCCAGGACCAGGAAGAAACATCACATCACAAATAGCACTGATCTGCTGTGGCTCTGTGGGTACTGCAGTGCTCCCCACTCTCATTACAGCTCCCTGAACTGGGCACTCTCTCCTGCAATGCCAGAGCACCAAGACTGTGCACAGTGGTGCCAGGACATTGCTGGTATGGCTGCTGGGGGCATCTCAGCATGTTCAGTATACCAGAAATTACCACCAGCCTAAGTAGAATAATTGATTCACTGTGCTATCCCTTATAGTCTTATTTATTATACACCTAAATTGACACTTGGCTTTGATTTTGAGCTGCAGTCCATTTTCTGAACAAATGCTTCTGCTGAGCTGCTGGTCAACCAGATCTATTAAATCTTTCCACAGTTTTGAGAAGGTACATTATTTACTTCAGCTTAAGGAAAAGTGCCAGATATGTTACTCTACAGATGCATACTTCACAAAAGTAGACAGATATTATTGGCTTTTTTCCATGGTATATGGTGGCTCCAGGGAATTAGCAAGGCAGCTCCTCTGGCATCTTTGTAACATCCCTGTCACAGATCTCTGACACCATTACCAAATTAAAGCTCAGTCCACCAATCTGTGGAACTATGGGACTCTTTCTATCCAAGAAAGTATGTATCTATCTACATAGATACTTGTGTAATATTTCTATCCTGTAAGTGGATCTCAGATCAAAACAAAAACATGAATACTGCAAGACTTCCAGGACTATTAGCTGTTCAAAAAGTATTTAAGATAATTTAAAATGACTAGCCAAGAGTTTATGCCAAAACCATCGTTAAGATATACATATTTCATAATCTAGGGCTATCAATAGGGCTATCAAGGCAACACATTTACTCAAGCTGTCAGGCCAGCTTAAGGATTTAGTTATCAATTATCTCAACTGCCTTAATTATTTTTGTTGTCTGTTGGGTAGAAAATGTGGAGCTAATAAAGTCAATGAGAATTCTGATAATTTTATTCTGTTACTTTCAAAGAAACTTAGGACTGCTTAGACACTACAAGCTGTCCTGAAATGAAGGTCTTGACTTCACTCTAAATTACTCAATTCAACATTTAAAAAAAGCCTAACACATATTATTTAGCTGTACAGCACCACAGTTGTGCATTGGTAGTTCACACAGTAACATGACCCCTTTTCCCAGAAATTTATAATTTTTACACAATGACATGACAGACAGACATGGTTATCAGACAAGAAGTGCAAAATGGCATGCAACTCATATGCATTATCTTCCATCTCAACATTATTTTTATGAACTGGCTCACAGTGTGGGCCAGCACCCCAGCTCACACTTGCACTTTGTATACATTGAGCTTAATACAATCTTTTGTATTTTCACATTCATTGTATCTTTAAACTAACAATCACTGACATTTAAACTCAAGTGGACAATCCAAACTACAAGCATTCTTTATATATGCATTCTTCAAGTTACACAGAGCCTATAAGCTATTCCACTCTTAACTATTCTACTCTTCCTACTTCCAGGGAAAGGCTGCATAAGGTACATTTTTCTTAGCTTATTCACAGCAATAGAATCGTTGTGCATACATCAGCAGATGTCTCCTGCTTCAGTTGAGTAGCACCTGCTTTCAAATTATTTCTGCAATCATTCTACTTGCTTAAATCTTCCACTTTGCTGAGCTCCAGCAGCAGCCCAGGATGGCTCTGCAGGCTTGGACATACTGTAGGTGCCATCTTTGTTTAACTTCATAGGTACAGCTTCCCAGGATTAGAAGACAAACTCTAATCACAGAAAAAATATCCTAGGGCACATGCATGGTGCCTGCACACAGTGTGTGCCAGTGCTAAAGGGACACCAGTGACATTTTGGGCTGGTGTGACAATGGCAGTGTCTGCTAACCTCACCTTGGCAGGGAGATGTCATGCAAGGTGAGGTGAGCAGCAGCCACTCTGCCTTTGAAGGTGACACACAGAGTAGCAGAACTAAACAATCAGCTTGTGGAGATGATAGATCCAGTTATACATACAGATTCCTGTCTTCCTAAAATACATTTAATGCCGCAGAATTGTCATTATTACTTTCTCTTCCAACAATCTTATCTGGCAATAATCTGTGAACAGAATTATTTGCATAGACTTTTTCAGATGCTTGAAACTTCCCCCTTAACATGTATGTGCCAGTGAATGATATGGGTATCTCCCAGTCAAAACAAACAGCTTCACTTGGACTAATGGGTTTTAAGAAATTGGTTGTTAAAAACACTTCCATGCCTCAGGCCCTGCAGAACTGTTAGCAGGCTAAAAGTTACTGTAATGCCAATGGGATAAAGTGAGGAGGTGCTGAACTTTTTGACAGCTGACTCCAGAGCACTGATGGGCACTAAGCTTGTGAACTTCCCTAGCTTTCACATACACGTACAAATAATTGTTTGGGGTTAAAATCTGTCCTGCCAAACTTACTTCATTCCAAAGCAAGCTGGAAAGTTTAAAAAAGACTAACTGAACCATTTTTGAGCACTATTACTGTGAAATGTTTATGTATTTCTGGTGTTTTAAACTACTTCCAACATTGCCTTGTCAAGGCCACCACTTTTAGTACTGCTCAGGAAATTTCTAAGATCTCTGTACACTAAAAGGCATCACACCTAAAATTTACATCTTCAAAGGGCTGCCTTTTCACTGACATTTGCAAACCCAGATTTTCTACATTCAATACCCCACAACACCATTTTTGCACATGCTCTAAAATGACTCAGCCTTAATCATGTAAAATGCACTAGCATTGGTCTCCTACATCTGCCTGGAACTCACAAATAGCTCTTCCTTCTCTGCCATCACAGGAGTCCCTCCTTTACAACAGACTTCATATTAAACATAGGCTCTTCAATACACAACACAGTGGTTGTGTTACCAAAACACGTGGCTGGTTACCAAAACATCAGCCTCATTTCCATTTTCTATTAGATTCTTCCCTAGCCTGTTCTTCCCACTTTCCAGGTTACTAACATAGGCTGAGGACCTCCCCTCACTCCCCTCTGTGGAACCTGTGCTGATTCTGTAAGTGTTCCCCATCACAGCAGATGTGTGTTTGAGCCCACACGTACCACAGGACACCCAGTTCTGTGTACAGGTGGGGTGGGAGTGCTGGAAAAGGTCCTGAGTTCCAGCTGCTGCTCCAGTAAAATTTTACATGCCTCTGGTAGTCACTGGAGAAGTACCGCAACTCCTTGCTTCCCTTTTAGAAAAGGAAGCTGAGCAGACAGTGAAAATCTGTAATAGAAATCTGATGCAGAAGGAAGCACACCTAACACCCAGTAAAGTGGTGGGAAATCCTCAGAAATATGTAGGATTTAAACTTGGATGGCTCTCTCTGGAGTTTCCCAAAGGCTAAGCCTGGTCACTTCCTTGCACTTGGAGCAATCCCATCCATTGTCTCTTCCCCCACCCATTGCACAGTCAAGGAATTTAATTGGGAATTTTGCACTGCACCACTAAAGACAGAGTCTTAAAAATTAACAGTGCCAAATGCTCATCAATGCGATGTCTACATCCTTTAATGCTGCACTTGGGCTTAGAAATGTTAATTTAGAAAACCATAAATATTTTTCTTAAATTCTGTTTAGACGCTAGCTCAAGTAAGTTGATTTAATTGTGACAATCTCCTGGGCCTTAGGCCTTATACACTTTGCTCCTCTGAACTGCAATTCAAACTTCACCCACTATTACCATTATACTCCACCCACAACACATACTGTAACTTATATTCTTTGAATGGTAAATAGAAATGTTTCAAATAAAAGCCTTTCAGCAGAATCTGTATAGGCCAGGCTTATTTTAAACAAAAGGGGCCTGACTTTCTGATCTCTTCTGGCTTTAAAATACCTAGAGGTGCCTTGTACTAGCAACAATATTAAAAACTGACTTGCAAACCAAATTTTTCAGACCTGGATTTAGGTATGAGCTCAAGCAAAGGCCCCAGTGTCACTGTGGATAGCCATGTCAGCTCAATTGTTACCTACTGAAAGAACATGGGAAAAACATACAAAAATGTAAAAGATAATGGTTTTTCACTTTACAGCAGACCTACAGTAAAAGCACACTAACCAGTTAAGTAGGCAAGAAAAGATAAAATTCTGCTGATCCTGTTTTAAAACAAGAGCTAGATAATAATAAATGAAGTTAAAAAGGTGTGTAACATTTTCCAGATGCTATGATTACACTGTGGAACACATTATCAATAAGGGCTGCTCACATCCAAGCACTTAAATCATCTGAACAACCTCAAGCACTCTTTTATGGCTAATGGTATTAGTTAAAGTACATCTGGATAACTTGAGTTTTTACAAGACAGTAAAGTCAGTAAGTCAAGATTTACTCCAAGCCCTAACAACTGGGAGTGGACAAAGCCCTGGTGTTGGGGACAAGTAATTCTCTAGGTGGGCTGTTGGAATTTCTTTCTCCCTTGAGAGTACCAGCCACTCTTCCCAATGCCAAGAACAAAACCTGTCTCTCTGTCATGTATTACTTCAAGGAGTCCCCTCAGACTTGCATCTTTATGCTGTCAGAATTGACAATATTTAATACTTTAACAATCACACCCTCCTCACCTTCTGAAATGTAGTCTTTTGGTGTGCATAGAACAAAGAAAATCACCAGGCAAAGTAATTTCTCCAAAGCAACACTGTAAAGCTGCACTAGTCAAGATTCAGTCTGGCTGCAGCCATACCCTAAATTTACAGTTTCAGATTTGATAATTAAAATTCTGTCCTGTGCAAATATTCCTACCTTTATATTACTAAGTTTTTCATACACTTGAGGGCAACAGAGGTGGATCTACCTAAGAGGTGTGGGATGCCACATGGGGAAGTCCTCGGAAACTCCCCAAGAAGTGCCTGGAAGCACTCCTGCAGCAATGCTATTTGGCCTAAACTAGTCCAGCTGGATATCAGAAAATCCCATTTAATGTCTAATAAAAAACATGCACAGACTGATAGATGTAACATTACCAGTATGCAAAAATTAAAATGAAACAAATTAAGAACTCCAAACATTAAATTCAGATTGTTTATTGTAAACAGAATAACTCTAGCACTCTGTCATACTGGCTGTGTCACATGCACCCAATTCCACATCAACTGCTTAAAATAGCACTTGCAAAAATTACAGTTATGTAATAATAATTTATGGTTTCTTACATAAACTAATTAACAAGCACTAAAATTGAATTACAGTGTATTCTAGGTAGTTCTTTATTGCTTGTAGACACTGCAGCTTTGGATCCATTAAAATGAACCCATTAGTATGCCTGAGTTTATCAAAATTTACTGCTATATCAAACTCAGAAACTGTAAAATGCTGGAGAACACTTAAAAGCAATTAAGAGTTGTTGGAAAACTACATGGGTTTCCACATCCAGTCACAGAACTTTGAGGGTATACATTTTTTCCTCAGGAAAACATGATTTGTGAGCTTGTGTTAGATACACTACAATTCCAATTATTTATATAATCTGTTAAGAGTTGATAGTACTTCCATGAATATATATATATTTATTTTTACACACAATAGGAGCCATTTCATTATATTCACCATAAGAGTGGTATGTTTAAATACTAAATCCCAAAATATATATTTTTATAATATGTTGTCAAAACTTTTAATATATATAATACAAATACTTTTAGTAAAGGAAAACTATAAACAAAAGTGAAATCCAAGAGGGCAAAAAGCCTCATGAGAAGGATCCATGAAAAATGTGAGCAGAGACATCTTTACTGATTTTGTTTAGACTGTTTTTTTTTTTTTTTTTTCTCTTCATTAGGCTAAAAAAGATGCTAGTGGCCTTCCTTGGCAACAGGTTACATCACAAACTCTCACCAAATTTATTAAAAAGATACTGAAACATGTACCATTAGCCTCTGAAAAAACTTTTAAATGCACCATATTTATTCAGTTAGAAGAGACTCCCAAGCCCAACTTAAGGCCCTTTCCCTGTCAAGCATTCATTTAAATTTGGCCTCAGAGCCAATGTAAGAACCAACATTGATTCAATCACAGAACAGCCCTATTGACTACACCAGGATTCTGATGTTTGACACACACACCTGTCACATCAGGGGATTACTTGCAGGCTCTTTTAATAAGAAGCAAATTCTCACTAACACCTCTGATGAGCAGATTTTATATCTTCAATGCTTTACATACTCTGTCCTGTCTAAGTGCCATCTCTTTGATGTATTACAGAGGTAGGAGAACTTCATGCTCCTTGCTTTTTCCTTTTTGGGTGCTGTCCCAAGCACAAGACCACTCTGCAGAAGTCAGTAAAGTTGGTGAGACACCTTATATTGTTTTATCATTTTACTACATTATGGAATATATATATCTATCTATAGATATAAACATTATTTCAGCATAGTTCTTAATCCTTCTGAGTTCTGCCTTCTTCCCAGAAGCAGGAGCAAACAAACCCTTTGTGATGTAACCTGAAGCACAGGCTGTGCTGTAGCACTGCTACCCCAGCACTGCACTGTCCCAAACACCTTCCTGAAGGACAAGAAGGACCCATACAAGTATCAAAATAATGATGCATCTGACTCATTAGAGAGCCCCTATTTGACATGCACCTGTTCTTGAGTGAAGAACTTGTGTGTGCTTAAAGTTATCTGCACTAATGAGTGCTTTGCCGGACTGAGACCAAACATAACAGGTGAGGCAAAACAGACTGAGTTCTCCACCAGGACATATGCAACTGAAAACAAAAGATGACACCAAAAAAAGTATTTGATATACCAAATGGACAGTTCACAGTAATGCTATAAAACTGAACAGGATGTTGACAGTATCAAGAGACTGGGACAACACTTTTGATAACAAAAATAAGATGCACTAATAAAGTGTTTCCAGCATTTTACTAGTTTTAATATAAAATGTCCCCGAATTTGTATAGAAAGATTAAAATCATGCCCTTATCTTCAATTATTCTCATTAAGACAATTCTCTCACCTATTACTGTGTTGTCAAATTTCCTTTTTTTCAGCCCCACTGGTCTTCATAAAACTTAAATAGAAAATATGTTGGTTGCATTAAGGATCAATTAAAAAAGTATCATTCAACACGTCACTTCAAAAAAATGTGAAAGTCTCTATTTTTAAGAAAAATTGTTGACCCCATCCCAAAAAGGACTTACTTATCTCACCCCCTCCAAATCCCAATAAGATAATTATTGGGATACTAAATGGTGTTTTTCAGGAGTAACAAGCACATTTCAAGCAACTTCATTTGCTCTGGAGGGTTATTTCATCAAAATGAAATTCTGGAGGGATATGTTATTTTAAAAATATCCTGCATCTACAAGTTTTTTTTTATTATTGTTTCAGTTGATTTTGGTTTTTAACAGGTTGTCTGTAATATAAATGACACATGACCACAACTGATTTTTATATACCCTCTATCCCTAACACACAGCTAATGTTAAATTAACCAAGAAGGAATTTGGGACTTTCATAATGAACAGAACCATTTATCCCAATGATCTTTAATAATTTTGTTCATCATGAAGTCCCCTGAAAACATGTCAGTACTGATCATTTGCATTTCTTCATCCATTGGGGTTCTTCACAGTTTTGCAGCCATGAAATTGATATGTGGTTTCACCAGTGGGAAGAGCGGCAGACTGCGCTTGAATTCTGTCATATTTTCAATCACACTTGGCTGCAAAAAAGTGCATGCAAGAAAAAGTCTGCTCAGTATCTTCAATCAGAAAAGTGGCAAATTCTTTTGTAGCTTTTCATTTCAACTGTTGCTACAGCTGCAGATAAATACACCTGTCTTGCTCTTTTCTACAATATTAGCGATTCATAATTCATTATTACATGAACCTCCAAAATACAATGTTATTTCTTATTAAACAACCAGTTTGACATTTATATCATTCAAACAGCTATAATGCAGTAACTGCATTGCCAACATCAGAATCTCCAATAAATGCAGAGCTCATCTTTTCATTTTCATTCTACTTCAGAGCACCCCACCTGTCCTTTAAACATCAGACTGAGATCATAACCACAACAGCTATTCTATGCACTATTATTTTTAGATGTAGTAACAAAGTAAGCTTCTAATATTTCAGTCATAATGACTAATATATCCTCATACAGAAATTTCTGCTCATGGCAATTATTTCACCTTACAGGTGAAATAATGTTCTTCTGATGAAGAACACAGACATATCACATGGTGAAAAGTTAATCACTTGGGACAAACACTGTCATCCTTCAAGAAAAGTCACTGAAGGTCTAATAAGGGCCCACTGCTGTCCTATCCAACCACAGAGAAATCTGTAATACTTGTATGAATAGAATATGCCAAGTTGTTTCCTCCACAATTAAACACAGTGACAGGAATGTGCATTAATATTTTAGGCTTTAAGAAAATGACCAGGTAGTTGGTTTTGCTGTTGCTTTGAGGTTGGTGGGTTGTTTGGGTTTTTTTAAACAAAGATGATAAATTTGTTGATGCATATGCATCTCTATCTTGACACCTGATTTATCTGATCATATACAATCAGTATTTTCAGACAATCATCTGTATTTTATCCACAATTCAGATACCCAGTGCACTTTACTACTGCTATTAGCTTTTGTTTCAGAGGACTAAAAAAAATTGAGGAAAATGGATTAAAAAAATCAACAAGATCCCTGTTGTTAGTGAGGACAAAAATGCAGGTAGAAAAGAGCTAAAACACCAGCCCCATGACAGCAGCAATTTCCAGAGGTCTGTTTCTCCCTATAAACTTATATTTAATGATACAAAACCTCTAGATTAAGAATGCAGGCTAGGATTTTTTTTTGAGTGCTGTTTCTTTTTACCTGTGGTAGTGGTGGTGCTGGTGCCAGGTTCACATCATTTTGGCATGGAAATTCTCCAACAACAGGACCTATTTAACATCAGAAAAAATAACTTGGGACCGTAATTTAATGACTGTCTTTTACATAACTGATTAACTGCTTTCTCTTATAAGACAGGTGTCTAAATAAAGCACCTTTATTTTAATATCTAAAGTAAAAAATTTTAAATATTTAAATTTTGAAGTATCACTAAATAAGGTTTTATAAACATTTTGCTTTTATATTACAAGTCTGTCTTTAGAAATACAGATATTAATCCATTATTTTATCTGAAAACTTGAGCTGAGGCAGGGGCTTTTATTCATTTTACTTATAGATGAAGAAAACATAGAAATAAAAATTGCTAATCTGTTGCTCAATAAACACTTAAAACTGCTTCTCAGTACAAGTTATAAGAACAGTAGCAAATGCCAGTAGTACATACAAGAGCAGTGCAAGAATAGCACATCATTTCATAAAGACATGCCGACAGTTTCTCCAGGTACCAAAAATCTGGACAGCAACCCCAAGTATTCCCTGCCTATAACCATGCATGTCCTACTCCAATTACCCCAAAACTTATTTTTGCATTTCTAATCTCTTTTTTTTTTTCATGGCATAAGAGGCCAAATGGCAGATTAAAAGATTTAGGACTGGGGAGCTGTTTTAGGACTTGTTATAATTTCTGTAAGCAATCACTTGTCAGGTTGTTTTGCAAGCTCACCCTTGTCTTGGGAGGATACCATTCCAAGTAAGTAACACCCAATCTGGCAATACAATTACTACACTTTAAGTAGTCTTCTCTAGATATAAATAGTTCTAAAACTTTTCCTATTTAGCAATTACCAGTCATGAAAACTGGAAAGGTGCTTTGAAGCAAGTCTTCTTTACTCAGCTGCAAAGCCACAATTTCTACACCACCATAAAAATCAATCCTGAGGCAGAATGGAGTTTTCATGGCATGCTCGCAGTATGAGCTTCTCTCTCTACTACACACCATTTTTGACTTCGCAAACAAATGCATGTTGAAATTTAAGTCCAGTATAAAATGGTGAAAGATTTGCAAACAAAACCTTAGAAGTTTTTCCTCTCAGTTTATTCCTATTAACCAGAAACACTTCTAGCCTTTCCCTTCTTGAATTCTAAAATGGAACAATACAGTTTAGAATGCACAACCGATCTATATTACTTCAAAATACAACCTAAATAGAGGTTGACCTTCTGAAGTTTAAATAAAATGTTTGACATTCCCAGAGGTTTTGGTTTTTGTTTGTTTTCCCCTTTGAGGGTGCTTGAATTACTATTGTGGACATTCATTGCTAGTTTGGCAAAAAAACGCTCACACTGGATTGGTAACTGCACATTCTAATTTTAGGCTGGTTGGGGGTTTTTCTCCCCTTTAGGACTATTACAAAGTTTAATGTTTGTTTGAAAATATCTTGTTGAAAACAGAAGTGCTATTTAAGGATATATTGTTATATTATCAATATACTTCAGAATATGGATGAATTGAAAAAGTTGTCTAAAAAACCAACAAAAAATCTGAAGCACCCATGTGAAGTACACCTAGGATTAAACCCACCTCCTTCCTCTGACAGGTATATCATCTCCAAAGCTGAGTTTTTCTTACAGTGGATTTGTATGATATAACACTGCTATCTGTAACTATGACTTGCTGGAACAGGAATTAAATTAAACAGGATTAAATATTATATTCAGCACAATACTTACAGGAATCCATTTCCCTTGCAAGGACATGTACTGATACCTTGTGTCTTCTGGGAGCATCTATTGCCAACAGCACCTACAGGAAAAAACATCAAGTCCTTAGGTGTAGGAAGTATTCCTTAGACACTATAAAATAGTAAAAAGAACGAGAGCTTTTAAATTTTAATTTAAACCTTAAAATGGGGGATGAATTTTGGGATGTGCCTTCAACTATTATTAAAAGTCATCCATACAGTACCCGTGAATTATTTTACAATCAAGTTAAGCAATTCATGTAGTGCTTGTAACTCAGAAAAACTGTAACAGAAATTCAGCCATTAACTATTATAGTATCAGGAATGCAACCTAAAATCTCTGCAGAACTTTTAATCCCTAGCAGCCTCCTGGAAGCACATCACTCTGAACCCAATCATTAAATTCAGCTGGACTATCCAATCTAGCCTGTTATTTCTGCTCTGGAATGCTGGATAATCGTGTACTGAGCATTGGTGTAAGTAAAATAGTAGATACTCCTACAAACCCAGAATATGCATATTCATTCAAAAAATCTCATTTATTAAACAACAGGTACTGAAATTCCATTTACTAACTTGGCATTTGCTGCACAACTTCAAGTATGCTATTGTAATATTAAAAAAATTAAAAGTAAACAACCCCCTCTGCCCAACAGAGTTAAAAAGAAGACAGACACAAACATGCCCATGCTTCTTCACGGGCAGAAATTTTTCCACCCAACAGTAAATTCTGAAGACATTAAGTTGATCTTATTTTCCGAAGAACTCCCTGAGCTACCAGCTACTCCATAAGTAATAGAACTCCATGAGCACTTTGCGATAAAGTGAAATACCATAGTCTATTACACATTATAAATCAGACAGAATGATGCCTAAGTTTTTTTTATACTGGTGGGGGGTGACAGGGGGAAGGACAGGGACACATTTGAATCATTTACACTGGATATCCATCTGAGTTAAAATGTACATTTACTGCATCATTATGCTGTTCCTTTGCTCTACCTAACCATTAGAGGAACAAAACCCCCTACTGATTTACAGTGAACAAAGCTTTAAAAATATCTGTTTCATTCACAATTCATTCCCATAAAATAAGCTGAATCACTGATTGGTTGAAGAAAAAGATAAAAGAACAAATGTGCAATTTTGGCCAGGCTTGGTCATAGAGCAGCACATTTTATATCCATAAAAAAAAGATAAATGAAACAAGAATAAGAGCCAGCAAGGAAAAAAACACAACGAAATCCTATCATTCTGTGCAATTTTTACAGTTGCTATTAAACTAAGTGATATTCAGGAAATAAAAGATACCGGCATCCATTTTACCACCTACCTAAAACAGGTGTCAGTATATCCCTTCAGAGCACACAAAAATAAGGTTCAGTTGTACCTCCATCTCTTTCTAAGTAACATTTTAGCTGCATGACTAACTTACCTTGTAGAACTGTATAATGTCATCCTTGGTCAGGGTCTTTAGATAAGCCACTTCAATGTTATCTGCACAACAACAGTACAAATTGGAGTAAGTCTGCAGATCACAGCTTGTTATTAGCACACTGCTTATACAAAGTATATTTCTTTCAAATTCAGACGCTGTAATTGACTGCAAATGAAAAGCTTTTCATTGTTATCTTCCAAGTTAATACTTGCTTCACTAAAAGTGTCAGTAGAACCTTGGCAGAAAATTATACTTCAGTAAGTCTACTTGATTTGACTTACTAAAAATGTACGTTTGAAGAATACTGATTGCACTGTGGGATATTCAGTAGCTAAAATAGCTATGCCTACTTTTGTATGTTATCTTCAAATCAGTTACACTTTTCTAATGCAGACGGGTTACAGATGGCTTTTATTCACAGTTAGGAAACAGGATGGTAGGACATACTTTTACAGAAATGTTAAGGAATGGTACCTACATCCCCCTTAAGAAGTAGTCACACCTTTAAGATATCTGGGGACAATGTGTTTCAGTTGCTACATTCCTTCATATTAATTAAACTGTCATGGACTAATCACCTAATATCACTGCTGCTTAAGCAGGAAGGTCTCCTGTAGGCGTGCTTGCTTTTCTTAGGATTAGCAAGGAGACCAAGGAAGAAACACGTGCAAGAGAACAGAGAGCAAACAAGCCTGTAATGCAGGCTAAAGTAATATGAAGTTCTACATGGATGAAATAAAAACATCAACAATACAGTTTGGAAAACTAGGTAAGATTTGGGAGAAAACAGTAAAAGTAGTAACATTAAAAATGTACAAACAAAATGTCCTTTCACTGCTTAAGGCTGGAATACGAATTTCTGATTTTGACAATTCTAGTCATATTAAAATAATTAATGACATAAAATTACTAGTGGGCAGAGGGGAATTAAAGATATAAAAGTCAAGGGAAATAATAAGTAGAATTTAGGTATTAAAAATATGGCTACACTTAGCAGCAAGAAATTCCAAAGAGATACTATTGATCCAATTATGGTATAAACAGAAACACTTAAAACCACACTATTTCACCTGACACAAAAAAAAAGTACTTGAAGTGATAAGTTTCCATTCCACTTCTTATGCTCAGGCATGAAACTTTTCAGTAGCTCTTACGCTCTCTACACCAAGCTAGATGACAAGTCAAAACTCTTCATTATTAATCAGCTCAGTGAGTCATCGTGAAGCAAAAAGACTGTATTTGCTATCATGGAAAGCCAATATGGTACACATAAAGCAGAAGAGAAGTCACAGAATACAGAATGAGTTTTATGGAGGAAGCATATTATGCATGAAGACAGAAAATTAGAGCTGTGAATAAGAGTCGAGACATGAAACTGTCAGGAAAAACTGATCTGTACCTAAAATGATTTTTTTTTTAATGTTAGAAACTGTATTACTCATGTGTCTAACTGTATTAGTAATGCATCTCAGTTTGTTTTTTTTTTAAATTTAAAATACATTTTAAAAGTATTTTAAAAAGTACAACTTAAATATTGTGCAGGACCACACAGTAAACAAATGTCAGTCCATTTTCAGTAATAATACTAGAGCTGTATCTCATTTGGTCTCCTACAAACGTATAACCTTCAAAGCACCACAGATGAAAAAAACCAAAAAATTAGTGTTTCTTCAAATCCACTCTAAGCTGAGACAGACTGCATGTTAGTTATGATACCTGCTGTTGCCTCTGTCAGCACTCCCTCAAAACAACTGCACAACGCAAAGAGAAATAGGGTTCATATAAATGTGTGTACTGTCAGGAATGTCAGTGCCTATCTGACTGCATCACGGGGAAACAGACAGTAAATTATGTATAGGCTGTGTAAAAGTTTAAGTTGTTCCCAAATGAATATGACACTCAACAGTCACAAATGTAGCCAAACTAAAGCATTCAGTTGTAAAGGAATTACCATTTGTCTTACCTCTGTCAAAGTTATACTGCTGGGAAATGATTTCTCCCCAGTATTTAGCACATTCTGCAGACAGCTTCTTTGGTTTGTCTAGACGACGAATTGCTAAAGCTTGGATGTGTTTTTGGAAGGCCTCTTCTGTCATGTCTTCTATGCATTTCTCCATAGTTTTTAAAAATGCTTCAACTCTGCTCTCTAAATAGTGTGGTGGCTTTTCAGATTGGATAATAAATCGCAGTCCTTGGATGCCATTTGCCCGACGTGGGCCACTGAACACAATGTAACCTTGGCAAAACAAGAACAGCCACAAATGAAAAGAAATCCTTTGTCACAGCACTGATATTGCCAAATGCAGCATGTTTGGCAAGAAGGCAATTCTATGCTAACTTAATTCTGTGTTATAAATAAAATAATGCAGGTTTTCAAAATGTGACACTGTATTTTTTTAGAACATCTTTATTTCACTGAGGTCAATATTAATTTAGGGGAGGGGCAAGGAGGAGATGAGGCACACTAAGACAAAACAAAAAGCAATTCTGTCATCAGGATTGGATTACCAGAAATGAAGCTGTACTCTAGTTTTTCATTAGACTCAATATTAGAAACTTACTATTTTTTCATAACATCCAATCCAATTCTCTTTGCTGTAATGTAAGACCACTACTTCCCATATTATCAGTTAGATAAAAAGTACTATTCCCTTCCTTTTTGTTGCATTATTTTATCATCTGAACAACTTATCCTTTTTTCAGTCTTCCTCTACCCTTTTAATAACAAATCTATCACATTTCAGTCCTTTAAAAGCTCTTTTATAGTTTTCTTACAGTTTCCTGATGCTCATGGTGAAAACTGGTTACAGTATTTCAGAGTTTTTATCTAAACAATTTAGGAGTATTACTGTGAGTACATCTTGAATGCTTCCATTTATATATCCCAGCATTTTACACAGGAGCATGACACTGCTGATTTATGTCCTACTTCTGATCCACTGTACCCTGCAGTGTTTTCTACAAAATTGCTACCTAGCCAGTTGCTTCCTGGCTTGTAGCTTGTATCTGTGCCATTGGTTGTTCCTGCCAGACTGTTCCTAACAAATTCCATCTTGTCTTCATTCAAGTCATGTTTCCAAAATGTCAACCTAATTTTAAATTCTAACTCTACCTTCCCACACACTTGCAGCCTCTCCCAAATTAGTATTATCTGAAGATTCAGTGAATACCCTCACTCTTCTATCATCCAGAATTTTGATGAATACAGCATGGAACACTGGATCACAGCAGAGCTCTGCAGAACATCACTTTCCAAATGAACTATTCTCTATTCTCCAGTCATGACCTTCCAAACTCCTGTACCCAAATGTGTAGCTATTCCGCCTAGGTACTTCAGTAACAGTCTCTCAGTTACCTTCTATGAATTTAGAACTAGCTTGAAAATTTATTCCATGTTTTCCTGGAATTTGAATTAAACTGACTGATCTAGAATTTCCCTGCTTTTTCTCTTCCCTTTATTTTAAAGAAACATGTAGCATTTAGCTGTGTCTATCTTTCCAATGCCTTATCATCCCCAAATTTTCCATTATAAGACTTTTAATTCCAGGATTTCCTAATTTCATTCTTTGGAATAGAATGCAGAGTTCATCACACTTTAAACTTTTTAAAGGCTTCTAATTTAATCTGATTAATCTGTTGTTTTCCTGTTCAAAAGTAAGACGTGAACTTTGATATCCAGTATTTATTAAGTGAAAACCAAGTAAGCCATCCTGAATTTTCTGATGATTTGAACATTTTGATTTTAATTACTTGAACACTGATTTTTTCCCATCATTGCCAACTTTTCTCCCCCACCTTCTCATACTGCTTAACCAATTCTTGAAAGAATTCTTGTTACTACTTCTACTGTTTAGCAAACTTCTAACTCTTTAACATCTTTTTCCCTAAGCTTTCTCACTTAAAAATCTTACTAAAAATTCCAGGAAATTTACTGGATTTTGACTGTATTTCTACTGTCTCCCCTCCTAAGTATCATGAGCTCTATAATTTGGCAATTATGAAGTGCTGGACTAAACTGGTTCTTCCTCAGTTCCTCCCCCTCTCTCTTTAGCTGTTACTTCCAACTTCTATACAAAACCTGCCACTAGCACATTTCAAAAACCTGTTAAATAACCTGGGTTCTATCCTATTTTCAGCAGGTATAGAGGTACTTGAAACTCCTGTGATGAATATGGTATGGCTGGTTCTGCCAGTTGCTCATGAAAAGCCTAATCTTGCCTGACATCCCTGGCAGTCATCACACTGAAATACTTGTCTGCTACTCACCTTTGGAAAACCTGTACTCCTCACCAGTATTACAATCATGGGAGCTGTCATGCAAAGTCTCTGTCTCTCCTTCTTACTCTGTTTGGAATAACCTCACACTGGTTCAGGTAACAATTATTTGCACTTATTGGTGAACAGCTATAGTCTTAAAAAGCCTGAAATGTATTTAGGCTTTCACCAATACAGCAGCTTACCATTACCCACAGTATTTCTAAGATAGGGCTTATAATTTAACAGTTGGACTCAGTGATCTTAGACGTCTTTTCCAGCCTAAAGGATTCCGTGATTTTATGAATTATGAAGTGCACCTAGAAGTAGGGTCACAAGAAGGAAACATCAAACTACTATTGATTCTTTAAGAAGATCTAAAAATTGAGGGGACTGATCCAATCTCCTTTTGGCAAATTCTAACATGAAGTTTTCTGTACAGTGATCGCACTTTTTTGAGTTGGAGCTGATTTCAGATATTTCAGACATCTTAAAAATCATGCCTGCTTGTTCTTATTTTAGACTCTGTGCACAGTAGAATTTCTTTGAGTCATCAGCAGTTAAGATGATTTGCATTTAGCAAGTGCCCTTTAAATGGCATTCACTAAGCAGGGAGAGAGCACCCCTCGGGTCTCGTGCGAGCGCGTGACTGTGGCACTCTGTGTGCACACCCAGCACTGCTGAGAACTCACCTAACTGCTCCTGGGTGCGCAGGGTGTTGAAGCATGGCTCGGAGATAATCTGGCAAAAGAGCTCCAAAAACATATTCTCAGAAGTACTCTGCATGTCTGTCTGGTAATATATTTCAATGCCACAGTTGTTATGAACTTCATTTCTCTGTTGATAGACAAACCATCCTCCTAAAAGACAAAGTTAAAACATGGAAGTTCATGCAAGTATACATTCTTACTGTTGACAACTAAAAACATAATGGTTTAAGGTTTGTGGAATGGATTTATAATAAGTGGTTTAGGACTGTTAAAGCAGAATTTCCACTAAGAGTATACTTTTCATAAGACAAGAAAAGAATGCATCATTTTACCATCAAAATGTTACTGCTTGGAAATATTAGCAAGTAAATTGAAACTGGCTGCTTCTCTTCAAGCAAGTATTTTTGGAACTGCAATGAAATTCTGCATTGGCTCTACTATGTAAACAGTTTCTAAAGACAATCTGCCAGAAATTATTATGAACATTAAAAATAATTCAGCATTTAATACCAACAACTTCTTTTGTATACGATATCTTCCATAGATGATCAGCTAGGGGTAATTTATCTTGTCTGTACAGCTACATATGTCACCACTCCAAGCAATACCTTGAACCTCCTTTTTATAAAAAACACTTTTTTCACCATGGAAGTAAAAACATACAAGATCAAAAGAATTTGTGTAGGGGAAAAAAAAATTATTTGTGTAAGAGCTTTTTGTTTTTGCAAAGAGTCATTATGTGCAGATCTTAATGGTCAATTGATACTCAGAAATCCTCAAAGAAAGGTGTTTACTCAAATGTATATACTCTGAGTAGGAGAGACTGGGACAGGCCTCTTACTTCTATAAATTATAACAAGTGACTTGGAACTGAAGTGCAGAATTGTATGACCATAGAAGGGCTTTGAGTTGGCAGTCACCAAAAGATCATCCATGTCATCCTAAGAAGTCCAATTTACATACACAAATTACAAATGAAATCAAAGTAATTGTCAAGTATGCTAGAAAGGTCATGTATTAGTACATAAATTTATCAGTAAAGCCACACCCTAACTATATTTCTGAATTTTAAGTTTAGAATAACTTGAAGCAAGTTTGACTTCAAAACACACTCCTAGCAACACAGTAATATGCATTTTAAAATGTGAGCAAGGAGAATCTCAATTTAATGTGCCTTAAATATCATAAATCAATCATTTAACTTACTGTCAGGAAGCTGCACTTCTCTGTACCTCACTAGCTGACTGGGAAGGAGTGGCTTTGTATGAGCATGCTCAATGAGAGTGTCCTCAACCATCTGCATAATTCCTAATGCAGCCTGGAAAAGAAAACATAAGAGGATTTTTCATGATCAGTAGTTATTCTTTATTTAACAGCAGCGCAAGACTTTCCAATTACTGATGGTGCTGTGAGAGAAAAGAAAAAAAAATCAGAAATATAAAGTAGGGATACTGTAATTCAATACAAATACAGTAGAAGTTAAGTAGATGAGAGGGAGTGTGGAGGGCAAGAGTTTTTTTTGTGTCTTCTTTATGTTTAAATTGTCTACACATTTAACTACTCCTACTTCTCCCCAGTGTTTCTGAAATTGAAGCTCAATGGCATTTTTTTTTCCTTTTCCCTCCACCACTTGATGTGCTCATCTTTCAAAGTGAAAATGAGATATCTTAAACGTATGTCTGAGAGCAAATGGCATTTCAGTAGATGAAAATTTTAAGAAAACAAATGGTTAAGGTAAAGCATGCATTTCATTGATGTGCTGGTGGTGTTAGGACTCATTGTGCAAATACTTTCTTTTATTTGATGGATTACAGTAAGAATTAAAAAAAAATATATAAGGAGTAAAAACTATCCAAAGTCATTACTTTCATTCAAGGATTTAACCTCAATAGCTTCATCTCTTAAGGGTTATGTGTTCTTGTAGCCTGCACACAGGAAATTACAGGAACTTGCTAAAGTAGTTTTGGCTGGAAGCTAAAATCTCTCATTCTGCATTGCCATAAACTCACAACACGTGATTTTATAAAAAACATGCAAAAGGTTTGAAAACTTATTAAACATACATCCTACCAACACCTCCAAAACCCCCATGCAGTATCAAAGACAAAAAAGACTGAGGTTTAAAAACAACAGTTTAAAAAGTTAGAGAAAAAAACTATTTATTCTTTCAGTCAAGTCATCGTATTAAAATACTGACAACAAGACTGCTCAGACAGATGTTCCAAACAGGATTACTTTACTTTTCATCCACTTACAGCAAATAAATAAAAGAAATTGTCAATAAACCCCAAGTATCAGAATGAATTTAAAGAAAAAAACAGGAATTTCAAGCAGCTATATAAATCTAATTTTTCAAGTCCAGATTCACTGAAGAGTTTTTTCATGATTGAAAGGTGTCACAAGACAATGTAAATTTTGATTTATTTTAGTTGGAAAAATTTCTTAGGTCCAGGTTAAAATTGCTGAGTTTTATCAGTGATTATCACATCATGGGTACTGAAGCAAAGACAACTTTTTCTACTTTTCAGGGAGGTTTGCAGATAATTTCTAAACATTACACAGCTATGGGTACACCAGGACATCCCTCCCAGTTCTTTAGCTGTAGGACTTTCAATAGCCACCCATTATGTCAAGTAAAGAATACACTTCTCTGACATAACTGCATCATCATGGAAATCTAAAAAAGTCTGGGCATTCAGTTCTATTTCCAGAAGCAATTGACTTTCATATACAAACATGCAAGGAATAAGGAAGGAAAAAGAGACTATTTTTAAATTTCTCTGCAAGAAGAACACCCTGTAAAAATTTTTAACAGATACTTTAGAGATATTCTTGACAAAGAAAAGGTTGTCTCTCCAAGCTATTAGCTCCTTCCTATCTTATTTTTTCCCACTTTACAAATTAACTTTCTCCTCCATACACTCAGCAGTCACAAGCAGCGTCTATAACAGCCCTTGCTAGTACACTATCCCAGAGCTGTTCTAACACAAAATATTATAAACAAGCCTTATGAAAAAAGAACACAAAAACATACCAAAAAAGTATTAAAATTTGTATTGGGACATATATTAAAGTATTTCTTATGATTTCATATGCAAATACAAAGTGTTACTATTTTAAAGGAAGACAAAACAAATGTTTTCTGAGTTTTACTCCCCTGAGAGCTGACACTTGGCATTTTCATGGTCCGCCATTCCTGTTTAGCTATGTGCAAATGACTTAATTTGGAAGGATACTGGATTCTTAAACCTTTGCTAGTTATTCTGAAAGTTTTCAGTAGAAAAAAGCAAGATTTGCAGCACATCATTCCTTCTGCAGCTTGATCAAAGTAACAACATGGAACATAGACTTTCAAATACATAGATCCTAAGTTGTTTTCATTAAATTTCCAAGAGCAATATAGAGGCAGCACTTAGCCTACTAAATCTAAAGTGGAAAAAATTACTCTCTCATGCTCCTGTAAAGATAAAAAAATACAAAGTTAAATTATGAAATCACATTTGGCATAACTGCTTCAAGATCTGCAAAGATTAAACTAGTGCCTCATTTTTATGCTGCTTTTAAATAAAAAATGTTTTATTAAGAAAATATGAAACCAACCTGTTTTGTTATATTGCCATGGAGAAGAGCTTCAATGTGTAACCGTGACAACAGCTGTGCTATGAAGGCCTTGAGACGGGGAAGGGTGACATCTACAATACATATTTAGACAGTTAAATCACTCAAATGCATTTTTACATTATGAAGGACCTAGGCCTAAATCATCATTAGATACAGTGCATTTCTCAGAGGAGGAGAAATCTGTCACTAGAATGAAGTAAAAATCTCTCCTTAAAAATGCAGCATTGGACTGCTTCCAGGTCCAAATAGCAGCACTCATCATATAGTTTATTTCACTTAGAATTCACATGCTGTCTTGACCCAGATTCAGGAAAAAAAAAACCTAAAAAAAGCTGCCTTTCCAATCATGCTGAACAAACACTCATTCTCCAGAGAACACACTTGCAATCATTCAGGTGGTGTTCCAAGGAAAAGCCTTAGTTATTTACTAAACAAGCAGCATGTAGTTTATAATGCTCAAGAAAGACTCTGTGCATTCAGACTAAAAAAAAGAACCTCAACTCAAATATAGTGTTTTGATATTAACTTGGAACAAAGGGTACACAAGAAAAATATTTTGACAATATATCCTAGATGCACAACACATACACACACATTCTATCCAGCCTGTCCTTGCAAAGCAGTTTTCATACATAGTGCAAAATATAATTTAACATATAGAATCAATGGAGTAAGAGGAAAGATGGTTGGATGGGGTATTCATGGATTTTTGTTCTGAATCAAACCCCTCAAATAAGTACAAAAGCCAGGTATTCTTCTTGAAAAGCATGTCGGTGTATTCCAAGAAGATATTACAAGACATTTTGCAAACTGTCCCAGGAACAGCCTTTTAATACAACACATAAAATACAGATAGAGAAAAGCTCTTCAGCTATTACTGCAAACACAGAATTACCACAGAATGGCGTGAGCTGAAAGGGGCCTTAAAGATCATCTAGTTCTGACACCCTACCATGGGCAGGCACACCATCTACTAGGCTCATTGCTCAGAATCCCATTCCATCTGGACTTGAAAAATTTTTAATTAAGAGATTTAAGTGATTTCTTCTTCCTTCAAATATACTGGGGCGCCTACTTTGTGTTAAGAGCCACAATGTTCTTTATTATTATTGTCATCATCTACAGAAAGTATGCACTTTTTCTTTATTAGCTACAGCTCTTTATTATCTACAGAAACATAAGCTAGGATTCCCCAATCATGGAAAAAACAAAATAGTTTGCATATTGGGAAGTATAACACAGATACACTCCAGTGTGCCTGTAAGATGTCAACTAGAGCCAAATGATTTTGCCAATGTTGATTATGTACTAGATTCACCATATCCAGGTTCATGCACCCCGAAGTTAGTAAAGTTTTGCCTAAACTTTTATCTGCAAGTTTTGCCATTTGAGACCTTTTCCAAGAACTACTCTACTTTCTTGCAACTGGAGGGCAAGAGCAGCACAGCTAGCATCAGCTCAGGCCTGGCACTGCAGGGGCTTCCCTTGAATAGTGAGCAGAGTTCAAAACAGGTACCCTCAATAGTTAAGAAACATAAGGGAAAGAATAATAAAGTGGCAGAACATTACCATCTAGAGCTTCTTTTAATTCATCTTTGGTCCAAGCAACTTCAGTCATCAGGAGTCGGAGATAATACATGGCATGCTGGTGAGGCTGTTCAGCCCTGAAGTTGTTAAGTGATCTCATGTACTAAACCAAAAAATCAGGTGCAAATTAGAAATTCAGAAATAGAGTTCTAAACATATTAACATTGTACTCTCAACTTTGTATCAAAAAGATACAGTTCAGCTGTTGAGAACACTCCGAAGTCTTAAAAAAATTGTTATATCACCTTAGTAATAATGCAGTCTATTGAGCCTTTGGATTAAGCAGAAACCATTAAGATGGTTGAAATGTGCATGAAATCAAACTTGTCCATAAAATTAATGCCTAGAACTTAAATTATTGCAGTAAACAAGAGTTTAGATCAAATTTCCTGGGTAGCTGTTCCACCCAGGAAATTCACCTTCTATGATGGCTGACCAGGGGTGGGGGAACACTGCTAAAAGAAAATGCATTTTTCTCCCTGTCACCTACTTTGGCTGACTTGTTTAGACAAAATCTGGAGCATCTGGAAAATTCTCTGCATGTTTTGCATGGATAAAGGACGTATGAGAGAAGAACCAGAGAGCTTCTGCAAAAAACCTCCTTTCTAGTCCAGCTGCACTTTTACAAAATAAGCAAAACCTTTTTCCTCTACCAGAGAAACTGGAAAGTGCAAACTAATAGTTTTGGCAAGCTGCAAGCATTTCCAGTGTAGGAAAAAAGTAACTCATTTCAGGGCACGAGTGACCAACAAGCACATCTGCTCCAAACAGAAGCCGGAAGCTGGTATCTGCCTCATCTGTTTGACATAGACATGGGGAGAAAACTGCAATTTCCCCAGTTGATGTAACTCCTAGAAATCAGCATGTACTAAACCAGGTGGTTACCTTTGCAGCAAAGGATCAAGGCCCAGGAACCAAGACAAATCCAAGGAAAAGAAATGTTGCAAACTTTTTCAAGACTTCCTTTCCCCCTTCATCTACTTCCCACTTCTTTTATGCCTAATTCCCACTGCAGCCTTTCCAAATTGCAAAAAGGATTTAAAGCTAAGATTTTCCCCTCCATCCCCCTACTTAGATTTCTACTCCTACCAAAGCAAGCTGTGCTTCCTTGATACGTCTTAAGAAAGACTGACTAAAAAAAGATTCCAGGACCAGTTATTTTTAACCAAAGAATGTTGCATACACAACTCTGAGAAGCTCACAGCCACAAAAAAAAAAAAAAGCCATCTGAAGTCCCACTAACACAGCATTTCACTCTCTATTTCCACGGATTGTCAGCCCTCAGATCTCCTATCAGGTCAATGCATTTAATTTTCAATTACTCCAAAATGTGAATTTCTCATACAGCTTACCGCTTCCTTGATAATTTCAAATCGCTTTTCATCGATCTCAAAAGTAGCCATTTTCTCAATGATCTTCTTGAGCAAGATGTGTTGCTTGTCGTTATAACCTTTTACAGAGAGCTATGGAAAAAGTGCATAAGTTGTTTTAAATGTGGAAGGTAAAAGAATAAACCCATTACCAAGTCTTGTACAATGCCAGGAGCGAGACACTTTCCAATACTTACGCTAAATTCACCGTTACGGAACATTTAATCATTCTTAAGTTAAATCCCTTTACCCATCAAAAGGTAACTAACTGACAAATACATTATTGCATATTTGCATGGGAGTTCTAAATGCACAGAATTAATGTAATTTCATGTTGGTGTAAGTAAAGTGTACTCAGAATACAGATTTTTAATGATTACAGTGTTGAGTCTTGGAGTACGGAAATGGTTTTAATCTAGGTTTCCTCGCTTTAGTAGTGAAGTCTGGATTCACAACTTTCTAAAATTTACTTCTCCAATTTACTTTAATACTTGATTCATATCTATGTTGTCGATCAAAGAATATTTAAGGGGAAGTAAGCAATATTACAAAAAAGGGGTGTATAAGCAGCAGCACACCTTATAACCAGGATGCTGCTGAGCTAAAGCATCAAGGTAGTCATCCTGGAATTGTAATGACACATTGATCTGATCATACATATTTCTGAAAGTAAAAATGAAATAGACTTGCCCATTTAAAAAATAGCAGAAAACTTAAAAATTACTGCATGATTTTATCAAGCTATAGAAAATTTCTCTGGCAAAAAAGCATTAATAAGTCTTTTTTTGCAGGGAAAAACTTCAACATTTGGTATCTCTAACCAGGAATTTGATTGGATTTGTGCAGTTTAATTAAGAGTAAAACTAAACTTTAGAATACAAACCAACATATAGAATTCCTGCTTTTCAGTAGGAAGAATATATTGTTCTGTAGTTGCTGAAACATAGCTGAACAATGAATCTGAAGACAACGTTATCATAAATAGATTTATGACAAAGGCTGGTATCCTAAATTAGCATAGGAACCCAAAGAGTTCAACAACCACCATGGGTGACTTCTCAGAGTAGCATCTGCCCTTGCTCAAAGCACCAGTATAGTCATTAATAAGTCACACTTATTAATTATAAAACTTCTTACAATATGGAAAATAATATTACAAGTTCTCAAATAATATTTAAAATAACCATGACTAAAAATTAAGAAAATTACACACTTTTTTTTTGAAGGAATTAACCCTGATCATACAAACATAGCAAGCTTTGAAACTGAGGATAACCTAATGTTTGCAGTACGTTTGGTGAATGTAACCAGGAAATTATATTTGCATTTGATTTTAAAAAATGCAGCACTCTCTCATATAGAAATGTAAAGACAGTACATTCTTCTACAAAAATACTTTGGAAAGTAACACTTATACAGAAAATTTCAAAACACATTCTGGCATAGAAGGGTGGTTAATAAAAGCTTTTAACCAAACTTCAAGAGAGACTACTAAAATCTCCTATCATAAATCTCATAGGAGAAGCTGAATAAGAAATAAGAATTTATCATAATATTAGTATTTATCAAGTATTGTCAATGCTTTATAACAGATTATAAAACGTGACAAAAACAAAAGAAAAAGCCATAAATATTCAGCACTGCACTCTAATGAACACATGCACAATCCATCTCCACAGCTCACTACAGTAGAATTAGAGAATTATAACAAAATCTGTAAAGCTGAGGATTCATTCGACAGAAAAGTTAATATTTTTATACAGAAACCAGCAATACTGCTTTCCAGATTATCATGCAAGCAAGTAAAAATGTGAACCAGAATGCAATGATTGCACTACACACGTTCACAAGACACTGCAATCTTAAAACAGGTCACTCAGTACTGATTAAAATACAGTCTTGCATTGCCTTTAATTCATGAGATATATGCAAGGAAAAAACCCATTAACCATCTCATTTAGAAATGCAGAAGTCCAATGTTTTCTCCAAGCTCAACAACTCCCAAGCTGTTTCATTTCCTCCTGCGTTCTTTTCTTACTTACAAGTATTGCATTCATTCCTGATGCAATGCCATAGACCAAACCTGAGAGGCGTGCTGCATATGTATACTCTTTTAAATCATCCTTCAATAACCTGATAAACAGGTATGTCATGTTGCAATGGAGAGGATCAGCATAAATGTAGCGACTAACAAAAAGAAAAACAAAAGAAATGCTTTGATACCTCAGGCAGTGACAAGGTAATGGATGAAGAAACATGACTGAAGAGTATGTATATGCAGCCTCATGATCAGTAGTTCTTGAACAGGAAAGCAGAAGTATACTATTTATTTAATAGCATGAAAAGGGGGTCTTTTACCCCATAGGTCAGAAAGCTTTTAGTAGATATCTGACCGACAAATATGTAAGCTTGGATTAGGGTTGTGGTTTCTTTTAATGGAGGAAGAAATCTTACAAACTAATTAATTTCACGAATGATATAGAAATAAAGAAGAAAATTTGCTCAATGTGAACTAAAAGACTGTTGAAGACTTTTAACGAAATTCAACTTAAAATTCAAATCAAAGAAAGGATGGCTAATAACCAAGATCAAAAGGACTAACAGCCTTTATTTTTTTATTTGAAAGTCCTTCCATCAAATCAATATAAAAATGTTGATGAGTGGAAGTAGTTTTAAGGCTCTAAGCTCTTCCTTGACTTGAGTACTTACATACATCCCATAGATGGTATTTTGGAGATCATAGTTCAAGCCAGCTAGTTCTGCTGCATATGCATACTCGTTGAGGGAGTCTTTGAGTAGTTCAAGGTACAAATAGGCCATGTTACAATGCAAGGGATCCACGTAAGCAAATGGGCTGGAAGAAAATGTTGAAAGTAAAATATGCAGTATAAAATTATTTCTCTGTTTCTTTTGGCCTTTTAAGTTTGATCTGAAGGAAACAATATTTTCAGTGTTTTTATGCTGATGGATCCCATTCTGAAGGACTCCTATTTCAAAGCCAAATATGAACACATCTGAAAAGTGTTACTTAGCTTGCATATGGTTTGATGACTAAATACACTCAAGATCCCAGAGATATTCTATTTATACTCATAAATCAAGACATGTTTTATTTACTTGGCTGCACAGTCAGAATTCACCAGGAGTAAAAGAAACAAAACATACCAACAGAATTTAACAGACCAAAATGAAAGTCCATGTACCGAACATTAATTAATTAATACTCATACGCTAGCAGTTTATATTACAAAAATTAGGAAATGAACAATTTTTGGTATGACAATATGCAGTATATGCCAAGGTCAGCTCATGAGATAAGTCTGTTTATCCATTTTCTTACTACTGTAATTTTTTTGTGTTATTTTTTTTAATGGCAACAACTCTCCAAAACCTACTGTTGCATTAGGAGCACATGATCATACACAACACTCTTGTGAATTTCTCAAAAAGAGAAATGCAATTCAAAGACTCAAGTCATGCTTCAACCATGCTAATTGTTAAATACCTGTCTGTTTTAAAGATTTGAGAAGACAAGTTATTTGTACTATATGTATTGGTAAAATCTCTGAAGTGCATGTAAATTCATTATCAATGTCACAGATCTGATCACCAGTATCTGAAGCATTTGCTGTCAGGATATGGCTTACAATTCAAACCTGACTTTTTCCTTCTAGTCAGATATTCAGGCTATTACATATGCTTACATCTATACAGCAGGGTATTCCACTGTGTGTATCAACACTAATGTAGTAAAACAAGAACACAACACACAAACTGATATCTAAAACACATGGCAAAGATATTTTTAAGAAGGTTCCTCGTAGCTTTTAACTTCGCCTTCCCTTTAGATTAAGAAAAGGAAGGGAAGGACAGGAAGATATTTTAACAAACTAAATTAATAATTTCAAATATATGTATTTGAGAAGCAGAGCCTGCTACAGTCTGAAATCTTAGCCCAGATTAAACAAACAGGTCAGTAAAAAGACAAAAGAACTGGTCTTTGCATTCTCCCTACAATGAGAATTTCCCAAAAATGAGCAACTTTAATATGCTAAATGATATAAATCCAATTACTACTGAATTTTTTAATTAATACCAGATTTAAAGTGAGATGTAGGTCAATCCTATAAACCTTCCTCCAGACTCTTAAATTCTTTACCATTTTGATATTTAATCAGTTTGAGTGATTACTATGCCTGTATCAGTTCTAAATTCTGTACTCTCGCTGAGCTGGTAAAGGCCAACTGGGAATTTTGAACAAAATCACAACTACTAGATCATTAATCCTCAAGTGAAAAATAACAGAAAACAATTATTACAACAGTGTTCTGGGAGTTGCTTCCTATTATTGACAGTTTTATAAACAAATGGTTATTTCTAGTTTATCTTTTCTTCACTAGACTCGAAGAAGTAGAATAACTCAATCACTAATGATTGAATTGTTGTTTTAAGTGACCTAGCTGGAATCAACACTGAAGGGCTGCGTTTCAAAGCACCACCACATTACATGGTTGTTTTACTTCCTTTTAAAAAAGGACACTTTTTGAGTTCTTAAGTTGCAATTTTGCATACAAATGCAAAAGCTTATCATCTTCTTTTAGGCTGGGCAGTAAGTCGGGTGTTTTTAAGGTGATGTTTCTTTAACACAAGGATACCTGTAAGGATTTCCAGTTTTGGAACAAGGTGACTTCAAGAGGCTCATACACATATTGTTCCTGTGCAATCTGTATATTTAAGGGAGAAACCAACCTCATCAACTTCCTCTTAATTTATCTACACAGCAATTGCTACTACAACATCTGGACCAGGATTCCTTTTATGCTTCATGTTGATCAAGGCTGCAGGCAGAAGAAATCCCTCTAGTTTTTTTTTATCATACTGAAGCAGTCTGCAGTGTGAACAAACTCTTGTAATCCACTACAAGGCAGCACAGGCTTCATATTCTGATCTAGAACTGAGGCTCAGACTTTTCATGAAAACCTATGTCATAAAGGTGGCTTTATTCACCAGTTCACTTGGTCCCATGAGATATGAGTGATTCCATCAAGTCTCGTTAACAAACACTCTACATTTCACCATTTCCTTCAGTGACCATCACCACGACCAAATAGAGACAGATTCTCCAAGGACCTTTTCTAAGTAGCCAAACTATACAAACCTGCTAACAACATCTTTCAGAGCTGATGTACTCAGTATTGTCCAAATCTCCTCACTCCTGCTCATGTACAATTACCATCTCCTTTTTAAGGAAAAGGAAAGAACCCTTGCTCCCAACACTAAGGAAAAAAGCCAGCTCTCACCTGGAACTGCTTCTAGGAGGAAAGACGCAAATTATTCCATTACAATGGTCAGCAAAGCTCAAGTACTTCTGGCTTTTTATAAGGGCACGCTGAGATGAAAGCACAAATCTAACTGGGAAATACCATCTCCACAGGTCTAGATAAGATATCCCTCCCTGCTTGGTGCAGGAGGCCTGGAATAGACCTTTAAAGGTCGCTTCCAAAACAAACAATTCTAAGATATTGTGTGTATTGTATACACTTATACCTTTGTGTGCTCTGCATAAACCCAATTATTATCTTTTGTTCATTCACAGATTGTTAGATATTACAGTTCACTATAGTTCACCTGAACTGATTTAAAAAAACACCACAACTGTAAACCCAGTGTCCATCAGTAAAATCCTATTTTGGATTTTGGCCAAACATAGCACAAGGGAAAGCCACCAAGAATGAACAAGAAGGCAAAGCTCTGCAATTGCTGTTCTCTGAATGAGAGAGGGGGAGCCCCCGTTTTGATCCTCCATTTCCTGACGCATTGAAGTTCTAACACACATGGAAACAGTTCTACCATCCGGCCTGTGGTTTCAAAAAGCAAAAAGAGAAAATGCTCAAGCAACCTATTCTCCCCAACTAGTATCAAAACCAGTACCAAGCCACGACACACACTGAAAAAACCCTGTATAATATCCTGCAAGAAAAATTTCAAGTGCTCTCTCAAAACAAGAATTCAACAGTGCATCTGTGGGAGCCCCCACAATGGCCCTTCCATCAATATCACCAAATAATTTATTTAGGCAAAAGGAGAGTCCCTGAATTTTTTCTGGCTTTCAATAATTCAACACAGAATCAGCTACACTTTAAAAACAGCAGTATTTTTTTTAATTCAAAAGTTAGAAATTTATTACTTGAAAGGAATATTAAGAAGTTCCATCATTGTCATGCTCACTCAAAAAAGATTATCTTCCTATAATGAAAGTCATGCAAGACCAGAATTAACACTACATCATTTTATCATACATCTTGAGGTCAGAATCAAACACTCATTGATAATATAGACAATGCTCTTAAAAAAAAAAAAGTACAATCAGTTACGGGTGTCAGTTAAGTAAAATCCCAACATTTTAAGCACTTTTTAAACAGATTTGCAGTATGCAAATGAAAACAGAATTTGAGCCTATAACTATTATCAGAATAGCATTTCATAAAGAAAACATATGTTAAAATAGCTGTGATTTAGTAATTAATTTAAAAATACAGAATGATTTTTAAAGAGGGATATTGCAATATATAGTGGGTTCTATTGGCAGGTATATTTCAGGTATAGCAAATAAAATATAAAAGAAAGTTTGGTTTAAAAGGACTGTTAGGTAAACTTTTCCTTTCAATATAGAAGGAGCACATAAAATTTCTTGCTACTCAATTACTGCATATCTTAGATGTGCCTTCCTGCATCTAAGCTTTATTATATATTCAAAGTAAGGACAAGGATTCTGAAGTGCAAGAAAGTTAGCCACACAAATGCAGATTCCCAATAAATAAGAAACTTTTGGAGACAACTTTATGTGATATACTTAACATTGCATACCTGAAAAATTCAAAGTTGAGACAAGCTTTTGGCAAAAAAAATTTGTCATCTTGCTTGAACCATAGTTTACTCATAGCAGTGTCCTGTGTCAAGAAAAGAGGTTTTGTTAAGTCATCTGACATTTAACTGCAATATATGCCACAGCTTTTTAGAATTATCCCCTTAAATTCATATTGTTTGAATTGCTATATTCAATATATATAATGAATATAGATATATTCAGCTTATTGAATATATATTCACTATATTTTGAGATCACTAAATGACACTTCTCTCATTTTTCCATGCAATCACAGGCGTTTTCTGTACACAGTTACAAAACAATAGTCTTCCCTATATCCTCAACTTACTCAACAGTGGTCAAAAAAATGTAAGAGTGGCAGTCACCCTTCTGCTGAATAAACAGCTCTATTGCTATTTTTATCAATTGTTGACACACTTTCAAAAGGGCAGAGAGAGTTCAAGCTGTATCTAGATTCACTTTCCTAGGAACACAAATTGTCACAGTCCAAAGTTCAGCAAGAATGTCTCCGCAGCAAAACATTCAAGTTTTGTACTTTTTTGTTTTCTATACTTTGGAATATGAGATGATCTGTATTTTATAAAACAGAGGAATTCAATTCTAACTTCCCAGAAGGTTAGGCAGTAAACAGGACAAATACAGACTGTTTACCTTGACAAGGGCAGGGTACTGTGTTGCATCTTTTTCCAATGGCAAAATCTCAAAGTTTGTAGGAATAAACTCATTCTTCATTGGAAGCTTGAATTTCCCATTCAGGTCAGCATTTTGCCATTTCTAGATCAATAGGAGAAACAATGAAGCTATGCCAATTTCTGCTTAATTAAAGCATATATGGGCTTATTTATTTTACACTAAAACAAAAGATTTAAAAATGTATTCCAGTACCTTCTGTGTAAATATTATTAAGATAATAGGGAAAGAGAGAAATAGCTGGGAAAAAAAAGTTGGAATAGGCTACCAGCAGGATGAATTGCTCTCAGAAGGAGGATGACAGACAAATAATTTTGAAAAGTTTATAGTAGAGAGGAGGGTGGGTTTACATGTTGTATTTTCTGCTACCATGAACCGTAAATGAAGACATTAAACTAAACACTTAACCAAGAATTCTAATTAAGAACATAGGTAAGGTCAAGCCCAAGGAAGTGCTCCTATGCAATGTCTGTTCACAGCACACTCAGAAGGTTCAATTCAGCCCTAAGGTAAATTTTACAGCCATCTCTTCTTAGAAGATCAGAACAACAACAAGTTTCAACAAGAATTTGCCCACCTCCTTTTTTCTGAGTTTTGATTTTTACAATTTCATTTAACTGGCAAAACATATTTGCTTTCTATGTTGCAAAAATGAACTTCAGAAACAGTTACACAGAACATTCCCTGCACTTAACATGGTTTATAACCATTAAAATATACCCCTCCTATGTAATAAATATTTGAAATCTAAAGACTAATATAACATCCTTACTTCCTTTAACATTAAACAGACTCATTGTATGATTTTCATGCTATGAAAAGCAGTGGATTTAAGTTCCCCCTTCAAATATATGGAAAATTGGACAAAGAATTTACTACTGACTTTCATTTGCAGATATTAGAATGTTACAAATTTTAACATGCCTTAATAACTTCATCAGAAATTGCTTCTTGCTTGTACTGTGTTCCATACCACTCTTCCGTTCGATCAGTTTTTCCTTCAAAAGACTTGGAAACTATTGCAACTCTGAAAACAAAGAGACACTTTGGCATGAGCGGGTCTGAGAAAAGACTGAGACATTATTTCAAGCACTGTTTCTGTTCCATCACCAGAACACCTTTATTTCTGCAAACAGTCCATAGACAATTACAGGGCAGGAGAGCAAGTATAAGTATACTGAACTACATGCTAAGCTTAACCATGAAATCAGGTTACCACAGTCATTTAATGCCACTGTTTTTCTGAAGTGTTACAACCTGGGGTTACACCATAGTAGTGTGGCATGCAATTTTTAAGACTCTTGTTGCTCCAGAAAACAAAGCAGCTCTTGCAGTCTTCTAGAAAATAGATGTAGCGATTACATTTTCTATATCACCTGTATGAACATCCAAATATGTGAAAATACTGATTATAGAAATTTTATTCCATTCCTAGTGTCACAGAATTGTAGACAACCTCACACTGAAAAGGACTCATAAGGATCATCTCACGTTCAACTCCCTGCTTCTTGCAGGACTACCTAAAACTAAACCATGTGACTAAGAGCTCCAATCATCAAGGTGCTGCCTGAACTAAAGAACACACCTCAAAAAGAAATCCAGAATAAAGAAAATTACAAACTTATCAGTATTTTGTTAGTAGCGTGCATGATAGGTATCAAGAAAATTCCTTTAATTCTATTGAACAATGTACAACACAAAAGACTATTCAATGGAAGTGGCTAGCTTCAAGAGTAAATAGATGTTTCTAAGAAACTTGAAATGGTCAAAAAAGGTAGCACAACTACCTGCTCTCCTGGACATGCTGAATACCTGCCTGCCCTTGGGAAGCAGCACACTGATTCCTTGCTTTGCTTTTTTTTTTTTCGCTTTTGCTTTCCCTATCAAACTGTCTGTATCTCAAACCATGAGTTTTCCAGCTATTACCCTTGAGATTCTCTCCCTGATCCCACTGGTAGGTGGGTAAGCAAGTGGCTGTGTGGAGCTTGGCTGCTGGCTGGGGTTAAACCACAACACAGGTACAAAGTTGCTAAGAGACTACAAAAACTATAAAGTCTCTTAGAATTTCAGAGCAAGATACCTACAAGATCTTTTTGCACAGTAAATAATAATAAGAAGAATTTAGAGTCCTAAGTATAAAAATTATCCTAATAAAATTCCAATAATCATATGGCTAGAGCAGCAAGACAAAGATGTTTAATGTTAGAATATACTGTTAAAATATGTCTATTATTCAACATTTCCTCCTCCTACCCTTCTCCAACATACTGACGCTCAAGCAGTAGTGACAATCCAAGTACCCAAACATTTCCTACAGGAGCATACTACAATTCAGGAGCTAAAAATAACTGTCTACTCACTGTATAGAAAACAAAATTGTGGAAACCAACATTGTAATTCTTCAAGCAGTTCTACTTCAACAGAACAATGATTTATCCCAAATCACTACTGGAATGATTATGACATTTTGAGCTGTCGGAAACATACCCACAACAATAGAAACAAATCAAAAGGCATTTTGTCTGCCCAAGAATTACAGCTTAAGACCAACAGGAAAGAAGACCAGAAAAAAAAGAGGAGAAGAGAAGCACAGCAGGTAGAAATGCTATGCCATGCAGGCATTTCAGTATATTGTAATCCATCTCTAAGGTCACCAATTATGTAACATTACTTTTGCTTTTCATTTCTCTGTTGTGCTGTACAGCACTATGAACATCCACATGTTTTAGGACAGTGTGGAAATGCACTGGGAAATCAAGACAGGTAAACTTCAACAGGACCTGTTTAAGTATATTTAGGCTTGAGCCATTCATGGATATGGAACACAACAAACTAGAAATGCTATTTACTTCTCTATATACATTCCTATACATGCAAACTGCTGTAGTACCCAATTTCAGAAACAACCACAGTTTCTATAATGTGATGCATATTTACTAAACACCATCCTGTTTTTCACCCTCCTGAAATCTAAATTGAAGCTACGGGTGAGAAATCCACAGGACAGTGTTACTTGGGAAGAGGATGTGTGCTTTAAAATGAATGTACTTCCACAAAAGATTATCAACTATTATACTCCAGATTTATGTAAAGAAACTCAAGGTTCTAAAGGTGGAAAAGTAATAGACTTAGAATACTTAGTATCTGTGACATTAGTAACAAATGTGTCAAAGCAAATCTATTCTTATAAAGGACTGATTTTTTCTGGACCTCATTTAAACTTTGTCTTCCAAATTGTGATACTATCAAACAATGGAAGAAATTACTTTTTTCTCATTCAAATACATAACACAACATGACTGAGACAAAAATAAAAAAAGCCTACATTTGTCCATAAGTTCCCTCAGAACGATCAGTAAAACTGATGTGAGGCAACACATGCTGCTCAAAGGCCCTCACATATCAACCCCCTCAGAAACCAGAGTAAGGGGAAACTACACACAGAGCTGCTGCTGGGTGGGGTACAGCACTCTGAACACTGCAGAAGCACAAGTTATTTCTTACTGTTCAGCAAAACTAAGTTGCTACCAAGGATTTGTGGGGGGAAATAAGTGAACAAATTGTCATTTTTCAAAATGGATGCTCAGATCTGATGCAATTAAAAACAAACAGATACATTTCTAGCATGTTTACCTTCAGGGTGAGCATCACCAAGTGCACCGAGATAACTTTGCTGAGAGTCTGTGAAATTCCAGTAGTAAGAAATTTCTCTATCAACACTTTTGGCTTTCATTTTATTTTTCTTCCCTCTAGGACAGTACTAGTGCTGCACTTCTGCTATCAATAGAGGAAAAAAAACCCACTTACTATCCAGGGGAAAATGTTCTTTAGCTGCTTAATCTGGTGAGTCACTATCCTCTTAAATTTTAATAAGAGCATTTATTCTGCAGATGTTGAGGGGGAAAATGCCTTGGAAATGATAGGAAAATTACATTTTTCAGCTAAGATTGCTATACATGCCAAGTCTATTCCCTTATCTTCACAGATGGTTGGTAAAACCCAATACAGTTTGAACAAGTAAAAATAATACTTACATTTTAAAATTTCTGTTTTAGTGAAATTAAGGCACTAAATGCAACAAGTAGTGTGGAAGTGGGAGAATATGAACACTTTCTATTATGGGTCAGTCAAATGGAAGCACATGCATACTTCTATGCATACCAGCTGTGAGTATGATTTTTTATCATACTTTTTAAACTCAAAGTTTGTTAAGAAAATAACAGTTGAAGAACTATACTTTTGGAAAAGACACTGAATGCAGTTACTACAATATAGCTATGCAAAGAGGTCCTTAATATAGGTGAATGGAAAAGAAATTATAAATAAAACCACAATACAAAGAAAAAATTCAAATCACTGCCAAGTAAAGCACCTCAAGACAGAACATATGCAAGACATAAAAAGGAAAAAAAAAAACAATGCCAAACAACAGGCAAAGTTAGGATGCAGCACGTAATAATTCTTTCATAAAAAGGGCGAACAGAAAGGTAAACATGAGCATACACATCAGTAAATGGTGGATAACCAAACAATATAGATATTGAAAGCAGATGTGCACAAGTTTTTTTACAAGCACATAAAATTGTTCAAAAAAGACAAAGAAGGGAGCAGGCTACTGAATTGGTAATTCATTATATTCATATAGATACAGATGTAATTTTTAAAAAAGTGTATCACAAAGGGACCCTTTTATTAACATCTGTAATCTCAACTCATTCTTTTAAGAGAGCCCACAATAAATAAAATCCGCAGTGGCCTTTTTGAATCTTCATAAGGTACCATGAAATCACTTTTAGTAATACTCAAGTAAATTTCCCCTTCCCAAAATAACTTATCTTGCCCGCAATTTAAAATAAAAGATACTATAAAATTTTATTTCCTGTTATATTTTACTAAACTTTGAAGGATCTTAGTTAAGTAAAAGATTTTTTAAAATTGCAGTTCATTACATTCTTCTTCTAATTTCACAGGATAAGTCAGGAAAGAATGTCAAAAGACTGGCACAGCCAGCAACAGGATTAACACAGAAAAGTGGTGAGTGGTCTGTAGCATGCAACAGCATCTGATAAACTAAAGAATCTATGAATGTATGTACCTGTACTAATTTCTTCCAGCAATTTTTCAGTGTTTAAGAAAGAAGATGTTTTAGAAGTTCTCTGGGCAGTAACAAAGACCCAATTTTACATTATGAATCAGATAATATTGACTATTTTCTTGCAATGTTAAGAGCTACACTTCAAAGCTATGTGAAGCTACAATGAACATCAGATCTCATCAACACCTGCAGCTTCTTTACTAAATCAGCATCAGCTCAGGTTTACCTATTGCTTGTAAGCAATTCTAAAACTAGGTAAAAATTCACATTCGTGTGGAATTTGGTTAAGCTTTCTACAGAGAGCAAGTAATTCCACGTTCTCTATGTTAATACTAAAAACAGTGCTTATATGTTAGAGGTATCAAATTTCCAAGAACTTGGATGGTAGAGTGACATGAAAATACATTCAAAATAGAGAAGTATTAAATACTTTGGGAAAGAGAACTGGAGATTTTAATTAAAGCATTGTTTGTTCAAATGATCTTTTGACATAGTCAAGCTTCAGTTGAAGTATCCCACACACATTACACACTGATGCACACCCACACACAAAGATACAGGCCCTTCTTCAAAGGGCATTAATTACTATGGCAACTACTGTTGCTGATATAGGCAACTCCATTTATTCTATCATTACTTGCATATCCCCAGAACCACCAGAACCCCATCACATTTGCAAATATAGTTCATAATTCAAGTTTATTTGACTTGATCGAATAATTATTTGAAATACATCGACCTTTGAAAATAAATTAACACATATCTAAGACCTTCTCATGCAAAGAAACATAGTGAATGTTTTTCAATCACATTTACTTTGGAGCTGCAAGAGACACCTAAGATTTTGTGTTTCCATTAGTTCATCTGCTTTCTTAAGATTTTTGTGTTAAAATACAGTTTAACTCACCGAACATTTTCTGGTCTCAATTTATCCAGTACCATCTCTATTAAATCAGGCCTGAATTCTTCAAGCAAATATTCAGCAGCCAATACTTCTTCTATAGGATAATACTAAAAAACAAAGCCAAGGAATACGTAGGTGAATGAAACAAAAGTAAGCATGAAAAAGCTATGGTTCAGTAGAGAAAACAAAAGCAAACACTCCTGGTCACTAAAGCTGTATTACCTTGGTAATTTCAAATTAGGGATGTGTAGGATGTTTTAAAATCTCCCTCAAAACTAAACAAGAGGGAGTAGCATTCTAACTATGCAATCATATTTCTCAAGTATGAGGCAATTTTACATAATTTATATTTACCATTCTTCTCTCTTAGAATATTTAATGTCTCAATATAAAAGTCACCCACCTTTAAATGGTATTTTGATTAGAGTAAAAATAACATGGTAAATGCTGACCCCTGCAGGATATTTCTGAAGATAAAAGAAGACTAAGTACTCATGAGAGTGCATTTAGGGAAAACAAAACATAAATAAGCAAAATAAAACAAAGAATCAAAAAACCTAGGTTTTTTTAGGACTCTCAAACAGTTCAATTCTTATTTACAATGATTTAAAGAAAATAATATTTCAAAATCTAAAAGTATAATAAAAATAATAACACTTTTTACTAAGGGTCAAACTGAAAATCTCTTAAGGTACATGGCAACTTAAGAAGAAAAAAACCAGCTAAAACTCATCTGAAAATGATTAATGTGGTTGACAGGAAAACTTTCTTGATAAGCACCTGTTTACCAAGGAAAAATCACCAGGTGACATAAGTGCTGAGTACTTGCACTTTGCCATACCAATGTACTTTTCTCAACCAGAATTATTGCAAAATGGCTTTCTGAATTATATACATTATACAAAAAATTACAGTGGAATGACTTCCAGAACAGAGAGTAAGTCACAAAAAGGATTCTGGAAAAGAGAAAGGGTGGTGGGGGTTGGAGATCAAGGACAGTGAACCAAACCTGTGTTATTAAAAATTCCAGTGTGAATGCTGAAGATTCAGAATTTGATGGTCATTTAACTACTAAAGCAGAACGAAAATTACCATTCACAGTGCAAAGCAAAAGAACGACAGTTTAAGAGAAAAGGCCTGATTCAATACCCTGCTCTTTGGAACACTGCTGGCAACTTCCTGGCCTGATTTTTGGAGACAGCAATTGTAATCAGAAATAATCCAACAAATACTGAAAGACTGTTTCAGAAGTCAGAAGTCCATTTGTTAGAGATTTGTTAGGCATTGGACAGAACAAAAGCAAGAGACAGCATGCCACGCAGGAGCTCTTTAAATATCCATTTATATGTTTTCAGCCAAGTCTAACACTTTTCAGCATACAAATAGAAAATTTGAAAATGAAACATCATTATTTTAGACTTTACAGATTAAAAGTCTACAATCAAAACCAGTAATTCCTGCAAAGAAACCAAGCGTTTCTCTGAACAGATGGAGGCATTAGGTATAAAATGACGAATGGCTGCAATGTATAAAAGTTGTGTAATTTCACTAGACAAAAAAAACTCAGCAACCCCCCCTAAATCTTCCATTAGCACAAAATGAGGGAATTTTGCAAGAAGCATGAAAAACCAAGTAAAAGCTATATGATTCTTTCAGTACCAATATGCAATCATATCTGTGAAGTCAAGCATTTGTAATTTGCAATCTTAGTACAAACATTTCTGCTTACTGCAGTATTTCAACACTGTGGACTAAGGAACACTGTTTATGATAAAATATTCTTTGTCTAATATTTCCCTAGAGAACACGTAGCTACCAAATGCAATGGCAAGGTACACATGTCTTTAGAAACACTGAAACAGATCAAACAGCACCTCCAGTTACTGTATAATCAGTTCTACCAAGTACAGAAGGATAAAATGGTAGAGTGAGCAGAATGTGACTTACTGACTGCCAAAACTAAGGCCTATGCAGCATACAAAAAGTGTAAAGGGCCTCACAGACGCCTGTATTTATTAAGTGGAACACATTGTTAAGTTATTATTAGAAAAAACAACAACCAAACAAAAACGACCCCCTCCACTTACGTGCAACATTCCTCCAAGCTTTGATGTGTAACCTCGCGGTCGTTCCTTATCTTTAAACCTGAATGCCACAGCATTTAGGTCCTAGAAAACAATGTATGAATAATTAAAGATCATAAATTAAAGCCTACCTATTTTAAGAATAATTACTGGCTACCTAATTCATTTTATAATGAAAGAAAAGGAAGTACTTTTGCTGTATTCATGTTAGAGCAGACAAGTACCTAAAATAAGTTTTCAGGATTATTTAAGTTGCATCAAACTCACAAGCAATTTGTGATCGTCTCGTAATGTGAAGCATTACACACAAGTCTTGTAAGTCCTTTTCATACTGAGATCTGCCTCATCCTCATCTCTCATATATTTAAATTTCCTGATAATCTGAAAACACACCAATTCTGATCCCACCAGTACACAGTGTTCCAGTGCAATGTTTGTCATATATTAATGAACTGAAGCCTCTCTCTCTCTCTCTCTCTTCCTTTTCTCTTCTTTTTGTTCAGTCAGCCAAGAGTAAGTTTAGAGACAGGAAAAGTGTGTTTCTTTTTGCTGTCTCAGCCAGAGAAATAGAACACATCATTCTTTGGATACAATGGCAAGGGTGAATTAAAGAGAGTTAAGACTTTAAAGCCAGTGAAAAGGACAGTCCATCCTTCCATGAAACCATGCAGAGAGACTGATTAACTCAACAATTCAGCTGAAAGTAAACTCAAAGATTCTTTTATACTATTTTGCCAGCTTTCTGACTCACCCCACAGTCTCAGGAGTTCTGGGACTGCAAGAAGAGGAGCAAGAGAAAGGCACAGGAATGAGACAGAAGGATGGACCTACCTTTTCCAAACCTTCTATCTGCTTACTCTGTCAGTTAAACAAATCCACTGGGACTCTTAGCAGAGAATAACAAGACCTGAGACTACTTTCACAGGTATACAGTGTCCAAGTGTATGAAACAAAGTTAACCCAGCTACAGAATTTCTATTTTCAGAGAGACTCAATAGTTTGGATCAAACAAAGCTGAGATGGGAAAAGGAATCTTTACCCAAGCATTTGTACTGAACCAATTAAAACTGGGTTTGTTTCACACTGACACTGAAAAGAGCAGTGCTATCTAATAGGATGCTGCAGTTTTGCTTTGAGTACACAGAAGTATCCAGAATTGTAAGAAGCATGAACACTTCAAAAAAGACTGACATGTACTGCCAAAGTACTTCATGAAAAGCCTTTAGCTGACTTTTCAAAAAGATGAGGGGAACAAACAGCAGATTCAATGTCTTATATCCTTTACAATCTCAAATATACAATTTCACACATGAAAGAAGGGAGGGGTAGAATAGCAGCCATTTAAATTTCCACTTCAGTGTTACTCCCCACAGTAAATGTTTCCCTCCTTCTTCAGTGAAGACTAAGCAAAGTTATGTAAAATCCTTGTGGACAGAGCAAGATCCTTCTTCTTCCACCTCCACTGTGCCATCCTAATCCCATCTCTATAAGGGCATTCCACACCTATGTTAAGACAGTGCATTCTGAGTGTACTTGTCATTTGTGTCACGTTGTATCTTATAAATTAACAAACTTAATTACCATGTGATTTTTAAATGCTAGTTACATAAGTTATATAATCTAATAATAAAAAAAGTTTGTAAAAAGACAACCACCACATATGGTTCATATGGTACAGCCCCAATTACTTACCTTGCATTCTTGGAAAACCCATTCTTGAGGTCCTTCTGTACGTAATTTTTGAATATATTGAAACATGTGCAAAATAATATCTTCAACATGCACTGAAAAGAAAAAATACTTAATAATTCACTCCATTCTGCACAGAGAAGAAATTTAATGAACACAAATATGGTTTTATTTTTAATTACACTTTGATACATCAAGATCTTCAAGTACATCTGCAATCCCACCAAAAAAGTTAAACTTGCTTTTTTCAGACATGAATTTAAGGTAAGTGTGTATGTCCCCAGCTAATTCCAAGAAGTGCACTGAACATGTCTATGTGAAAATACTGATTTACAATATAATTTAACTTGGGTCTAAATAGTATGAATAGGTAGCACACAAAGGTATTAAAAGCTCTTCTTCTTTAAAGAAGTTTATTTAAAGTATTTAATCAGGTAATTTAATATAACCTTAAATACATTGATTTCTTATGTTAGGTGAAGTGTGTTAGCATACGTAGAGGAACTAAACACAGAATAATAAGAAATTAACTAAAATAAACTGGCTTTCAAGCTATAATAACAATTAGTCTCTTCAGATACAAACACAAAATCATCACATCAGTAATAACATGGAATACAGACAAAGAGCTTCACTTACAAAGTCCTTCTTCTGTCAAGTCCACATTAATGATGAAAAACATGAAACCTCTAGCACCTTCCTTCTGGCCTCCAACAAGAGTATTTACCCACCCTATGTCATTAAAAAGAAACTGTATTACATAAACAAATCTATAACAATTTATGCAACTTTTTGCATGCTTCAGCAATATTAAAACCCATTTTGATTCATTTATATGTTTTCCTTTACTTCATGATTGCCTACAGCAACAGTGTAAGTAAAACATAACCCAAGTCAGCTCCATCTGATTTTGTACTCAGAGTGATATGACAAACTCAGGATCGTTTGATTAGTGGATCGTTTGATTACTGGATTCTGTTTGGAAAAAAAATATATAAAGTAAAATAGCAAAAGATACACCATTATAATGTTCCAGACATTAAGTGACCTGACAGCAACCTCAAAGTTAGTGACAGAATAGAGACAAGATCATTATGCTGAAGTTCAAATAACTCTCTAAACAAGGCACATAAAGGGGAGTCTAAGAAACCTCAGCAGCCTGAGTGACTGTTACCTACTTATTCCTCCCTGCTGCAGAAACAAAAATGAAGCACAAAATGACTTAGAGTTCAAACTACTCAAATAGATAAAGGCTTTAACACATAAGTCTATTTTAAGTGACACATAGCTCAAGTTTAAAAAACTGTGTGATCAAATATTTTTTCAATTCTCCACCCCTGAAGGACTTACCTTTGGCCTTAAGCTCTGACAGAAGACTCCCCGGGCCTTCATGCCCAATCAGATGGCCAAGGTAATGGCCAGGGTTTGATTTATAGTATTTCTGAAGGTCTGGTATAGGAAATGTGACATAAAGATTTCTAATGTCCTTAATAGGTACCACTTTATAAAGTTGCTGAGGAGAGAAACAAGCAAGGAGACCCATAAACAAAGGGAAACATTCACTGTATTCATCTCAGGAGCATGTATCATGTTCCCTTCACATACACACACACATTACAAACACATCTCCCAAACCTCAAAAGTATCTAAAACTTAGTGCAACACTTCAGCCATTCATGATAAAAACAAAGAAAACTAATTATCTCACAATTGCTTACAACTGCAACCAAATGTGCAACCTTTACTATAAACTATACAAAAGTACACTCAGCATGGAAAAGTGAGTGGAAAATCAATAAAGAAATATGGAATTTAACAGGGACATTGATAAAAGAGTAGTGAAGTCCACAATAACATTTAAAATATACACTCTGGATGGAAGACATAACTCTATACGTACCCGGAGATGCTCCTCCTGGAAAGGATGCTCAGGAAACTCTGGTATAGGGACATTTTTATTCTCTACTTCTGAAAATAACTTTACCACTAAGCAAGTCAGCTCATCCAAGGATTCTAGAGTAAAGAAACATTAGGAAAAACACAGTCATTATATAAGGAGTCCAACAAACTTTTTTTTTTTTAATATAGTTTGGGAGAGTCATGAATTATACAGGAAAATAGTTATAATGGTGTTATGATTTTTAATTTCAGAAAGAAAACAAATATTCATATATAAATTTTGAACTGTCACATGCTAGAAGCACCATTCTTATTAACGGAAGGGTTCAATCATGAATAAAATAAATCCTGTAACTGAAAACATATCTTAACATTTTACAGATTAAACTAAGCTAGAACTAAAAGATACATCAGATATTGAACACCTACAAAAATAAACATTCCACAAAAGTTTAAGGGACATAGAATTACACCTGCAAATTTTCTAGAGTGAAAGTAGCTTTGCCAAAACTTGAATTTTCTTTAGCCTCAGCTCATGTCCCGCACTTCAAGTACACTGTGAGCCAGGTCTGTCCTTAGCACACAAAAAACACACACCTGTGATCTGTTCAAGCACTTCTAATTTTCCATCCATTTTAATTTCAGTCTGTGACTGCAGTACTTTGCAAGAATTATAGAAAACTTTTTGCAGAAAGAATATGACGATGTGCATTAACTCACCCAAACTGACCTAAACTATTTCTGTTGAAATGCTGCCCTCAAAATTGCCTTCTGCCTCAAGAAATGCATTTTGGAGCACTTCTCACAGTGAGCATAAGACAAAAAAAGATTCTTCTGACAATTTTTTAGTGAAAGACTTCCAAGGATGGGAATTGGAAGAAAAAAACCATCATTTGCAAGGACATCTCAAAATACATTCTCAATTCTTCAAGTATTTCTAAAAGCAGTTACCTTGTAATGAAAACAATCCCAGTTAAAGTGAGAAAGTAGAATCTTTCCTGCCCAATATATGCAGGCTCCTACACTACACTACCAGAACTGTGCTGGGGAAAAAAACTAACAAAACAATATAAACCAAGAGGTTCACTATTTATTAAAATTTTGTGAACTGTATAGTATTCTATTAAAAGACACCGAATTTTATGAATATCAGCAAAATAAACATTCATTTATTCTTGCAGGGACAGTTTTCTTTAGTACAGATTTACAATTGCCAATGTGATTCTTATTGTAAAAGTTTCCACATAAAATTCCTCAGTGAACTTGCTCTTGATTAGATAAAAAGCTCACTTCCACTCGTACTCACCACCTAAGCATTACTGTGAAACACCATACAAATACTAGTCTGCCAGAACATTTTCAAAAAGCAAACAGTTTTCAACACACTATTATTAAGCCTTTGGCAAACTTATGTAAAACATCAGCTGTGGAACGTTCTAAGCAGTTGGAACCTCGATTTTTTTTCCATTTTTTAAAGTATATACATAAAGTCTTACTCAATCAGGAGAACTCACCTCTTCCTAAGACACAAATAGCCATTAAATTTGATGAATAATAAGTAGAATGGAATTTCAGCAGCTCTTGCCTTACATCTATTCCTTCTTGGGTTGGTCTAGTTTCCAGAGTGAACTTGTTCCCTGTAACATGAAAACAATTAACAATACATGATTTTTAACAATATTTAATGTTATGAACTTACAGATCAAAAAGAAATATATAAATTAATCAGTCTGCTTTCCTTAAGATGGATAACAAGAAAACTTGCACCATAATAAACATGTATGAAGAGGAAAATAAGAGAACTGTTACAGTTTGTCTTTAGCAATTTTATATAAACAATAATGCTGTGTATGTTACACAGAATGCCACTAGATAATTATATTCTGACAAACCTGTTCCAAATTTACTGAAGGGATGGTTGGGGTTTCCAGTAGCCTTCTCCAATTGAAATAACCTCCAGGCATCATTCATCAGATTCTTCTCATGCTCAGAATCAACAGCATTCACTTCCCTATCTTTGCAACTTTCATCAAACAGGGGGCACAGGAAAAACTGGGCAAATCTAAAGAGAAAAAATTTATTTCAAGTCAAGAATACTGTACATAAATTGTAACAGAAAAGTATAAAACTTGGTTCCTCCTGAAAACAGGTGAATACATTGTTTTTTCACGCAGAACTTACAAATTCTTTAACAGTTTTGACACTGATTTGATATCCTTATTTCTCAATTTCTTTGTTTATAAATGCAGACAACAACATGTTCATCATATAAGGTAGTACAAGAATCAAGGGCCTTACATCACAATTCCCACAGTGAAAATTTCTCCTATTCTGAGTTTTATTCAAGAGGCTCTTAATTTCACCAATCAAATAAGTCTTGTTAGACATCCAGGGAGAAGCCAAAGAGAAAACTCACTCTACCTCACTGGCTACACACCTTTCAATTTCTGTCCCCTCCCACAAAACACTGAGATTTCAGCAAGTTCCCTCTACTAAGAGCATCCTTAAATATTTCTAAACTTCACCCTTGTTTTGCTGTCAATAAGGATCCCATGGGAAGCACAGAATTTGATTGCAGCATCCCAGTGTTTGCACAATGTGCAAATTCGCGATCATATTTTGTGCCTCGCATTTCCAAAAATATTCAGTGTAAACACAACATTTAAACTTCAAAAATTCTGTTTTGATAAAGAACTCTCCTAGACGAAAAAAAATTGAGTAAGACTTTCAAACTGAAAAATACCTGGTTATCAATTTTAACAAAAGATGCTTTACCTTTTTTTAATATCATAATGATAGAACTATCAGAAAACTTTTACAGTAATAAATTCAAGTAGAACATCCATAAGAAAAATTTAAATACTAAAAAATGTGTTTACCTGTCCAGTGCACCTTCTAGATGTTCATGTGACACATCAAAGTAATAGTTGGTATGTTCACCACTTGTGAAAGCATTTGAGCTCCCAGCATGCTCACTGAGAAATTGGCTGTACTCATTCTCTTTTGGATATTTCTTGGTTCCCAGGAACAACATATGCTCACAAAAATGACTAAGCCCAGCAATGTTGGGGGGATCAGACAAGGATCCTGCAAGACGAAAAATTTCATGTAGCCATTCATAAGAATTAATACTAAAACATTAAGTCTTTTAAAGTACTCTGTATTACAGTATGCTGCTTCAGACATATCAATTATATCAATTCTGTGGCTGTAAGAAGACACTTGTGCAACTACAGTCAACTAAAATTAATCCTCAAAAAAATATTTTAAAAATTAGAATTAGTAACTGAACCAATTAGTGTCTCAAATTGCCTCTCCAGATCAGCTTCCACTTCCTTATACAGATGATTTTCAATTGAAGTCCATGACTCATAATCTGTAAAGACCTGGCAAATCACACTGTTCTGAAATCTATACCTTGACTTTAATAAATGCATTGTGTTAAGAGGCAGCAATTGCCAACCATAATTAGAGAGGTAATAATCCTGTGGTTTATAGGATGAGTGATAACCTGTAATTGCCTGAACACAAGCAGCTATGGATGACCAGCTAGTAGGTGTGAAGGCAAACAGATTAAAAGACAACAATGATTTGGAAGAATGGAAACAGAAAGGCAGAAGTGGGAGAGCGGGAGTCACATCTCTGAGTGTGCAGGAATGTGCAGTAGGACAGTGGAGATGAAGGCAACAGACCCTTCTCCTCCAGCACACATGCAGGAACTGGATGCTGCAGTTGGCTACCAATGTCACAGGACCTAAACAAAACCACATTTGGGATGCTCTGAACTAGATAATGATCTGCAACAGCCATCCCTGCAACAAAAAAGGCCAGCAGTTTTTGAAGTCCATCTATTACTTCTGCCCTAACACGAAGAGCAGCGAGAGCTCCCAACTACAGACATGGCAATTAGGTTATGCACACATTGCATCTTACCTTCCAATCAACTGAAAAACTACACAAGCTTGAGATATATCTCAGATATAAGAAAAGGCTTCCATTATTCCAAAGAGTCAAAGTGATTGCCTCCCCGTTCTATTTCCTATATTTCTGTTTGCACACATAGGCACCACTGAAGTTAGGGAGTGCCTCTCCAACTTCTCTAGCACTACAGCATTTTCTCACCTCTACACATCAACAACTTAGCATGAAAAAAATGTCTGAGATGACAGATGGAGCTGTCTGAAATAATTGCACTTGCCCCCACCCCTTTTCTGCTTACAAAAGATCTTTCATAACATGAAACTTAATGGTTAAAAGCAGTCTTTCAACTGACTGAGCTACACTTGAGTAAACAGAGTACAGAAAGAGCATTTAGCTCCAATAATTTTGAACTTGATGTGTCAAAGAATTAAATAAACTATAAATTACAATAAAAGGCTATGCTGCCAACTGCATACCACTCCTGTCAGTTAATTTGCATCAAGATACCAGAACTTGAAGCATTTTTATTAATGACATAATTAACACAATATGAATTGAATACCTATGTGGACATCAAGTGCTGCTGAGGACTTATCTGTGGTGGGGTCACTAATGAGAAGAGCTTTAATGCCATTTGCCAATTCCAGTCCACGATATTCTCGTTTATCCTCAGGTGATTTGATAATTTCATTTGTTATTCTCTTAATAGCTGGATTGTTCATTTTGTTGTTTGACTCCTTCCGAAACCTTAAAGAAAAAAGAAGAAATTTCTTATTATTTTCACTCAAGCATTGCTAATTTTTTAATATTATGTTAGACAATACAGGGCAATACCAACAGCTGGAAGTTCTATTACATGCAAAATTCACTGAATTTGCCTAAAATTCAGACCCTGAAAGATATTGCTGGTAAAACAAAAAATAAACCTTGAAGACCAAGAAACACAATAAAGATGTACATCACTTAATTAAGTGCTTCAAGTATCACATTAACTGTAATTGAAACAACCCAAACTTAATAATTTTTATCATAATCGAATAAGGGGTTGACATTTAAGTCAAATGAAGCATATACTGCTATCTCAAGTATACTTTCAAACTTCAATAAAGTATTTCATGTATCCGAATTGCTGATTATACTATAAGTGTTGTAGCTCTGATGGTCAAATAACAAAATTTTACTAACAGACCACTGGATTTGTACACTCAAGCAAGAAACAGTAACACTGTTTACAACAGAGCCACAAAAATACAAAGACTACAGAACTGCCATGATAAACAGGAATAGACTGGCTCACTTATTTAAACTCCTACCATTAATTTAACAGATGCTACAAGATACCCTTCTGACATGCTAAGAAAGTGTGACTGAATCTGAATGTCTCCAAGCAAAAGCTATAAACAGTATCAAATAACTTTTTCAAATGTGCAGTTCAATGCATTTTAGAAGGAAACATATAAAGTAGTAAAACATCATTCTCTCACTATGAAATACTTTAAAAAACAAATGTAATCACTAAACAGTAACCAAAATGCTGAATTTAAATTTAAATGTGTACACTCTCATTTAAACTGGTCATTTATCCACTAGTTTAACCCCCTGCTCAGGCTAATCCTGCTTGGAATGTCTATGGGCCTTCTTCCACTGAAAAAATGCATATACCATTGAAATACAAAGATTATTCCAAGCACCACATCTCTGTTTCTCTGCATCAACAGCACTGATACAAGCCACGCTAACAATTAAAAGATGCCTCCATATTCAGTTTTAAGAAATACTCTACTAAACTTAAGCTACTGTGTAAAATTTTTAAGTGAGTGTGGATACTTCTCATATATTAAAATCAGTAACTAAACTGTTCCTAATTGTTTTTCACTTGCACACATTGACAGATCTAAGCATGCAGGAGAACAAGGACATCCCTTAAGCTCCTGATTCCGTGTCTGCTAATGAATACCTATACCTTGGTTTTCAGCTAGAATATTCTATCTCTATAAGATACTAGCTGCCTGTCAGAAGACACATATATACTATAAGCTACTCGAGTTCTGGGGTTTTTTAAAATGTTATACAATTTCCTTAACATCTGATATCTCCTTGTTATTTCTATATCACATAACTAAGTCACAGAACTTTACTGTTTGTTCAGATGACTCATCTTTCCAATGTGATTCATCAAATTATGCAGCTATGAAACCTTATGAGATTTCAATTGGTGTCTCATAAAGCTGTACACCTCCACTTCATTTTATTATGATTCCCTACTTCTGCCTCCTTCATAGGCTACATCCAGCTTGGTAGTGAAATTCCAGTGCAGGAAAAAGCTACAATTTTCAAAAGGATGACATCAGTAATTAAGTCTTCAAGGACTGAAATTTGTATCTCCACCTTCACTGTTATTTCAGTGGGCATTGTGAATACAACATTCTCTAACTTCAAATGGGTTTGCATGATTACCTACAATTATTTTGCTGCAAAGTGAATCACAGCACCAGACAACTCGAATAAAAGCAAGGGCTGATCAACTATGCAGTACTCCTGGAAGGCAAATACGTCACAGGGACAAGACCAACACCTTCCTGCTTATGTGCAGTTCCTCCTCCTGATATGTTACTACAATACAAAAGTGAGAAGAAAAATTTTCACTTTAGAGAGACCTTCTATACCATTATGTTTTCTTAAGGAGTAAACTGTAAGACTCAATACTAAACATTCCCTCATACGACTGTTTTCCTGTGCAGCTTTTACGTAAGTGCAATTGCTTTATAAAATACCACAATCCATTCTTTCCCACCAGAATCCTAAAATTCTAAAAATCACTTTTTGACAATAGAACTGCTTTTAACCACAGGCAAAAAAAAAAAAAAAAAAAAAAAAGAAAACCAGAAATCCTGTACTTATTGAGAAGTAGCTTTATTTCTAAGAACATGTTCAGAAGCTGTCCTAAAAAGCTACAGCTACTTGCTGTACTGTCATTACAGCAAGCACTGGATGCTGCTGGTCAGTAGCAAAACAATTCTTCCACAAAGGAAGTGCTATGTTTATTGCAGAGCTAATAGTCTAACAAAAACATTAAATAGAAATATTGCCTCATTACTTTCATAAAGCAGAAGCAACAGAGAAAGATCTGATAAAGCCAAAATAGCTGGAACAATATGAAGCATTCCTGTGGCAGTGGAAATTCTTCCACTGGCTCAAAAATTACAGGTGGAAAGATTACAAAGGTAGAAAGAAAAAAAGAATAAGGATTTCTGAGCTGACAACAATGTCCCTATTCAATGAATAGGAAATATTCTTCCTCCTCATCAAAACTATTTCACTTGTACATTTAAAACCAACACTGAATTTTCAATTACATAACTTCTAGTGAAATTATATTCTATTCTTTGAGGTTCCATTTTTGTAATCATTTCCAGGCAGGCAGTCCCTTGGAAGGCTCTCTGGGGATGCCAGGTTTCACCTGCAAACAGAGTATTACAGAGTGGGATTAAGTGATATATGATTCTGCTTCACTATTTTAATCTCTCAGAGTTATTTTAGCAAAGTTACTTTAATTAAAAATTAGCCTGTGTAGTCAAATCTAAGTCCAATGTTTGAACAATTAAAGGACCATATTTGAAAACCAATTAACAGAAACTCCTGAGGGCTGCTTCAATGCAAGAATGTGACTAGCTAATAAAAATATGACCCCCAAGGCACAAACTCCAAAGAGCTTCTCAAGTTTTTTTTTTTTTGTCATGACATTATGCACACACTGAAGTCAAGTACTAGTACACAGGTCTGCTCCAGATGAAAGACAAGTTACCATCTCAGCAGGTTTTGATGCTTTCTTTCTATCAGTTGTCTTAAAATTGATGTTTGCTTCAAGTTTTTATGCAACTAATTGCTTACCATTTACCAGAGTGAAGTGAAACCTGCACTGAGTGAGAACCTCTGTTCTGTCCTGCAAGGGAGTTACCATTGGTAACATGTTCTCTGTGCTGTTTACTAATCCATCTTGGTTTACATGAAGACTTCTCCAGCTGCCAATGTATGGAGTGAAAGAAGCGCTGTATGCTTTGGCAGGAGGCCCAGTGCTGCAGAACTACAGCCAGAGTTTTCTCACCTCTTACAAGGATGACAGCACCAAACTGAGCACTCTGGAGGAGTCCATGAACTTCTTCAATCACAAGCTCAAGGCTTTGCAACAACCAAGTAAATCTGCATTCTTGCACCCCTCTTTTTTGTCTCCAGCACCTACTCCTGATCATGAGCAGTAGAATTATGCTAGCAGTAAAACAATCAGGAATCTGGCTACTCTTAACATTTCCATTCACCTGTATAATAATTTTTATTTTAGACTAAACAGGAAAGTAAAATCAATTCATGTTGAACATTACCAAAAAGGATTCTTCAGGAGACTATCCATACTTTTTCAGGTTACATGTTCATCAATTGTTCTTTTAGACACTTAGAGATTAAAATACCTCATGATTCAACATCCATAAAGCATCAGTCTTGCGCTGCCATGAAGCTAGAGAATGTATGAGATCCCAGCACATTCCTGATACTGATCTAAATAATTCTGATTGCATGCACAGGCAGACAGACTGCGTAACGTGCTCAAAACACTAAGATGTTTTATCACTTTTAAACTCATCAGGAATTCAGCCTACTACTTCATACACAAAAGGTCCAACTACAAAGCCCCACAATGATTTAATCAGTGTTCCCAAGTTATTAACAACTAATCACACCAAATCAGGCAAGTCTGAAGATGATGAATATTTATAAGGTTTTGTTATGTAGTTCATTTTGAAGAAATTCTAAAGTCTCACTACAATTAAAGCATTTTCAGAACCTCAGTCTGCCGCTTTTTGCCAAGTCTGTAACTGACTCCAAAAATTCCCTCCTAATGATGGTGGTCAGGGCAGCGGCCTGCCATGCTCTTGTTTCCCAGAGTCCAGCTTCTACAACTTCTAGATCACAGCGATAAAACTTGGTCTGCCACAGGCTGCACTGCCAACGTGACAGCAGAAACACTGGTGTGTAACACCGGTGTACAGGAATTACCAGTGGTATTAATGAGACCACACCACGTGTGACCTTGGTTAAAATAAGGGCCCTCCCTGGAAGTTTCACATGTGAAATCAGGGCCCAGCTGAGTAACTGGCCTGATAATTACAATGAGGCGCTGGCCAAACGAGATGGCATATACAATCAGACACCATAAAGCTAGTTTACTGCCCTACATCTACAGTCCTTAACTTGACCATTCCACAGTTTCCAAAGCACTGGGTAAAAAAAGTCAAACTAAAAGGCAGGACCTTATACAATTTGATGCTACACAGAGTAATAAAGGATAACAAGGTTTTCTTAATCTCTTAATTACTTGAGCTTAGTTTTCCTATGTCCTCAAAAATTGCCCCAAACAATTCATCCAAAACTCCAAAGTAAATAATCTCTGACCACATTCACCAGAAATAGAACAATTAATCTTTCCCTAACAATTCTTTGCTTCAATATTTTACAGAATTCCAAAAGAGTTTTGAAGCGTTCGATTATTTGGAAGACCTGGGGGATGGGGGGGCGGGTAAGTAAAATTATCTGGTCTTAATCTTTAGATATCATTAAAATATAGTATCATTAAAATTTTCACACATCTGGCATAGTAATTTGGCTTACATCAGTATTTTCAAATTGCATGTTAAGAACATGACTGATCAGACTAGTTTCTGTGCTACGTGACCAACTGCTTCAAAGCATATTTTACAGATTTTCCTAAGAAATGTACTCATTAATTCAATTAATTGCTTTATTCAAAGAATACTTGCAGACCAGGGATTCTCATTGTCTCTTCCTCCCCATGACATTTTTCTTCCATCACCCTACAGTTGCAAGGCTTGCTCCACAACCCCAGGACAGCGTTGGTGTCTAGCATGTGGCTCTGTGCACATGGCGGGAAATGTTAAACTGAATGCTACAGGAGAGATCTCTGCTTTATTCTAACTGTGTTCTGATGTGTATTTCATAGATTTTATGTGCAAGTAGCACATCAGATTGCCCAAAACTCTCTGTAAAGCCAACTCACTTAATGCTTTATGCTACCATCTGTCTTATACACTCAAAAAGAAAAATTTGCGAGGTTTGAATTAAAAAAACAAAACAAGATGAGATTAAAACTTCAGTTGTACTGCATAACAACAAGAAATTCACAGAAAGATGAGAGAACTGGCAAGAAAATCTGATCTAGCAACAAAAACAGAGAGAATTCAGAATTCTGAAGAATTAACAGCACTGTAATCCCACATTAAAAACAACTGTTCATCTAACACTAGGGCTTTGACATGAGAAACAAACCCATAACAATGAGCAGTTTACAAGAGTCAGCGGTGTGTTTCAACAAATGAAGTTCACCTATTCTGTAGTTTAGTTTTTACTATTTTGGACGATTCTGGTTCTACTGTTAAAATTATAAATAAACTCTGAGCTCTACTGCATTCATTTCCATATCAATTGTTCAGGCAAGCTATAGTTCTTACTCATTCCAAAAACAAGGTGCAGAAGGCAAGATTTTAATAGAAGGCTGTAGTGGAGCAACTTTCAAACAAGATCCATCAAAAATCACCTTATTACATACATACAGTACTATGTGGTAAGAACATTTTAGCAACTTACAGGCATCATAAAAGGTGAAAGCAAAGATACTCACTGACAGATCATGCATATACAAATAGACAACCAGACACAAAACTGATCAAAGCAATTTCTCTAGATTTTTATTATGAACTTTTTGATCTCTATGCTGTTAGAAGACTGGACACCAAGGTTACTACAAAAACATCAAATACAACAGAATTAATATATTAAAAATGGTATACCCCATTGCCATCAACTCCACATGCCATTTCTGAAGTGGTCTGACTGTACTTTTAGTAAATGACTTCAACAATAACCAGCAATAACCCTTAGAGCTAGGAGCCTAATACTTTCTAGTACAGAGAAACACCAGAGGTAAGGAACTTCTTGTCCCTTCCCTCTTTCTTCTGACTCTTACAGGGGAGGGGAGTGCTTCTGTATTCATGTGCAAAAAAAGTTATATACTTTACACTTCAATCAATTCCCAAAGGGGAATTTCAACCAAGGGATTAGACCACGGCCTTACACTGGCTGAAGACAAAAAGCAGAAAGCAAGCAAAAATAGCAGGCAAACATAAGAATCCTTCTAGGGACTTCCCAAATAGAATAGATCATTTTAATTCTGTACATCAGATGAAAAGAAGGTAAATTGTAAATGAGAAAATATCTGCTACTTGACATAAAGATGAAAGTTAAAAATGCTACGAAAATAAAAAGTTCAAGCATGAACAAAATACAGAGATGGAAACAGGGAACATGTAACTGAAGAAAAAGATTCCTGATTTTCACATCTCAAAAAAATTATCGCACGAAAGAACTATGCCTGCTCTTATTTCATTATCATTTATGTAAATCCTAATTCACAATTAAAATTAAATGGATGATTAAATCATGGTTGTAGGCAGTATGAAAACACAACAGGCCTACTCACATACATAAAGTTCAGTCCAAATACTGCATATATTCACATGCATAAAGAGGAGTAATCTAACAAGACAAACTACAGCCAGAGAAAAGCATTGGCTTTTCTCCACACTGTGGATTACCTTTACAATTCTGAAGCATAAATGCCAATAATGAACAGTAACAGTGCATCCGAATTTTGACACTCGAGCGCCGACAGTATGAGTCATCATAACTCACTTTTTTCCCCGAAAAGATGCTACTTTTGACGTCTCTAACTCGTGCAGTGTCAAAGATAGGTTTGGCTACTAAGGTAATAGATACAGTGTTAATTAAAGAAAGAAAACAACTCAGCCTTTGTCCCTGACCCTAGCTCCCTTCCCGGAGAAACTTTGCCGAGTTGTTACGCAGTTTAAATTGCCCCTAAAAGTGAGCCGTGCCAAGCCTCCCGCCCGCTCCTCCCTTGATCGAGGTTAGTCGCGCTCTCTCCACCGGAGCTGGTGACTCCGGTAACGCAAACACTCAATAACGAGCCCCGCACAATGCCACTGCCTGATAACTCGTCAGAAACTGAAGAGGCCGCTCCCATCAAGTTTGGGTAACTAAGAGCAGCCTCTTCTTAAAGATTTTAAACTTTTTTTCTTTTTTTTTTCATAATTATGCCTTAGGAAGACACGGCAAGTTAAGTAACACGACAATTCACGGAGGTTTTTTGAGAAGGAAGAACAAAGCAAGCCCCCGGGCAACGAAAGCCACACGGCTGATGACCAAGCCTGCTTTGTCAAAGGAGGTGAAGCTGCAAACACCGGAGTACGTCAGTGCGGGCTCTCCCGGGCAGCAGAGCAGGACACAAGGCAGGGCTCAGGCCTCCTCGGCACACACGGCCCCGCCGCCCCCATCTCGCCCACCGCCTGCCCGAAAAGCTCCGGCGCCAGCCCCGCTCCGCGGCCCGACCTCCCCGGGCTCCCCGCTGCACTCGGGGCAGGGCGGGCGCTCCCCTGGACTCACAAGGTGCCCCCGCCCGGCCGCGCCGCCGCCTCTTACACAACACCGTGGGGGCTCTCCGGCCTCACGGCCCCGGGGCACACGGCCCCGGGTCACAAAGCCCCGGGACCCGCGGCCCTGTCCCGGTCCCGCCGCACTCGCATCGTACCCGAAAGAGCTCCGCCGCCAGCCCTGAGGGAAGGAGCGCGAGGCCGGGGCGGCCCAGGGGCGCGTCCAGCCCGGCAGAGCCCGGCTCAGCACAGGGAACAGCCGCTGCCGCATATCCCTGGCGGCCCCGCCGCCAGCGCCGGCCTTTCCCCGCCGCCGCCGCCGCCCGGGCCGGCTCCGCTCGCCTCAGCACGCGCCGCTCCCCGGCGCCATGTTCTCCGCCCGCCTCCCCCCGCCGCCCGGCCAATCCCTCCCGGCGCCCGCGGGGTCCCGTCCGCCCTCCGCGCCCGGGCCTGGCGGGACCCGTACCTTGGGGTGCCGGGAGCTGCCGCCTCTGCCGCCGGGAGGGCCGGGGCTGCGGCTGCGGCTGAGGAGGGGGCCGGGGGCCTCTGGGAGGAGGCGGAGGCGGTGGAGGGGGTGGGTGGCTGGGCGGGGAGCCGGGGCGACACTCGCCGCGGCGGGGGGGCCGCGCCCGGCGGAGGCGGACGGGGCTGCGGCGCGAAGGGCGGCGGGGCGGCCCCGGGCTGCACCCGCGGAGGGACGGTGGCGCAGCCCGCCCGCTTCCTGGTGGCCGCGCTCCGCGTCCCTGGCGGCGTTCGCCAAGACAAAAGGTAATTAGACGCCTCGTAATTTGAGCACAGTGGGTGCAGTGCCGTCCTGAGAGGCAGAGATTTCGGGTGTCAAAATCCTCTGTCCCCCAGGGAGAGGTCGCCCTCCGGCAGCTCTCCTTCCTTCGGGCGCTCCCCTTGGAGCCCGCTGGCCGCCACTCACCTGCCGTGGAGCTCTGCGGCCCCGCCGCGCCGGACACAGGACTCGCCTCGCAGGATGGGTTTACGAGGTGTAAATGCTGGAAAAGGATGAACTTCTGTTATAAACCCGTAGATTTGGAGTTCTAGGGCGACTTTTCTTTCCTTGGTAGATTTCCTTATGGGAAAGTCGTGGATGTGGCTGGTTGTTGTAATTCCTTTCTAGGAAAAACAAACCCCCAAATAAAAAAATAAAGCAAAACAAAAATCCAAAACAAAAAAATCCCAAAAAAATCCCAAAAAGCCAAAAAACACCACAAAACCAAACAACCAACAAGTCTCCTTCCCCCCTCCCCAATCCCACCCAAAAAAAAAAAAAAAAAAAAAACAAAACAAAAAAAACCAAAACAAAACAAAACAACCCACTGATTGAAGTTCTTGTAATATGCTTTCTTCATGTGTGGGTTTTTTTCTGTATCTTATTTTTCAGAGTTGTAAGGGGGAAAAGAAGTACGACAAAATGCGCTACATTTAATGCCTGATTTTAGGTTCCCCACTGCTTGCCTTCTATAAAAGGTGGTATCTCACAGCTGGAAATTCACAGAATCCTCCTATGATAAAAATGTAGGAAGACATGGCCAGATAAGTTACCTAAGGTAATTTCTGTACCCAAAGATAGAATTGAAGAGGTATCAAAAGTAACTTTAAACTAGTCAGCTTTGGTTAAAATTGCTGTTAAGAAGTGACAGCACACTGTTTCATATGGTCAGCAGAATCAACTAGGAATCAAAAAAAAATCTGTCAGGGAATTTGGGTAGACATTCATCTGCTGTTTTCCAGGGATGTCTGTGCTGCTATAGAGATGCTCTTACCCCTACCTGAGCTACCCAGTTTAAAACATTTGGGCCTACATCAAGTACACCCACACTTCTGGCCTCAGTTTAGACATGGAACTGTCTCTCAAGTTAACTCATCCCGGTTGGAGCAAGGCATTTGGTAGTTTTCACCTCAATCAACTGTTTGGATTTAGAACTGTGTGGGTGCCTAATTTTAACACAGTATGTTAACTCCTGTGAAAATGTCCTCATGGGATTCTGGTTTGAGGCAGTCTGGGTTTTTTCCAGTCCCTAGTGCATGTAAAAGGGAAGACCAAGCTGGACAGAAAGAGGACAGGATAAATGGTGAGCTGTTAAATCTGAATTCCACCCTGTTGCTATTGCCAGTGCGTCAGAGGCTCATCCCATGGTGCCTGACAGAAGGACTGCAGGGTGAGTGCCCCTTCACAATCTGTCTCTTCCCTTTCAGGAGCAGCTGGGGGATTAAGAGGTTGTGAATTGGAGTCGTTCTGTTAAATTGAATCTACAGCAGAAATACTTCTGCCTTTGGCTTTAATACAGTTGTCATGTAGGGGTGAATGCTATAGAATTATACAGTTTCAGGCAGTTTACTCTTTCGGGTCCCGACAGTGAGTTTGTTAGCCTAATGTAGTATATATTTAGCCAATGCTGGCCTGATCTATATTTAGCTGCTCTAATAAATCCTGCCTTTTCCTATAAATCTTGCCTAGTATATACAGGGGTAATCCTGAGGAAGCAAGGTAGACTGTGCCAGCAGGACTCCAGTGGTCCGCTAATACATCAATCTAAAACAAGCACTTCTGTTTCTGTGGTGTGATGAAAGATCACACCTCCTCATGCATCTAACATAGCTAGTGCAGCAGAGGTATGCAATAGAGGTCACGCCTACTGTACTTTACACCTATTTTATCCATTGTAAGCTTATTTAGCGGCTGTTCAAAGTCACTGGTGTGTCCTGGCTTAACCCCAGCTGGCAACAAGGATCAGGCAGCCACTTCCTCCCATCGGGGTGTAATGGGGAGGAGAATCAAAAGTACAACTTGACTTGAAATAAGAACAATTGAGAACTTGAATTGAAATAAGAACAATTTCGTAACTGAAACAAAATAGATTATAAAAATAATAGTAAATAATGATAGTAATGATGATAAAAAGAAAAAGATAAGTGGTGTACAATGCAATTACTCACCACCTGCAAACCAGTGCCAGACCCTGGCCCCAGGCCCAATCAAGCCCTTCTGGGTAACTGGTAATATAAATCCCCAGCTTATATTCTGGGAATGACATTTTATGGTGTGGAATATCCTTTTGGCTAGTTCAAGTCACCTGTCCTGGGTATGCTCCCTCCCAGCCTTTTTTTCCCCTGCACCTCCTCACTGGCAGAGAATGAGACACAAGAAAATCCCTGATGCAGGATAAACGTGACTTGGCAACAATCAAGACATGAGTGTGTTACCAACATTATTCTTATGCTGACAATCCACAACATAGTACTGTGCCAGCTACTGAGAAGAAATTAACTATATTCCAGCCAAAACCAGGACACACTGGTGTTTATTCAAATCAGATTGTATTCTTATACTCTGGCCCTCACTATGTCCATTTATACTAGCCAAAATTACACTCATACAAAATTACACTGTTTTGGATATCTTTTCTGTGTTTTAAAGATATTTTTAATAGGACACCCTCAGCAAAAGTAAAGAGGACTTTCAGTGAAATTCCTTTCTCAGGCTGGTCCTGCAACTAAGATTTCTTCCCCATGAAACTTTAATTGCTCATAGACAATTGGTGCTTTTGGTCCTGCCTTCTTTATCTGCCCTAGTAGAAAAATAGGCATTGCCTAAAAGACCAAATGAGCCTAAACATAATTTAGAGTAAGTGTGGAAATTATACAAATACTCCCATGAAAAAACCTTATGAAGTAGCAGTGTAGAGATCCCTCTTCAGGATATATGACATAAATGTACAGTGAGGGAAAGTGATCTTCAAAGTAGGTAGGTTAAAAATAATTTAGAATGAAACAGTATTTTATGTATGGCCTGAAAGCTGAGATACAGTAAGTGTGAAACTCTGAAGTACAGTCTTGTTAGGCTTCTAATGGAAGCATGTCTTTTCCACATAGATAAAATTCTGGACTAAATTTGAATTGTAATTGTATATAATAGAGCTTTGTAGCAAACTGGCCTCGGGCTGGAAAAAAAGCATACCTCATGATTGTTATTTCCACTCCAAAATAAATACTAAGACATATATGAAAAAAGGATTGTCCATTGGCTGTTCACAGGATAAAAATACTGAATCAATAAAATTAAATTAATAAAATAATTAAGTTAGAAGATAATGAGGCGAAAGAGACATTTCCGGTTGACTTCAGTCAGTGCTGTCAAGTCTGTGTGTTTCCAATTTTCCCATTCATTGTTTCTTTTCTTGTTGTGTGAGGGATGTCATCCAGCTGCACATCTTAACTGAAAATAGGTAACTGTATGGAAAATTACTAGCTTGACTCTAAGCTAATCACACAAGTGCATACATCCCCCTATGTTACTGCTAATTTTTTGTTACAGTGACTATAAAAAGCTATAAAAGTCCTACTGTCTGTGTTGGATGGTGATCTGGCACACATGCCTAAAAAAAGGAACTCTTTTATTTTCCTGGTTAGTTGAAACCAGTTCTGGTTTTAATCCTGTTATGTTCATTGATTCCTTAATTTTGAACAATAAGGTAGGTATTTTATTGCATTTTCTCTGTTATTTTAACAGTGACGTAGTTATCCTTTTACCTTGACTGAGGGGGAACCCTGTCCTCAGCTGAGAATATACCAGTACTCTCTGAGAGTAAGTCCTTGTTATTTAACTTACTGTATGTGGACAACACAGAGTTCAGAATATTACTGGCCAACTGGTCGGGCTGTTCAAAGGCTAGAATTTGCTTTATGTTTATCTGAGGTGCAGGTGATTCCCCCTTTAATGTGAATATGCAATTAATCAGCAATTTTTTTACTATGTCACTGATAGTATTAAATATTAAGCTCTCCACATGCTCAATACAGGTGATACATTGTGTAGCATGTTGGCAATCAAATCAGGTGTTACTAAGCCTTCAAGAAGTCTCACCCAACCTTATAATTTGTATTAATTATATCTCTCCATTATTATACCTTATATAACCATTCTTCATTTGTAGGTAGTCATGTTCCATGTAAACAATTTTACTACTTTTCAGGCTTCCATACCTACCATTCCCCAGGTGATCTGATACAGGCCCTAGGAAAACAGTGTTTGTTTTATCTGTGAATATCATTGTAATTCAATGACTTTTTGTTTGCAAGCCTTAGTTTAAAATTGTCCTTGATCCATACGTCGGGATTAATACCCTCTTCTGAAATTGCTACATTTGCTGTTGTGTGTATTATTGTATAATTTAGGCTTCTGTAATGTCTTTGTCTTTCTTTAAACAAAATAAAATATTTGTCACAGATGAACTACCTGTCTTCTTAAAGGTCATTCTCCCAATGACTGTTAAGACTGTGACCTAAATGTTCTTGTTTCCTTTTTCTCATATTTATTTTTATTGCTTATGAAATGTTACTCCCTGTGACTCAGTTTGTGTTTATAGCATATTAGTATCATTAGGCTCTACCTAGTCTAAGAAAATGTACAACCTATGCTATAAACTGACCTTGTAAAACAGACTTGCAGTCAATAATCTGTATGCTTTTTTAAGCTAACTTGATTACCAGAATTACACATTTTCCACTTACCACAGCTATAGCAAAGGTAAGCAAAGGCCAAATTTAACTTTCAGTAATCAAATAAATTTTTATTGTTTTAATTTGAGATTTGAATGATCTCTTCTGTGTCTGTGAGAGATGTTATATTTTCAGGAAAAATAATGGCTTTCATATTAGAAATTAACAAAACCACAGAAATTGGAGGAATTCTTGTGTTCCAGTGCTGCCTTATTTTGTGTGATCCCTATGAAGAAGTATAGAGCAAAAGGTAAATATTTAGATTATTTGCATACCTGCATTTGATTTTTCAGTCTAGCAGTAGCTACTACGCAACTGTCAGTACAAGTGATTTTTGCTGTTAGCATAGATGGTACACAAAAAAGCAAATAATGAAGATAGTCTCAATATGTTTGCCGTGGATTATATTTATTTTCCTATTTGGTAAAATCTTTACTTGGCTGAAGCACATTGTGTTGTTGTTAGTGTTGTTAGTTGTTAGTGTTGTTAGTGTTCATTGTTTGTTCTTCACACCTAATGTAAGATTGATTGGCTTTGGCATTGTTCTAACTCTTCAGATAAATGGTATAGGAGCATAATGGGATGTTGCTTCATATCACTGTCAGGAAAATTACTGCAAGCCTTATGGGTTAGGATTCATTTGTTATTAACTTTAAGAACTCAGGGAGGAAAGAAGTATAAGATTCAAAGCAGCTGACTTTACAGAAAAAGAAGGGTGTGGACACCTGAAAAATTATATAGGTGGGCAATATACATTTCAGAAATTGTGAAGGCCCTAGAACAAGAGCAAAGCACTGTAGCACTGCAGGCCATAACAAGTAGATGAGAGTCTGTAGGACCAGTACAGATTTAACAAAAAAAGCACATCAGACATGTCTAATTTCCTCTAACATATGCTTCTTCCCCTTTACCCAGAATACCTGTTATCCTGTCATAGATCTCCACCTAGCACAGCGTTTAATAGTGCCTCAGAGGAAGCTCTCACAGGGAAGCCAGGGTGACATAAATGGAAAAGTGGTTTACATGGCGTAGTTTCAAAGTAAAGGGATGGATGTAGTGCACCCGTGGTGCTTTGTCTTGAACCTGTAACTACTTATTTTCATTCTTACTTAGGATTTCCACACTACTCGATGAGGCAATTCCAACCTGTAAGCACGTGGAAAGTTAAGTGTGGCATTCAGACCAACAAAGACAAGTTGTGCTGGAGACTTGCCTGAGCTGAAGCACGCACAAGGCCCAGAGGGACCAGAGCAGAGCTCCGCAGACATGGCCAGAAGTGCACAGCTGGGAGTAAGGTCTGCCTGGCAACCTGCACCGGGGCAGCTCCGGCCGGGGGGCAGCCGGGGCCCTGCTGGGAATGGTGAGCGCTGTGCCCCACTGGGTAAATAGAAACCTGGGCATTGTTTTAAACAGGCCAAGTAACATTATAATTCCACGAGGCATTGGCGAGGTGTGTTTGTTTGTCGTGATGTTTAAGGAAATCGTGGGCCAGCTGGAGAGCTAGGGGGGACAGAAGAACGGATGGCCGGAAGGCTTGACCTGTGAGAAAGGGTTATAAGGATTACATGACTGTGGAAGATTGATGGCAGGCGAGGAGTGTGGCTGCCCCCAGACCGGTGGGTGTCAGCGGCAGCCGCAGATAAGGCCAGATATTGGCCTGCTGGCACTATCGCGGTACTGGCGGCACAGACGAGCCGTACCGTAGGTACGGGTGGACATCAGGTAGCACATCACGGTTCAGCGAGACCAGCAGCACAGAGACTCGGGGAGCGCGGCCCGGCCTAACCCACCGCCCTCACGGAGGCGGGACAGGGCAGAGCTGCGGCGCGCGCCACCCCCAGGATTTGAAATCCCGTCCCGTGGTGCCCCGGGGCCGCCGCTGATTGGCCGGGCCGGGCCGTGCGCGGTTCAAAGTGGCGTTGGCGCGCGCGGCCGAACCGAGTCCCGGCTCCGCTGCAGCGCTTCGGTGCCGGCTCCGTCCCGCCATGGCTTCTTTCAGCTCACAGGGCGGTGGCACCAAGAAGGAGGAGAAGGGCAAGAACATCCAGGTGGTGGTGCGATGCAGGTAAGCGCGGTGGCCCTTCTCCGGGTGAGCGTTGGGGGCCGGTCCGCGGGCAAGCCGCGGGGAGGTCCCGCATTGCTGTCTCCGGGACTTGGGCCCAGCCGTTCTGTGCTCAGTGCCCCGGACAGCTCGCGGGGCCGGCGGGCCGAGGCCGCCGCCGTGCGACAGGCACTGTGCAGCTGTGGCTCTGCTGGGCTGCTGTGCCCGGCTGCGGATACCTGCTCTGAGGGATTGCGGCGAGAGAGCCTCCCCCCGTACCCCTGAGCGGCCTCGGCACCGTGCTGGGAGCTGCCTGTCCCGGGCACTGGTCTGCCGGGAAAGCGGCGCTTCCGCAGAAGTAAGGCTGTTATGAGCGACTTTTTATAGCTTAAAAAGGCAAAAAGCTGCAGTTCCTGATCTTCATTCAGTGCACACCCAGTATGAAGTTGTCTTGGAAGTTCAAGAAGAGCTACGCAGAATTAGTATGATATCCGATACACAAAAACCTAGACTGAGTTTTGCCCTTCTGTGGGCTCCTGTGGGAAGTCGCTAAGCTTTGACAGCTAAAAACGTTGCTACTCCCGCTCTGGTATATCTGTCACATAACATAACTTCATTGATGCAGACTTTACAGGGGACAAACAATGGGATGGGGGTCTACTGCTGAATTGAAAATGACTAAATGTCTTGGTTGATAAGATGAATTTACTTTTTGGTATGAAATGATAAATTTCATATACCATAAAATTAGGTTCTCTTTGTAATTCTGAGGTGGTTTTAAGGGATTGTTTGCTAATACTAGGTCTTAAATAATAAAGCATTGTTTGTTAAAACTGTAGTATTGGTAATATATTATGTATAGTGTTTAAATTACCTTTAGAAGTTGGGGTTTTTTATCTCTCAATTGTTCTAGAATAGCTTTATCAAGTATTAATATCTATTTTAACTAAATATGATGCTCACTATGAAAGTAGCATTAGGACTGTCCATGCTGGAGTTCTACTTTTGTTGTAGCTCATAGATTAATTGCTATGTCAAGAGTTAGTTTCTAACCTCTTAGAAGTTCCTTGCCCGCTCATGCCTTTGTAGAGCTTTTTTTTTTCCTAATAGCTTCAGTTTATTTGAGCTAGTAAGTCTTTCTTCCACCTTTCTTTTTTCTTCTGCATCCAATCAGATTGTCCTTATCTTACAGATATGAAGGTAGATGCAACTGTGTTCTTTGGTGTCCTGATTTTTCCCCAAAACCTGATCAATCTGAGCATATAACAAATCTTTATAAGCAGCATGTCTACTGAGCTTTGGTAAAACATGAATTTGGAAACTCAAAATGCATCCATTAGCGTTGTTAATATGCATAACGTACTTCATACTTTGGGGTGAACTTGAGATCAAATGTCCCCATGGCACGCCAAGCAGCTGCTTGTGTAGTGGTGATGGTGGTGATCTGTACTCCTGCTTCAGCCCAGCTAAATTGTTCCCCTACTATCACAGCCGTGGGCTCTTGTACCTCCTGCCATGGACTGGTTCAGTGTTTCCTGGTTACACAGCAGAATGTGTTCATTGTTCTGTTACTTTCAAAGTCATGAGCCTGAAGCTGTGACTTGCTCCTCTGCACAAGATTTTTGTGTTCTTGTGTTGTCATCAGTCGATCTTGCACCCAAGTGTGTCCCATGGTCTGTTTAGAATCTGACACTTCAGCCTCAGTGATGTATTGAGGGAGAAATGTTAGCCACAAAGTTCAGGAAACTCGAGGTGTCATGTGCTTGTGGTTTTCTTGTGTTTTGTTTTTCTTCTTTAACATTATATTTGAAAGAGCATCTGAAGTGTCTCTAGTGTTAAGATATTTTAAAGAGTACAAGATTGTAGAAGTTATGTTTTCAAGCTGACGGCTCAGGTCACCTATAAGGTTCTGGTGTTGCTGCTTACTGTCCTGCAATTAGTAGGATATGTTAGTATTTTTGGTGCTTTAGAGTGTTGTGTTATCAGCATTTGATTCACTATTGTGTTAACTTGCATGTAATGAGTGGTTGGGTTTTTTTGTTTTGCTTTGGTTTTTTTTTTTAAGGCTCTTATTTGGACAGTTGTTGGGTATGTTTAATCTTCTACCCCCTGCAACAGGACATGTTCTGATCCCTGTTAGCTGTGTGCATATCTATATGATCTTGAAAGCGGTTATAGGCCTGTTAAAAATATGTATGTAACAAACAAAAAGCCTGAGTTGTGTCACAGTGGAAAAAAAGGAAAAACAGGGTCTGTAAACTGCCAAATTGCAGCATTTTTTCTTAAACAATTATTCAACAGATAAAGTTAAAAACTGGGGTTTTGCCCGGTTTTACTATTCTAGATGCTTAAACTGAGTGACATTTCTGCTTCATCTGTTTGTGTTCTGGTTAGCAATGATTTCAATCTGATATTTCTGACTCCTGTCCTTTTAGGCCTTTTAATGCCTCAGAACTTAAAGTGAGCTCCTACGCTGTTGTAGACTGTGATCAGGCAAGAAAGGAAGTCAGTGTCCGCACTGGAGGAGTGACAGATAAGTCATCAAGAAAGACTTACACGTTTGATATGGTTAGTAACTGCTTGGGGACTTCCAGAAACAAGCTGGTACTTAGTGTTGTGTTACACATTATATGGGATGTGTTGTCTTTGTGCCAATAGGTTTTTGGAGCTCAGGCAAAGCAGATTGATGTATACAGGAGTGTTGTGTGTCCCATTTTGGATGAAGTTATTATGGGCTACAACTGTACAGTGTTTGCGTAAGTAAGACATTAATTACTATTAGGAAAATTTATTTGTATTTTAGTTTCTTGTTTACATTTTTATTTTTATTCTCTCAGTTATGGCCAAACTGGTACTGGCAAGACCTTCACAATGGAAGGGGAGCGTTCACCCAATGAAGAATATACTTGGGAAGAGGTATATTACCACTTCTGGGATTTCTCTTGTTTGTACTGTAGTTCAAAGTTGGAAACTGCAGAAGGCTAAAGAAAATCAAAAGTTGAGGCCTTTCAAATTCTGAAGCTGACTTTCCTTAAGTTTTTGTAAATTAACAAATGATCTCATTTATTTATATGAAAAGGACAACTTAACATCTTTAATGTATTGCGCTCAACTCTGGGTGACTTTTATAGGGAAGATCATCTTTATTCTTATTTATATACAGTCAGACTGTTTAGTTGAAACCCTACCCCTAGCTCCAAATCCCTTTCAGTACATTTATAAATCAAATACTTTTTTATTTTACAGGATCCGCTAGCAGGTATCATACCCCGTACATTGCATCAAATATTTGAAAAACTCACAGAGAATGGGACTGAATTTTCAGTGAAAGTCTCTCTTTTGGAAATCTATAATGAGGAGCTTTTTGATCTTTTGAATCCTACTCCTGATGTTGGAGAAAGATTGCAGATGTTTGATGACCCTCGAAACAAGGTTAGTGTTACAAAATTCATCTTGAGGCTTTCAGGATTGCTGAGAGATGTATAATAAGCATGTATTAATTTCTGACAGAGGGGTGTAATTATTAAAGGCCTGGAAGAAGTAACTGTACACAACAAAAATCAGGTTTACCAAATCCTGGAAAGGGGTGCAGCCAAAAGAACAACTGCAGCTACTTACATGAACGCATATTCCAGGTAAAAATCTTCCCCATTTCAGAAGCCTTGTTTTGTTCTTTCTTAAACAGGATCTTACTGAAGAAATAAGCAGCTAGTGCAAACATGATATCATGTCTATCACAGTGCAGACTATCAAATGTGGGTTAGAAAGCCGGAGTTAAAATATCTTCCTTACCACGTGCTGTGGGATGATTGCAGTAGGTGTATGAAGGGGTGTCATGGTTTAGCCCCAGCCAGCTTCTGTAAAACTTGCAAATTCGGTTGTGGAAGCTGGGGATAAGATTCTATGGCAATAAGGGCTGCTTCATATGGTTGCAGGTCATAGAATGTAATAGGGGCATCTAGGTCAGAAATAACTTTTTTTATTACTGCTTTCACATTCTTGAGCTGCAGATGTGAAGTCTATATCACTGAACAAGTAGTGATCCAGTGCTGCAACAGTAAGGAATGTAGTACCCTGTCTGTATTGTATTTTAATTTCAAGATATACTAAGCATGTCTGTCTATGGGTGGAAGGAAATGGGTGTTTTCTACCACTGATTGGAACACAGAACTCGTTTTGTCTGAGATTCCAGGGAATTTTGGAAATTGATGTGCCTAAGGTGTTGTTTTATGTATGGTCAAACTGGTGTAATTTGACATCTATGGCTTTCTATATATGTCAGCTTCCTCTAGTAAAAGCTTATTAAAGGAAAACACTGGAACATGTTGACCAGAGAAATTGTGGGTACTCCATCCCTAGAAGTGTCCAAGGCCATGTTGGACAGGGCTTTGAGCAGCCTGGTCTAGTGGAAGGTGTCCTTGCCCATGGTAGGGGCGTTGGAGTTAGATGCAACCATTCCATTATTCTATTATCTTAAACTGTATTACTGTTTCTGATTGAAAAATTAATTAAACTTCTAAATTTTTAATATTGGATTCAACTAGTTGCTAAATTTTCTTAGCCTGCATAAAGAAAGTTATGTTCCTTAATCTCACATTCTCTGAAACTGTTCTTAGCATAAGGACTGAAAAAAAATCTGCAAGTCAGTTTTCATGTGATGCTTGTGAGTTGAGAATACTCAAATGTAAGCAAGACCAAGGCATTTCTCTTGCTTTTCCTTGAAATAAGTGAAAATCTATAGGATTGAATGAGTCAAATGTCAACCAGTTGCTTTATCACTGTTTTTACATATTCATATACACACACACAAAATTATACTTAGCAGAATAACTTTGTGTATTGAAAATGTAATTTGTAATTCATGGGCTAAATGTATTCTCTATAAAGAGAACAGAACTTGCAGCAGTCATATTACAACTAGATCTTTGGCTTTAATGGAACATCTGAAACTGGTTTCTTTTGCAGCCGTTCCCACTCTGTGTTTTCAATTACCATCCATATGAAAGAAACAACGATAGATGGAGAAGAACTTGTTAAAATTGGAAAGCTAAACTTGGTAAGTATTTGAACTAAGTGTCATTGATAGAATTTTTAGCCATGTACTAGAGTTTTTTCCTGATAAAGGGAAAAATTACTGCTCTCAAAGTGAAGTGTATTTGTCACTCTGAAAAATATCAGTCCCATTTGTCGCCCCAGTGTCTCCTGAAAAACTGGTAAGCTCTTTTATGTGTTCTGCAAGACTTTGGGGCAAGCATTCTTCAGGGTGATTGAGACAGAAGCATAACCTGCCTTTCAGGTTGATCTTGCAGGAAGTGAAAATATTGGTCGGTCTGGGGCTGTTGACAAAAGAGCTCGTGAAGCTGGAAATATCAACCAATCTCTGCTGACACTTGGAAGAGTTATTACTGCTCTAGTGGAAAGAGCCCCTCATATTCCATACAGGGAATCTAAACTCACAAGAATCCTTCAAGACTCTCTTGGAGGACGGACAAAAACATCAATAATTGCCACAATCTCACCTGCATCTGTAAATCTTGAGGTAAATTTAAAGTCTGAAAACCTATTCCTAAATTAAGTAATATATTTTGCTAATGATTCAAAAATATGACTTAATTCATCAGCTTGACCTAGTGTTACATCTGTTTTTCATAGGAAACATTGAGTACACTGGAATATGCCCATAGAGCAAAGAACATCATGAACAAGCCTGAAGTTAATCAGAAGCTAACAAAAAAAGCTCTTATTAAGGTAACTAGACATATAACTTAAAAAATGAAGTTACAAGTTAGGCATGACTTCTTGTTAATGTAATCTTTGCTGTGCAGGATTTATGAGTATGGGAGAAACTGTAACTAGTAGCAGTGCTTCTCTGAAGTGATTTTAATTAATGAACTGATGCTTTTAAACTAAAGCTGCGCTTACATAGCCATGGCCCCTGCAGATATCGGAACTGTTAATAAGGCTGAAGTTGAAAAGAGGGCTATTGCTACTAGCTATGACTGTGGATATTACATGTTTGCAATTTTGCACTTTCCCTAGAAAGTGCTTGAATTAAAGGGAACTTGTCAGTAAGTACAAGTGAAGAGCCAGTGTAAAGTAGCTCTGTCCCTAAGGAAGCTGGGATTCCTATTGTAAGCTGCTAAATGCAACCAAGTATGACCTTCAAATGGAACATTTCAATGCTCTACATATAGCCAGTGGTAGGAATTTAAATGGTGCTATACTGAACTTAGAACAGAGGGGAAGTACTTTGCTCTTGTGCTTATGCAAAACTTCTGTAGAGCACTACCTTTGTGAAGTATCTGTTAAACTGAGTATCAAAACCAGAATAGAAATGTTCATGTTTACACGTGGTTGTTTCTTTATGCAGGAATACACTGAAGAGATTGAGCGTCTGAAGCGAGACCTTGCTGCTGCTCGAGAGAAAAATGGAGTCTATATTTCTGTTGAAAACTATGAGTATGTCTTTAAAATTTCTATAAAATTATTAGCAACAAATCTCAGATACTGGTACCTATACTTATACAGAAATACTTTCAGATATATTTTTAATCCAGGAAGTTGAAGATAGTTGGGAAAACTTAACTGTTTGGTCAACTTGTTCTTTCAAAATTGATGATGATGCAGATAAAATCTAATTGGCTGGCACTGAGGAATTTATGTATGTGTGGAACTTACCATAAGCACTAGCCAGCATGCAGATTTATACATGCAGCCTTTTTTTTTTTTTTTTTTTAAAGTGGAAGCTAATACAGGAAAGTAAACTTGATATACTTAACTTCACTTTTAATAGGGCTAGTTTGCACAGAAAGTTTACAATGGAAAATTGCCTTAAATCTTCTCTGCCTTTAGTGAAAATTACTTGCTATTCATGTAGAATTTTCCAGAATTACTGAAAATGTAGTGTAAATCTTGAAGATACCTCTTACTTGACTAATTTGTTTCTTATTTTAATCCTTGCTTGAGAGCCCTTAATGGAAAGCTGACAGTCCAGGAAGAACAAATTACAGAGTATATTGACAAAATCAGTGTCATGGAGGAAGAATTGAAAAAGGTAAGTGTTGTTTTTCAGGTGTGCCCTAAATCTGCCAAAAAATTGAAGAAATTCATTCTTCCTGTCAAAAGGAGGAAAAAGACTTCAAAGAACAGTCAGAAGATTGTTTTTGTTGTTGTTGGTCTTGAAAGTTCCCCAGTTAGTCAAGAATGGAAGCTTCATAGTCCTTGAATTTAGGAATTTGAAATAATGTATATGAAATTGCAGGTTGTAGTACTTATTTTTAAAGCTGTTTTCATGTCTACTACTATAATTTTCTTTGCTGAACTTTCAGCAAAAAATCTGCTTGTAAAATGATATCATCTTGAGGAGAGAGAGGTCATGAGCTTCCTTTTAACAAATTACACAAAAATTGGAGCTCCTTGTTTAAGAGAAATGTAGATATTAATTTGCTGGTATATGTAATTCTTCTACGTAATCAGCTTTACTGGCTCTTCTCAGTCTATCTGGTTATGTTTGTTCAGTGGGATTCTTTTCCTTGTGCTGTAATGGTAGTTTGCTCTTATGTTTTGAGAGGGGAAGCAAGTGATTATTACAGTGAGAATGCTGTTGGCTTGATATTTTCAGTGATTACAAAGACTATAAAACCTGACCTGAGTCCTACAGCTGAAATTGCATTGCCTTCTGCATTGCATTTGCCTTCTGTCATTGTAATGTAATTTGAGAGATGTGAAATGAGACTGTCACATTTATAAAGAGTGGTGTTGCCTTTTTGATTGTCTTCCTATTTAGGTCACTGAACTATTCAGAGTCAGTAAAAATGAACTTGAACAGTGTAAAACAGATTTGCAGATCAAGGAGAAAGAACTGGAAGAAACACAGAAAGATCTGCAAGAAACCAAAGTTCAGCTGGCTGAGGAAGAATACGTGGTTTCAGTTTTGGAAAATACTGAACAAAAGCTTCATGGCACAGCTAGCCAGGTGGTCGCAGTTCTTGTACCTAATGTAAAACAGCTTCCTATCTCTGGGAGTTTCATGGGCTATTCAAGGAAACCAATTGTTGCTAAAGTGTGATGTGAGTGAGACAAGACCTGAATTTAAGATGGAAAACTAGGGTTAGATTGCAGGACTTTCTCTGTGGTAGTATTGACAGTTGACTGCTAAACACTCTGGTTGGTCTGGAACTAACTTTCCCTCAAGCCAGTTTGTCATGGGAGTTCCAGTGCTTTGCAGTATCAATTATCATGAGTTTTTTTGCAGAATAAGTAATTTTCTTTCAAAATTTTATGACTGGTCCTGCAAAACAGTAAGTTTTACATACCTGAAGGACCTGGTCTAGTGGAACATGTCCCTGCACATGGTCGGAGGTTTGGAAGTAAGTGGTCTTCGATGTCCTTACCAACCCAAACCATTCTATGAACTGGGGTAGGAAAACAGCAAAAAGCTTTGAATCATGTTGTCCTGTCACCTCTGTGTTTTAGGGTATGGCTTTGATGTGTTTGTAGATTAGTCGAAATTATCCAAACAGACTTGAGGTAGGGAGAGAGTGTGTGTCCTGCTATTTAAACTGCAAAGTGATGAAACTTGTATCTTCAGGCACCATGACTTTCTTTTTATTTGGATTCCTGTAAGATTAGGAGGTAATGCCTGGTTTTTACATGTGGGTTGTGGAGTGTTTGAGACAAATAGGTACAGATATTACTTATGCTCACTACAAACCAGGACTCCACTATTTGTATGAATTCTAAATTATTTATCACAGGACTGGTACTAAAAACCTCTTGCTTTAGTACCAAATTAAAAAATATATTTACTGTCAGATTGTTCAGAAAAAAGTTGAAGTGCTCAGGTATTTACCATTCTGAGTGACACCTTTATTCCTTAAATACTGAGGAAGTAATTTATTAATGCTTTGATTTTAAAGCAGAACAAATGGTCTCTAGTAGGTAACTTTTTCCCATGTTCTAAAAGCATAAATGACATAACACCGGGGTCCAGAACAGTTGTAATTTTATGGCGTAAAGGGAAATACCTGTCTTTACAGAGAGCTTCTTAAACTCAGAACTGTTTGCCTTTCCTTATATAATATATGCTTGACTTCTTGTTTAAAGACTTACTAAAATAACTTTAAAAATTACAGTTACTAAGTACAGTTGAAGAAACTACAAGAGATGTGTCTGGGCTCCATGCGAAACTGGACCGTAAGAGGGCTGTTGATCAGCACAATGCTGTTGTCCAAAATACATTTGCAGAACAAATGAATGCTTCATTCAGCAAAATACAAGATTCAATTACTGAAAACAGTTTGAAGCAGCAACAGATGCTGGCAGATTACACAAATTTTATAGGTAAGTGTAATACCTGTATTAGTAGTCATCTTGTAGTAATCTCAAAGACCACTTCCTAAAATGTGTCTGTTTTAGGAAAGAGGTGCCTTTATTTAAGTGACATAATGATTATGGTTGCACCAGTAATGTATCTGGGATGATCCACAGCCTTCCTGTAAGGGGCAATTATGTGATGAGTAATAAAAAGAGTTCCTATCTTGCAGGGGAATTTTTAAAAAGTTTGTAATTCTGGATTTCTTTTGCAGGTGGCCTCCTGTCTACCAGTTCTTCTACAGCAGATATTCTTGCATCAGTTGTATCAGCATCTTTTGCCTCTCTTAAAGAATTGGTGTCTACTGAAGTTTCTCACATGTCTGAAAAAATAACACAGCATGAGAATCTATCACTTGATTGTAAAGCAGAGCTGCTGAGATTAATTGTTAGTACATTTGCATAGTCCTACTTAAATATTTGAAACTGGTTTCGATCAAAAGGGGTTCTGTAAATGTATAGCATTTTTTCTGGTGCTCTTTACCTGTATCTGCTTCACCACCTGACCATGATTGTCTCTCCCATGTCACCCCCACAAGCTGTAATGTACTAAGTAGCATATACTGCCATAATAGAGCACATGGATATGTACATAGTAACCTCTTACAAATGTAGGTGAAGGAACAGCCATGTTCTGGTTTAATGGGTTTTTTTTTCCCCCCCTTCCTAGGAAGAGCATGAAACTGGATTAGGAAGAGCAGTAAATAGCTTGACACCAGTAGTAGAATTTATCTTGGGGTTAAATTGTCAGTTCCAGAGTAACTTGAAGAAATATTCTGCTGTGGCTGATCAGGTAATGCACTTTACCTGCCTCTTTGCCTTGTGCTCTTCTCTTTCAATTTAATTTACACATAATATGTTCTTTGTTTTTCTGCACTATGCCAGAGTGTTTCCACCACTTGTCTGGCCTTTTCCCCTTTATGCTGTCCTACGAGTTCTGTCTTTTAACTTTCTTTCAGACTTTTTTCCTCTCCTGGGTGTGGTAAATTTGCTTGTTCTCTATATTGGCACAACTGCTTGCCTAAGTGCCACAGTAGAATGGCAAAACACAGATGCAAAATATTTATGTAACAAATATATCATGATACATTTAATATACTCTTCCCCCTGTATTTCAGAAATCTGAAAAAAAAAAAAGTCAACATAGGCAAGTCCTACCACTCTAAAAATTTTCTGCCTTCATACCAAATTTTTCTATAGTCCCTTTGTGTCCTGGGGAATGTGATGCTTTATCTTGTTAACAACAATAAGTGCAAACAATACTGCAGTTATTGAAGTCTTTTGCTTCAAGTTAGGGTTCTAGTCTATCTCGTGATACCTGTGTAGAACTGTGGCTTTCCCCCCCTCCTTTTTTGTCAAATACAAGTCTTCAAGTCTTGGTTTCTGGTGACCTGTTTCTCTTGCTGAAGCATTTTCCCCTCCTGTCAATTATAGCTAATAAGATATCAACTCCCCTTGTCTGGAAGCTTTTTATTGGTTTTCAGACTTAGGCAGCAGATAGTCCACAGCTTATGAGCTGTTGCTGTTCCTTATCTACTTTCCCATTTTGTTTACCTTGCATGTCAAATTTTGTGTTTGGAATAGCCCCCACACTAAGCTCCAGTCTCAAACTTTAGGTTATTCCAAGTGTGACTTTCTGCCTTTTATGCACAATACTTTATTAATGCCTTTTGACAATTTCCTCGGGGAAGAGTTTGTTTCTATGTCAGTTATGCTAGGGAAAATATCAGTTTCTTAAGTCAAGATATAAAAATATAACTATAAGTAAAACTTTTTTATTTTTTAAGATGGAGGAGCATAAAAAGGAAATGGATACCTTCTTTGGAGATCTTTTTCTCACTCTGAAAAAAATACAGGAACAAACAGCCAGTGGCTTTGCTCAGCTCCAGCATAATTGTGACAGCTTAAAAGAAGAAGTGGAAATGACGAGGTTGGCACACAGAAAGGTATCCTTAGAGTAAGAAAACATCTGAACACCAAGTGTGATTGCTTGCTTTGATTTAAACTCTAATGTGGTAGTAAACCATTGTACTGGTTTCAGAAAAAATGTCAGGAGGGCAGTGACTTGATCCTAATTCTATTCAGCTTTTGTTAAGCTGCTTTAAGTAGTTTATGTAGGAACGTAGCAAAATCTCCCTTCCCCTTGCTGTATATCCAATATTCCTGCATTTACATGTGTCTCCAAAAAGGAAGTGTCTGTATCTTCGCTACACAAAAATTGTACCTTCTGCTTTAGAATTGCAGAACTCTGCCTTTTCTGCATTTTTAATTCAGGCATTCAAGTACCCTTTGAGACTGTTAACAAGTGCAGAATTAACAGCGAAACTTGTAATTTTCTTGATAGAGTGCAGCCGAATTGATGTCTTTACTGCAAAGCCACCTTGAAATTTTTGCTCAGGAGACTCAGAAAAACCTAACTGATGTACTCACAAGAAATGGAAGCCTGAAGACCACCATCACTGCTATGCAAGAAAACGTTCACCTGTAAGGGGCGCATTCTTTTTGCTGTACGCTTATGGAAGATAAACTGTATATGAAGAGTTCTTCAAAATTGGATGCTCTCCATATTTATGTGCTTATAAACCTGCTGGTCATGGCCTGTACGTTAGAGCTGGGTTCTGCCACAGAGTGTAGATCATAGTTGGCCTTTCCCTAGAGTAAACAGTAGTTTAAAAGGCTTGCCCTTGAACTTGTCTCCAGAGCATGTTGTGATAAAGTTTCTTTTTGGGAGCAATATGCTAAGGAGTGTCCCTCAGTGTCTGGACTTCAGGACATATTACAAAGGTTTAGCTATAGACAGATAATAATGTATCTGTTGCAATGTTTCATTTAATTGCAGACTGAATAACTAAGGTCTTGCTGAAGTCATTTTTAGTTTGTGGTTAGGGTCTTTCTGTTCTCTTTTAGGTTTTTTTGGTTGGTGGGGGTTTTGTTTGTTTTTTTTTTTTTTAGCAAACCTACTGCTGTAAGTGCTGGAAATTTACTAAGTAGAACAATATTATAATTAACTGGTTTGATAGAACTGTGCTATTTCACTGGCTCTGGTTTCATGTTTCTGAAAGTATACTGTGTTAAAATCTGCCTTTCAAAATCTCTAAATTCTTACAAATATGTTGTTGCAGGAAAACTACAGACTTAGTCAGCAGTACAAATTCCAATCACAACAAATTTACTGCATCTCTGGATAATTTCTCTGAAGAGCTCAGGAGCTTAAATGCTGAAAACAAGGCAATGCTGGAAGAATGCAATGACCACTGTCAACATCTTCTCACCAATCTCAAAAATGTGTCTCAGCATACCAATACATGGAGTGAATTTACAGCTGCTCAAATGGTCAACTTTACTAATCAGCACCTGTTGTCATTCCAGGATGAGAAACAGCAATTTCAGTATTTACAAAAGGTACTTATTGTCATTTGTAGTCTAATACAACATCCTGAGACAAACTTTACCACAGGATTTTTAGAGGGAAGAAAAAAGTTCTAGTCAAAACAAAACTATGATTATTTTTTTTGATAGCAGTGTCATGTTACTGAGCTTGAGAAGATGTAATTAGAGGAAATCAAAACCCTAAATTAAGAGGAAGACTTTGAACTTCAAGTGCCCATAACCTCAAAAAATGGTGCCATGGCTAATGCCATCCAACTGACTTGTACATGTAATCTGAGTGTTTTACATCATCTCAGTGGTGTTTAATTCTAAAGCTTTATCTACAGTACTGTCCTTGGGAGATGCACAGTGATCAAATGCAGGCTATTTTCTGGAGGATGCAAATAATTTCATTGGTCAGATAGATTGAATCAATATGGGAGAAAGTATTCCTTTTAAGTGTACACAAATTCTGGTCTCTTACCTAAGAGTTTCTCATGTTTTGGGGCTTTTTTTTTTCATTTCCATCACAAATTTCTCATCCACCCTGGTTTTATTGTTGTAATAGGCAATAAAACAGGCAAATTCAATATTTTGCGAACTTTGAGAAGGAAAAACTCAACTAGAAACTTCCTTCACACAGAATATTCTGAGTTGGAAAGTATCTCCAAGCATTGAGTCCAACTCTAAAAGCATTTGTTGTCTCAAGACCTCTCTGTGTCTGTTGCACCTGCTGAACACTTCAGGAGTTTTATTTCAACAGGAATGGCTGAAAACACAATTTCCTTTCCCTGTAAAAAAGCATAAAGGTTCTAGTACTTGTAGGATGTTTGTATTCAGGTGAATATCCTAATTCTGTGCAGGGTTTGTGCATAGAAGCATGAGGAGTCTGATCTGAACCAGATGGCATCATCTTTTTTCTTGTGACTAGCTTTCTAAAGTGATCATACTTTCTAAGAAACTGACTCTTCTGAAGATCGCTCTCAAAATGAGAGTGCAAAACTGGCACTGAAACTTCTCATTTTGAGGTCTCAGTTGTTTCGTTTCAGGTCATGTCACTAATCATGCACCACATCTTAGAAAAGAGGCCATAGTCTTACCTTTCCTGTTAACTTGGTGTTTTTAGTTGGGTTGGTTTTTTGTTTCATTTTCAGAAAAATGAAGAAAATTGTGATAAAGCAATAGCTGAAATTACTGACCACATTGGCAAACAAAAGGCTGCTGAGGAGAAGGTGGTAAATGACCTTCTGGATCAGATAAAGTTGGATCAGGAGGTACTTGTGGAGCAGAAGCTGGCACTTAAGGAAGAAGTACAGCATGGACTAATGCAGATTAATGGTTTCCTGCAAGAGGATCTCAAAGTGGATGTTCCAACAGGTATTTAATCAGGTCAGGGGCAGAATGGTCTTAAAGAAGACAACTTGAGTTCCAGAATTCATAAGTGAAGGTTAATGGCGACATAACCTGGCATCCTTACACCTTTAAAGATGTATGCAAAGAATGGTGTGTGAACAAGGCATGATTTCTGTAATGAGCTGATGTAAAATTGAGGATCTGAAATTAAAGCAAACACTGAAAAGTGTATCATCTTTGTTAAAGGGACGACTCCACAGAGAAAAGACTACTTCTATCCTGTCACACTTGTGAGAACAGAGCCCCGGCAGCTACTTCTGGAGCAACTAAGGCAAAGGCAATCAAATCTGGATGCTATGCTAAGCAGTGTGGTAAAGGAGATGGAGAATAGTGCAGGTCAGGTATGTACATAAATGGCAAATGAGGCTCTTGAATGAATATTTCACGTCTTTGAGGTTTGTCCAGGCCCTCTTGGAGAGTTGACTGGAACCCTAGGGCTGTTGTAGCCTTTGTGTTTTACAGTGTACTTGGACTCAAGTGTGCTGAGCTTTTGACAAAAACCATCTCTTGAAAAATAAGTAATGATATTAATAGTTTAGATTTCTTTCTTGTTTTTCAAAAATAGAAGTTCCATGTCTTTTATGGATCTGATCATTCTTAATACATTCATTAAGGAAATTCAGACATTAAATAAATCTTTCTGGAAAATTTCTGTTTTAGGACCTGTTGGAAGAGGAAGGAGAGTTGCAAGAACCCAGTGAAAGCCTTGCTTGTGACAAATACTTAATGGATACAAATGTGTATTGCCACACAAATGGTGGCATTCCTTTTTTCCAGGTAACTTCCCCAGATAAGCAAAACAGCTGTGTATTTGAGAAGAAATATTACTGTTCCATAGCAGTGCTGTAGTTTCAAGTGATTTTTTACATTTTAGGGTAGTCTCACAACTTGTTCAAATCCTGTAGATAATGCTTTGTTAACCTTGTGTGAAAGTAACAGCAGATTCTGATAGCAGTTAATAGTTGATAAAATACTGTAGATTTCTGACAAGCTAGGCAGACAGTTGAAAACTCCTCAGCAAATAATCCTCCATAAAGAAAGTTGTCATAATTTGCTAGACATATGTTAATGGAAGAGTTCAAAGTACCTGGAGTATTTTCTTAGAGGCCTGACAGAAATACTGGCATTCTTAAGTCTTCATGGGGTTGAGTTTTTTACTTACTTGCTTCTGACCCTTTTGCTCTACCAATGTATCAGTGTGAACTTCTTGGTATACTAGTCTAGGGGTTTCCTTGCTGGGGAGAGCATATTTTCTTGTTGTGGACCCTTTAAAAATAGCTGTTGAGCTTCTGTATGTCTACAGTCAATCTCTTGAGTAACTGCAATATATTAGGAACCTTTTTCAGGAGTTACATCAAGTTTTTTTCTCAGAACACTATGTACTGTATTGCACATGAGCAGAAGTCTTTGATTTCTTTGTATTGTTTTAACATTGGGTATTTTCTTTAAATCCCAGCACAAACGAAGTGTCAAAAAGGGTAAAGAGAACAAATCCGCAGCTCCAATGGAGAACAAAATGGAGGACATGACAGAAGAGTTTCTTCAGAAATCTAAGCATCCTTTAAGATTGGTGAACTAAGATATATCCTCTGCAGATCCCTGTTTTCAGATATTTCTATCTTACTGTCTTACTGAGCCACAACTTTTTTTGGTATTCTCAGTGTCTCTATGTAGTGATATAGTGATGCAAAGTTGAATCAAAAGATTTACCTGCTCAATCTCATGCCTTGGTTCCATTTTTATATGTTGCAGCTTGCAAAGTTTAGAGGAAAAAAACCCCTGCAGATTATGGTGCTGTTATGTTATATATATATGTTGTCAAGTAAGAAATTATCTGTTTCTCAGTAGATTTTAAAATACCAGAAAGGCATGTGGAAATATGCTTTGCCAGCATTATGAGTTAGCATTTTATGTATTAATTAGCTGTAAATAAGTGTTCTGGTTTTTATACCTGCTTTTTATTCAAGTTCCTCTGTTTTTGTGATACTTCAAATAAATTAATACATCGAGAATGAATGTATAAGCACCTTGCTCAGAGTAAAGCTTACCTAATTTTCTTATGGTGCCAGGTCTAATTTAACTAAAACATTATCAGCTATATCATCAGTGTTGTGCTGTCAGAAGGGGATGGTTCTCTCCCTTGTTTCACAGAAAACAATAGCTTTATTTCAGTGCCTCTTCATTGTGTGGAGTCTTACTGCTGGGTCTTGGGCTTTTTATTTGTTTAAACCTCACTGTTCTTCCTCTTAACTTGCAGATGCAAATTCTGGCACTTAAAACTTAATGGGCTTAATTCTCCAGTCACTAGGTTCCATTTTCTTGCACTGTATGCCTGTTAACACTGACTAGATATTAACATAATCTTCCACAGTGGTTTAAGAAATCCTCTATTAACTAAAAATCAACCCAAAGGTTGATCCCATAGCTGTATTGAATAGCCTAAGCTAAGTGGGAGAGGTTTGCACAGGCCTTTCACCCTACTACATTTTCCCTATGCAGCTGACAGGATTAGTATGAACAAACAAACTGGAATAGCCAGTAACAGCAGGCTTACATCCACAAAATCATGGCATATTTTGTGTTCCCTGTCTTTATCCTCTTTGAAACTCTCTGCCTTGACTCTTTGGTTCCTGCTGCACAGGGACAGCCTGCTTTCCTTAGCAGCTGTACGAATTTTGGGGGCTGCTTCACACTTTCCCTTTTTCTAAAGTAGCCCTCAACGCTGTGTTGTCCTTTGTTTGCAATGGTGGCAGTGATCTGCTGATCATTGCTCCATTGGCCCAGGTATCTGGAGGCTACACCAAAGCTGAGCAGGATGAACAATCTGGATGCAGAACATGTCCTGGCCGCCCTGTCTGTGCCTCCTCTCCCACTAGATGGCCCCAACACTAAAGGCTGGTCTGAGCTCAGGTGCTGGCTGCTGAACAGGACTTGGAAATATGGCTTTTGCCAAGCTTTTCCTCAAGCATCTGTCAGAAAAAAGGTTTCAAAATCTAATATTGGATTTATGCTTCCATATGGAGAATTCTGTACTCAAGCTTCAGTAGGGGCTTGCTTTATGAGGAGCTACACTTGTGTAAAAGATGATCTAGTGCATGTCTGCATTACTGCGGGGCCACTAGACCGTCCTGGTGACCAAATTCTTGTCCTGACTTGCTCTCTGTTCCCCACCACATGGGCATTGCCCAAAGCAGAAAGCAGCAATAATTTGCTTTGGTGCATTGTAGGGTGTATGACAAGGAGAAAAGAAGGGTAAGAAAAACAAAGCAATAGCTGTTTCTTGTGTGCACTCCTTGTAATCACAGATCATACCCAAAGGGAAGAAATAGTACTGTCCAGATGAATTTACTGTCCAGGTGGGTTGATTTTATTCTGTGTAAGACATCCTTTACAAGAAGGGTACAAAGCCATTTCCATGGAACAATTAGCCAGGTCACCCACACTGCCTCAAGCCAGCTGAGCATGAGGGAGAGTTGTGGTGACTGAGGCTCTAGTGTATGGCCATGTTCTAATTAATCTAATTAATACTGTTTGGATTCTAGATTAATGTTAAAGTGAGACAGCTCTTGATTTAACAACAAACTTAGATACAATGTGGGGAAGTGAAATAAGGAAAAATAAGTTTAAATGCATGTGAAGGATTAAGAGAGCCACAAGAAGCACAGATAATTAAGAGTCACCAGCTTCCTTTTCAAGTGAAAAATGAGCAGCCAGGAGGAAAGGGAAAGGAAACTTCCTGCTTCCTCCTGGAAATCAGGGAGCTGCAGCACTTGCTGCATCAGATTGGTTGGGGGATGCAATGTTTATTTGAAGAGAGAAAAGACTGAGCTGACTGGCTATTGATTACTGCCTTTATTTTGGGTATCAAACAATTGCATGGGGTTAGAGAGGAGTGAGGAGAAGGTGCAGAGTTGCTAGACTGCTTCTCTTTTTTCGTTAGGTGTCAGTCAGCATTGCAATTAGCTGTTAAAAGGGTAGAGGAAACAAGAGGAAGCCTTTAACTCTTTAGAGTGATAAAAGAAAAAAAATTAATCCAGGAAGAACTGGAAAAATAAAGTTAACCTTCCTTTTCCATCAAAAAGAGATTTAAGGGGGGAAAAGAAAATTCTAATGTTTGAAAGCATTAAAAACAGGAAAATAAGTGTACTTGCTAGCTATGTATTTTAAAATTTATGCATTTTAAACAAGTGTTTACAACCATTTGACTACTATTGTTTTTCATTCCCTGTTTCAAACTACTTTTTGTAGTAGAGGGCAATGCTCTATAAACAGCACGCCCACCCATGCAGTTACTGTATAAAGTGGAACACCAGTAAATCATGCTGTGCTTTGGATTCATAGGCTTTAAGTGACAGGGTTCTACAGGTGAGGTGCAGACCACCTAGCAAAGCAGGTTTTCCTTGGAGGGTGAGCACAAGCTCCATCCAAGCAGTGTTGCTGTGCTCAGTCTTGAAATCATTAAAAGTCGGAGCACAGCGAATGCACTGAAGTGAATGTTTACCTTTCTATGTTTCTGTTCTATTTCTATGCTTGCAATATACTCTTTGGCTTCCTAGAAAAGGGTCTAGCTACCACTAGGAGGGCATGGTTAGAGAGCTACACAAGTGCCCTTCAGACAGATAAAAAGCAGCAAATGCTTGGTCTAGCAGTCTCGTCAGGGAAGAGGTTAGAAATAAGCTGCTTCATTTATATTAGGTCTGAAAATTGTAATTTTGCCAGCTTTCTACAGCTTTATGAGATGATTGTCAGGTTCCAGGTGGCACAAAGTTAAATTTTGTAAAATACTGGAAGTTAATCGGATTGCTTTCTTTTTTTTCCAAAATTTTAAACCTTTATAAATATTCCCTTGAATTCCTTAGTTATACTTGAAATGCTTTTGTTACTCTTGGCCTGTTTATAACCTAATTATTGTACTTCAGAGAATGAAGCACAATGACCAAAACTTTGAACTTGATAAGTGCATTTCCTTCATTAAAAATTATCAAATAAAGGAATGAAATAAACAGAAATATCACATAAAATTACACGCAATTTTTTCAGAGCTTCTCAGTTCTTGTCAACATATATATATGCATAACATTTTATTCTGAGAATTTCCAGAGCACTAAAGCTACTTTTTTTAATGTGATAAAGAATTTTTATTGCCAGATTTTTTTTCCACTATTAGCATGGAAGTTTTGTGAAGCAAAATATAACAACTAGCAGGAACTAAAAAATGCTTTTTTAGCATTTTTAAAACAGATTAAAGACATGGTAAGATACTTCTCTTCCTCCATTGAAGTAATAATAATGACTGGTGCTTCTCCAAGGGCTGATTTCCCACTGTACGAGTCCAGTCTTGCTAATTCTGCTGCGATCACTTGACTTACAGTAAAGTAGTAAGATGAAGGATCAGAATCTCTGTTTTCCAAAGTACACACTGAGAGTGAAAATGATGCCTAAAATCCCACAAAGCAATCAAAGGCCCAGTTAGGTCTCCGTGGCCAAAAGATTCCATGGAATTTGGAAGGGTTTGTCCGGGCAAGGGGGGGAAAGTAGTTTTCATGCCTAGCTCTGTATGCTCTTTCACAAGTGCTTCAAGCATACCTACTTCTCCTGCTTTGTAAAATGACTTTGGGACCTTTCAGGATTGGTGTGAAGTTATTCTTCTGCTCTTACAAACTAGACCCAAATTCAACTGAAGCTTAGCACTGCCTGCAGTGGCCACTGTATCCCACCAGTCCTTAGGCAGTGTGTATCAGGGGGTGGGCAGAGATATGCTCTGGCTTCTGGTACATAACTTCGTGCTGAATCTGAGCACCACTGCTCCCACTTTGGAAGTAGACATTTGTGAATGTTTCTAAGGGAGCAAATTCCAAATGGGGGGGGTTGGGGGGGGGTGAGTTTGGTGGCTGGGGTTTCTTTGGTGTGGTTTTTTTGTTGGTGTTGGGGACATCTATTCATTACTGTTTTGTTGTTGGTTAGGGGGTATTTTTGGTGACGTAGAAGAGCTTAAGTAATCCCTGTCATACGTAAAGATTGTTTTGTGAAATTGTCTGTTCACATTTCAATTACCTTCCTCTAATGCTCAAGCTAAAACCAAAGCAGCATTGTCATTATGTTCAGAAGGTAAAGGAAGCAAAGAAGTGAATCACTTATCATTTGCTATAGCCACCATCTTCTCTGACTTAATTAAAATATGACATTAATTTGGAAACCATTCAGCTACAGATATATATTTAAACCGTTATAATATAATAATGATAGGTGCCAAAATTTTGTTCATTCACTCTTAACAGTTTATTTTAGGAAACTCAGTCCAGCAGGATGAACCTTGAATATACAAACTATTGCAAGGAAGAAAATTTTATGATGTCTGTTAGTTAATACAGAAGCCAATCTTATTAATCATGGATTTACAGAGGGCTGTTTTATTAGATGTTAACCATAGCTTATGTTGACAATTGATTTTCATTGTAGGACAACTAAATTTATTATTTGTAAAAAGATAAAGATAATTAAATTTACTTTATAAAGGTTACTATAATAAATGTTACTACCTGAGAATAGCAAACATTAAACTGCCTTAGCAGCAAAAATTCAGTGAAGTGATAGGTGGTTTTTTTCCATTACATTTAATAGTCCCTGAACATTTTTAGCCTTCATTTTATTTCCCAGGGTTTATGCCTACTGCTGTGAAAAACTGTTTAGGTTGAAGCCTCACTTTTAGTTTATTTTCTTTCCTATAAAACAGGGTCAAAACATTTTTAAACTTATAGAAGTAAAATAAAACAAATTAAAGCTTTAAGTAGAAATGTATTATGTCACCCTGTCATTTCTCATATTTGTCATTAAATTTTTCAGACTCTGTTGAAAAAGATGTTGGATCTACAATAAAATTGTACACCTAGGGGCTTTTAAGAATTAAAAATATTATTACTAAGGAAGTTAATTTGGACCTTTGCTTCTTGCTCTAAGAGAAAATACAAATCTTGCACAGCCAGGACCCAAGTATTACAGAGAAATTCCTCCTCTGTGGCATTCCTGCTGTGTGAACAGCCCCTGACAAGTGAGTACCCACTCCTGGTGAAAGTGAGAAGGGTGAGACACAGGAGGAGTGCTGGCAATTCATGCTGCCGTGCTTTGAGAGCTGCCTCCCTGGCCTGCCAACAAAAGCTGCTGGCAAAGCACAGCCCATGTTCTCTTCCCATGCCACCACAGTTTGGTCTTGTGTTTGTGGATCTGCAAGCATTTCCACGTGTGTTTGGTGTGCTGAGGGGCCCAATCTTAAACCCATATGGAGTTTGGTGTGACAGAGGATGGAGTTCAATCCTCACCACCCCTTCAACAGCTGCGGTTCATTTTGATGGAGCTCAGCAGTCCAGGTGAAGCTTTGTTGGACATTGTCCTCTTGTGGTCAAGCCACCTCTTGGTCCCCACTTCTCCTCCCAAAGCAAGATTTGGCCTGAATTCAGCCTTTCTATGTTCATCTAGGCAGTGGTATGGAGGTACCCAAGTCAGAACCTTCGATACCCTGATCTCTCCAGCACCAGGGGAGGTAGACAGGAATGTCATGGGATGATTCATTGCAAGGTGCCCTGTGTGCTTCTCATCAGCTGTATGGGAACCTAAGGAGGCAGTGATTTTCATTTGGATGCTACAAGTGCATTGCTGAATCTGGGATAAACATCACTCCCCTTAAATTTTCCTATTGTGATTTTTTTAAAGGTAAAGACATTTATTGAGATATAAAATACAGATGCTTTGGCTGAGTTTTAACTCTTCACAGCTACCTCACGCTGTCCTGTTAGCCACCTTCAGGTCATTATAAATAGCACTTTCTGATTGTCTGTGTGCACATTTGCAGTGAAGGTGCTGAAGCCATTGCAAGAAACTGATATTGTCTGGTTTTAATACATTACTTAATCTGTTCAGGACTAAGCCAAGACTGACTTACTCTTCAGGCAGTTTCCATTTTGATGCAGTATTTACTTTAAATGAAAGGCCATGCTCCTATTCAAAGACAAGATTTCCCCTCTCTCCCCTGCTGTCATTAGAGTCAGATAACAGGAAGAGACAGTAAGATAACTGCCACTTATTTAGATTTCACTGAAGCTTTCAGGCAGAAACAGGGACGCCAGCCAGAGCCAAATCAATTCATTTGAATGATTTGCTGATTATCCATGTTAGTTATTCCCTGTTGATTATCTTGCCTGTTGTCCAGGACTAGCTCTTTGCCTTTGGGCTTGGGTTGGCTGTTTATTTTAACCTATTATTTCTAAGGAATATTCTGCAGCATGACCAGTGCACCCCAGTCTGCAGATACCAGAATAATTGGCACTGGAAAAACTAAGGATTAGTATTTTAATAACTGATTGACAGAAATAAAGCTTGATCATAATTTTTCATGGGGGCATCTTAGCTTGTTAGAGAAGCAGGGTTAATAAATAATAGCTTTTTTCAAGACTTTGGCTTGAACATTTAGATCACTGCTTTTGTGTTTTAATTAATGCTTAAATTATGAATGTTCCAAGAGCCTCCCATGAGGATACACTGAATGGTGATCATACTTGTAGAAGAATTCAGTTTAAAAGCTGGGGAGCAGGTGAACATGTACAAACAGGTGTGGATGTGGTGACATTAACTCCAACAGCAGCAAAACGTGACAAAGGTAGGTGTCCAGGCCCCCAGTTTCCAATCCAGAGTTGCTGAACCACAATCCTGTGCCTCTCATTTGGCAGCACAGTGCTGCTGGAGTCACTGCTGCATCCCTCCAGGGAGCTCATGCTCTCCATCCCAGTACCACTCAGACAAAAAAAGAGAATCAGTGCTGCTCCTAAGACTTTGCTGAAAGGTAAGCTTTCTTTCCATGGAGTCTACAAGTTCCTATTTCCAGGAGTCATACAAGATGATGAACTATAGCAAAGTTTAGGAAATCTGAGTCAATAACTTTGAGATGCTGAAGTACTATGGGATGGAGCTAAAGCAGCAAGTGGCTAATTCAGACAGATTGTGCAGTCTGACCTCCTTCCTACGACCAAAGGTTCTGAAATATTCTTCAAAATCAAAGGTAATGCTTTGGGGCTTCTGGTGACAAAGAGAAAATTAAGCCTCTTAATTTGATTCTCTTGTATTGTCATTATTTTCCAAGTGAGGCAGGCCCTCAGCCAACAGAATGTTTTCTGGGTTTTAGCTATGTGCATTTTGACAACACAATGTAGATAAACACATACGGTTTTCTCAACAATAGAAATAAATCACTTTGGTCTATTCATTACTGTGCCTAAGTGAATTTTTCTGCAGTAACTGAGGCAGTTACACATCATCTGAGCTAATGCAGGAGACATTTGGAAACAAGGCTGTGACCAAAATGAGATATTGTCATTCTAAATGATGAAAGAAAGACACCTCCATGACAAAGCAATACAGATTAAATCAGACAGCATGTTTTGCAGCCAAACACAGAACAAGAAATGAAAGCAGCTCATGATGGTATCAAAATTACGGGCCACTATTCCCTCCCTCGTGGACTGGTGCAACAGGTGCAGCCTGTGGGGTGAGGCTCTGCCCAGACAAGGCGGCAGCCAAAGGGCCAGGGCTCACTCCCTGTCTCAGCAGCCTGCCCTGCTCTCCCTCCTCAGCAGCCTGCCTTCCTGTCCTTCCTGTGTGTGCACACACAACGCTCTTCGTTTTGCTTGTCAGTCAGGACAAAGGGAGAAGTCTCGGGAGGGACTGATCAAGCAGCAATTACAGAGCAAAGTCAACAAGAAGAGATGGCACCACAATGGGCGGTGGGAGCATTTGTTCAGTGAAGAGAGAGAGCTCCAGGAGCAGGTACAACTTTCACAGCACAGATAACAGGTTGCCATTTGACATCAGTCCCCGGTGAAGTTGATCCAACCCATAATATCTGCAAAATCAAACTTTTGACCAATAAATCTAGCCATTCTGAAACCTTAAAATTCCCCATTTCAGTCATACGCTTTGCTGTAAACAGCATGTATTAAAGTCAGCTCAATCAGATCATTGAAAACATCCAAAGAGAGTTAAATTTTTGGCTTAAAGGCTGTATTTTTTAAACTTACAGGCATCTGCTGACATCTGTGCGTCTCGTTAGGAGAGGAGCACTAGAGCTGCTTTACTAAGTCCATTAACTCCAATGTCTTCTTCCTGCCAGTGACCAGAAGAGGCTACTGAGGAGAGCTGTGGGAGAAAGAGGCACCAGCAGAAAAATCCTTTCCTGCTTTCATCAAACAGCTCTGAAAGGGCTTCCTGAGCCAAACACAGTGAGCAAGCTACTATGTTTAATACTCCTCAATGTACCTATCCTCCATTAATTCCTCTTCTCTTTTTCTGAACCCATTTAGAATTTTGGCATCCAGCACTTCCCATGGCAACAAGTTTCATAATTTAATTATGTGTTGTGTGAAAAAGTACTTCCTTTTGTTTGTTTTAAACCTACTAAAAGAGAATTACAGGATGCACAACAGAATTGCATGAGCCGACTTAAATGGGAAGATAATGTGGAACGACAATGGAAAATCAGTCTCAGCGCAGAGAACTGGAAACCAGCTTTGTTTTGCTTTACTCTGACCACCAGTACAGGGTTAGTTAATACTTCCTATTGTTCCTCTCCCTGTCATAAATAAGCCAATTCACGTGATTAGTGTGAAAACTTAGAAAACAGTCTGAGGTTTCTGCAGAAATAGTAAAGTTTGTTAGGAAGATGAGGTCCAAGGTCTTCCTTTTCTCTTAGGGAAGATAAGATATGGTGACTGCTGTGCTGGGGACCTCTGAATTTGCATTTGAACTTTCTAGGTGATGCGACAGTTAAAAATGTCAATATGATTTGGGGCTCTGTGGAGACACAGCACAGGGAAAGAGCAAGTGAGTCTCTTCTTGGAACTGACGTGCGATAGCATCTGGAAAAGGTGAGAGCAGTTCTCTGCACCTCGTTACTGGGAAGCCAAGCTGCAGGAAGTTCAGAGAAGAAGAGCCAACTGTAGCTATATGCTTGGAAGAGCTGCCTGATGAGAAAAAGTACAAAGAGCTGACAGCGTAGCTGCTAACCAACGTTTAGGGAGTAAGATGACATAATAACTGTCAAGTAATGTTATAAGTGTAAACCTGCAGGAATGAGAGGAACTAGGTTAGTGTGGGACAAGAGACTAGCATAAATAGTGACAAACATAACAGAAAGAAAATGTAATAATAAGGCTTTATCATCCCTGACCTTGCCCCATGTATGGGTTTGACCTGGGTATTCTGGTCTCAGCAGGCAATGCTTGCCAGGAGCACACACACTGGGATGCTTTTGCCCAGCTCGGAGAACTGTGGCCACAAACTCAACAACACCATTGCCCTCACTGTGAAGAGGGGCTCAAGTGTTGCTTGCATGCCCCAAAAGCAACAGAAACACAGTTCATGTCCCCTTCACATTACTGTCTCTGGCAATGCTGGCAGAGCTTTGGTTCAGATGTTCTCTGGAGAAAGCAGATCCCTGGGTCTAAGTTAGGGTACAGGCAGACATGGAAAGACTGATCCTGAAAGACTGATCCTATCTGGGCTTTATTGATACTCCCTAAGAAACCATTCACATCATGAAACCCCCAGACAGTGAGACTTAAGTATTCAAAGCCCATATGAGAACTAAATAGGAAGAGAACTGTAGAAAATGCAACAGGAAATATTGAAAGTGCATTGTATTGCAACAGTTTCAACTGCAGCAGGATTTGAGCAGTGGGCACAATGGGTGACATGACTTCCTTCTGCTGCTTTCTGTGATTTAATGGTTATCTACAGCATCCTGACTCTTTAGGAATTTACCCTTTGGTGATACAGACAGAGGCTGTGCTGCTCTCTCCCAAACAAACCCATTTATCTGTAGAACCCACTTATCCTGGCTAACTGACTTTAACACACATTCTTACAGTTTAATATTTTACAGGTGTCAGATGGGTGCTATGAAGGCTACATAAGAGCAATGTCATGTCTACCAATAGATCCAGCCCTGAGGAGAAATGTAGCATAATGTTGAAGAGACAAAAACAATAGAAAAACAGCTTGGCAAGCCACAGAAATTAAATTATACAGAGGACTTAGTTTAGACACATTTTAATATTACATTTCTTAATTATCTTCAAAAGTAGAGTACTCTGACTCAATTCTGTAATCACACTCCAATTAAACTCGCCTTTATTTATGGCCAATACATCTGAGACTGAAGATCTCTTTTCTTCAAGAACAAATCTTAGAAGGTAATGTAATGACAAAAGTCAGAAAGGGTTCACACTGTTCCTCCCAGACTGGTGGATGTTCTTCCAAGGACAGACATAAGCTACCTCTACCTTCAGTGTTAATTGGTTATATCATGTAAATTAATCCTAAAAATTTAATTTGCACTACCTTCTTAAGAAAATTACTGAAAAATGTACAGATTTCCCAAAGACTATCAAAACACACAGCTACACAGAGATCAGTGTGGAATCTGTCCTTCTAAATGAAGCTATTTCTCCAGCTAATTTCTAGTACATGTTGGTAATATTATAGAAGGAACAATTTTGGTCAATTATGATGCTGTAATTAGTGGGTCTCTCCCACTATCTACAGGATCTCTGAAGTCTGTCCTGGTGAGCAGTCTGCTTTCTGCCTCTCCTCTCCAAATGTTCTGTGAGTCTGAACAGATTTTTAAAAGCCCATTTTTGTACAGATTGTATCTTTGGCTGTACCTTGACATGTGAAGAACTGTGTGATTGGCATGTGACCCATATGCACAACATTTCTCATTGCTCTTTGTGTGAATGACCCCCACAACCTGCACTGTCTGTGGCTGCCTTGGAGACCTTGGAAGCAGACATGCTTTGGAATGGTGGGGAGTCACTGACAGTGCTGGGGAAGGGGATCCCCAGTGCAGTGCAGGATCCTTCTCCAGGCATTTCCTGCATGTGTCTGCTCCTGCAGAGTCAGGTGCAGAAGTGTGGACTGTAGATCTGCCTCTGAATTACTGTGCAGCAGCTGAGCTTCACAGGTATAAGCTGTCCCTCTTTGAGGATGTAGCACTAAGCCCTGGGTTGAAGTCCAGCTGCCTCTTCCCAGCAGCTGTGTGTCACCTGTGTGTCTGCTGAGGATACTATTCAGACACCTATTTACATCTTTTCATATTAGTTTTGCTGTAAGGTTTTAAAGTAAATAAACAGAGTATGGTTAGAGATCAAGACTTCAATTAGCATCTGTATCAGGTTTGGCTCTGGTGTCATGGTTTAACTTCAACAGAACATCTGGGCTATGGTTTAGATTCTACTCAACACTAAAACCTTCTATGTCTACACCTACAATTTCCAACCCCAGTAATGAGATGAGGTAAATTTATGAGATGGACAAACTAAGCAAGGATTAAGAAAGAGCAGCTCTTCCAAAAAGTTAGTCAAGTCCAATGCTTAAAGTATTTGGAAGGTACTGTAATGTTTTGAATACAGACTATAGATATATACAGATTTTATATTGGCATATTAATTTCCATGTCAAGCATAACTTATTTTTTCTTTGCTTTTATGACAAGTAGTATAATAAGTGGAAGTTGTGTTGTCCAACTCTCCTGACACCTCTGGCATGAACTAACATTGTAGTTGAAATGATGAGGTCTCTGGACTCAGAGACTCGAGGCTGGGTTCTGTTTGTGACTGATGCTGCTGTGCTTTGTCAGTTGATTCTGGGTTAAGCAGTTTCCCTTACAGGGAGACCTCAGCTCAGGGGCAGGAACAAGAAGGAGAGACATCTGTATTAGGGAAAAATTATTCTTCCTTTCCTTTCTGCTATTTAATATTGTACTTTATGAGGTATTTCCATGTGCAACTACTGAGGCAGATTCTCTCAGTCTGTTATGAAAAATAAATTATTTGCCTATGAAAATCATCAGTTTCAATGGGCTCCAAATCCACTGCATGAGTTCTGAATTTGTCTCTTGGCAATTCCTCCAGCTTTCTAGAGCCAATTCTACCCAAGTATTTTGGCTTCTACCTGTGAAAATGAAGCCTTTCAAAGAGTTTGTTCCCCTGAGAGTGTAGCAATCCATTTTTCTGATGGGGACAGATTTCAGATCCATCCTTCTAACCCCACTGTTAAACAACCACAAATAGTTAGCTACATGGTTATTATAGGCTTCTGTATTTGACTGTTAACAGCAACTGCATGTGTGTGTCTGCTCCATAGAGAACAAACCTATCTAGGGATTGATTTTATGATGCCAAAATGATAAAGTTTGCTAAAAAATGTAGAGTGAATGTGTAAGCTCTGGAAAACATTAACAAAAATAACTAAGTAACACTCCCTTTTCATACCTAATTCCTACTGACATCAAATTTAGCTGTGTGTACTTTGGACTCATTGGAACTGTTACTGTGAAAAATCTTGCTGCACAAGTCCTCTTTGAAACATATAATATTTGTGTTCTGATTGCTCTGTTAAAAAAAAAAAAAAAGTTTTGTCATCACTGTAGTTTAGGCAGATTCTCCATTGTCTGGTGTCTTGTTATAGTCATTTATATCAACACAGAGTGGGTGTACAGTAGCCAGCAGTCTGTGTTAGCAGCATTTTAGATTCAGTTTGCACTTACGTAAATGATTGTGCAAGATGTGAGAGGCAATCTAGCCCCCGGGAATTATATATGGTTTTGGGCGTAATCTTTATGTGTGTAGCCAACACATAAAAATATAGAGAAGTTTTAACATGTTACTGTTGCCATCACCCCAAATAAATATAATTAAACAAGCAGCTTTCAGTTGCACTTATAGGCAGGATCCAGAATAGCTCATGTTTTTGGTGGCAGATATATAGGAAATATGAGCCTATAAGGAACAATATATTGCTTTGTTTTTCATAGCATTGTTCACCACATTCTCATAATGGTCAGATAAGAAACTTTTCAAACCAAGGAAGGGTGAGAAAAGTGCATTTCAAAAAACATTACAATTTATGTAGTTTAATAGGATGCCTCTTTGCAATTCAGAAAAAAACCCTGGTGAATTGTATCACATTTCAGCTGAATTAAACTGGTTTAGAGATACTGTGTCACAATAATCACTAAGACAGCCCAGTCCAGAAAGAAAGTGGTATTAACTATGTTTATAATGTGGGGCCATGTGTTCCTTCCTTTTACCACAGAGCTATAAATGTTGCATATTCTACTTCGCAAGTCAAGGTATCCCAGAAGAGATATTAATGATATTGGGGGCTACAGGAAATGGAAGCACCTTAACAATATGTTCCCCTGAGGGTCTGGCATGTGCTGCCTTGGAAATCCTTGACAAGACTCAAAAGCACTATTAAAGCTTTTCTGTAACTTGCTTTTCTTTTTTTTTTCCATCAGAGTTTGTGACAGCATAGGTGAAAAACGCCCTTACTGGTGGCAGCACATCTCTCATACCCACAAATATCCATTTAATATTAATGAATTGCTTAAACATTCCTGAGGTGCCTATGTCTCTCTGCAGAGATTTAGGATCTTTATTTTGCCCTACTCTAAACCACAATCCCAAGTAAAAGAGCAAAGGAGGAGCTGAAGAGACAACCCCTGGCCGATTTTGCCAGTTGCTTTCATCTCTGGAAGATGGGGCTCTGCAGGTTGTCAGGGCAAAGCAAACATGTCTAAATGCCAGGGGGGAAAAAAAATTTGCTTTCCTCTAACCCAATGCTCAGAAACAGCTGAACTCATTTTGCTGAAACCTTAAATGTACTCAGCATGATGGAGATTCCCTCAGAACAGATTTTTTTTCACTTGGATGATTTAAATTTGGCGAAATCATAGTGATGTAGAACAAAAACCAATAAGCTCCTGCTAGCTCTGCCTAGAAAAATAGCTTATATGTCTTCCACTCTTTTTTAGACCAAGATTTGTCTTGTTCTGCTATATCTAATGAATGCCTTTAAGACTAACTTGCCTTAATGTTTATTACAGTTGTAACTCATTTATTAAATCAAATCACGATGGTGAGGAGGAAGTTGTAAGAAGTGAATATCTAACAGATGAGTTATCTGGAAGGAGGCAGCACCTACTGACATCACCCTGCAATGTGCTGTGCCTCTGTCTGGAGCAGTCTGGCTTCCATGATGCTAGGAAAATCAGAGAGGTGAACTCCCTCCTATTTCCTCCCTGGAAGGTGTTCAAGGCTGTGGCCTCACCTCTCTTGGAAAAGTCTCGAGATATTTTCAATAATGGGAAGGGGTGGAATGGCTGTGGGCTGGATCCTCTTGGAAAGTACCCTGTAGCATTAGGAAATGACCCTGCCGGTAGCCTGCTCTAGCTGTTAAAAAGATGGAGTTTTGGTGATTTGCTCACTAATTCTGTACAGCCAAACACAGTTATTGCAGCTAGGAATGATCCATCTTTGGTGTAACTCTGTCGAAGCCTGTAGCGTCACAGAGGGTGCGATTGTGGGTGAAAGTCCTAGTTTGGAGAGCAGAAACCGGCTAGGTACATGTTAGTGACAACAATCTGTGAGGCAAAGGAAAGCGTTCTGTGATTCCAGACACACTCACCTATAAATTGCTGACCGGTTTATGTATTGCCCGATATAACCACCCCAGCTATCGGGAATATTCTGTTTATCGAGGCGTTTATCACAGATAATCACGGGTGCGGTGGAAATACCGCCAGGCGTGCGTCGCTGGTTTTGGAAGCTTTCATTTCCTGATTTTCTGACGCTGGGGGGGACCATGGTTTTGATTTTAAAAATTATTCCTATTTTATTTTAACGCAGCGGCCGGAGGACCGGCAAGCGCAGCCCAGCGCCCGCCGCCCGCCGTGCGCGCCCGCGGTGCCGCCGTCCAGGTGTTTCGCGTTACCACCGCCCCGTAAAAGCCGCTCACGAACACGGTGACACATAAACGCTAAATTAAAGCGGTGCTGCGGCCCCGCCCCGGGGCTGGGGCAGAGGGAGATCCGACCACCCGCAGCCGGGCCGCCGAGCGGGACCGGGCTCCGCCGCCGCTGGGCTGTCGGCTCCCCGCAGCACCGGGACGGGGGCGGCGGCGGCCGGCGGGAGGCTCCAGAGCCCCACCGGAGCCCGCGGGTGCCGCTTCCTCCGGCAAAGGCTTCCCCCCATCGAGGCACCTGTGGAGCGCCGGCCGTGGGGAAAGCTGCCCGGGGCTCCACGCAGAACCAGGGCTGGAAGGGAAGGGCAATCGGCTCAATGCAGCCGATGGGCGAGGCTGGGCCGGGCTCGCGGCTCAGCCCCGGGTGCTCCGTCCCGCGAGGCCAGCGCGGCAACATCACTCGTGGGGCGGTCGGTGGCAGCCGGCACCTCGCTGCTTCCCCCGGGGAGCCTGTCCGACCCCTCCCCGCCAGCCCCCGACGACCTGAGGGGACACAAGGAGCGGCACATTCTGGCCGGCTTCCTCCGGCCAGAGCCGCTCTTTCCGTCCGCCCCGCGAGGAGCGCGCCCGGGCGGCAGCGGCGGAGCTCGGGTCCCGCCCGGCTCCACCGTCGGGGCTGGCAGCGGCGCCGCCTGCAGCAAGTGGGGGCCTTGATTTTTATTATTATTTTTTCCTTGAGCTCAGGACTCCTCGAAGGCGGGTGATTTCACGGAAAGTGAAGGGGAAGACAGGGCCCCGAAGTTATTACACAAAATAATGAGTTCTCCAGCCGATTCCTCCGGGCTGAGACCGTGCCAGTGCGGGGATGCACGCATCCCGCTCCGCCGCCCTCCAGAAATCCCCAGATTAGCAGGAAAACTTGGTGGCGTTTCAAGTGCATACCAAGAAAATTAATGTGAAAGCATTCCTCTTTCAATCGAGAAAGGCGTATATTTTCTGTCTCTCCCAAGACTTCTCTCTCCATCCCCCCACACTTCTCACCCCATCCCGCTCAGGGTTTTCCAGATAAATTGGAGAGCTTTCCAGAGGGAACCTGGAGAAGAAATAATAAAAATACTCAAGCACTGTCTTGGTTGCCCCGATCTACAGCACCTTTCTTTAAATGCCCGTTAGACTGTAAAATCCGGTCAAAACTGTATTCATTGCAACAATATTGGTAATAAAGTATTTTGTCTGATGTTGCATTGTCTCCCACACGACAGAAACTACAAACAAAATGTATGTTCCAAGCGAAAAGGAAAAGGTTTTATTTAATCCAGAAAATAATTAAAATCTCATGTATTTTTATTGGTTTTAGTATCCAGCAGAGTGAAAATATTGAAACTCCGAGACCCCTTGCATTAAAAAGTCACAACTGTTCTATTTTATTAGTTCTGACTGTGTGAAAAAAATTATAAGGACAACATTGAAAAAATCCGGGTTTTAGAGCCCCGAATGGCCATAAAAACAATAAAATCAACTATAAAACGTGCACTAGTGATATTAAAAAATTATGTAGTTCAATAAATGTGACATTTCATGAATGCGGATTTAATAGTCTCCAACCCGTGGAAATAGGAAGGTTGAGGTCTAACAATTGAATTTGAAAGGGGCGGTTCTGTAGAACTGCAAAATTAAGTGCTTCATTTTTCTTGTTAGGGATTATGCAGTGGTAGTGGAATGTAATAACTGTGTCATTAAAACTTCCTTTTAACAAGGCCTATTGCTTGTATAAAAGTCAGAAAAGAATAATCTCTTCCTCTATTTATTTGTTTTCCAATAATATAGCAAAACATTTTTTTTTCTTTTCGCATAAACTTGTTCTCAAGATTTTGAATCGACAGCTTGTAAAATATTGTGGGGGCCCTCCATTCTGCTGCCTCATATCATGCACGTCGTTATTCCAGAGGGCAACGGGTCATCGGTTACTGTACATTTATTAAGTAAATCAAGCTGCAAATCCAACACTTCCAGATGAAAACATTAACTAAGCCCCTTGGAAAGAGCAATGCCCGGGAGACTGAACACAGAGAAAAAATAATCAAAACTGTCAGCTCGCTTTACGTGTACCTGATATTTACAAGACACAAGACCACGCTTTAAAGGTGAGTTTTGGCATTTGTTAACAATGTAAAGAAAAAGAAAACCTAACCTCTCTGTATTATTAAAAAATATATTTTTGTTTTTCATTTCACCAACACCCTTTCGTCTTGCTCTGAGCCCGTTATTAAGATCTTCGTGGGTTTGAACTGCAGACCTTTTTTTTTTTTTAAGAAAAGAAAAGAAAAAAAAAAAAAAAGCAGAGTTATACCAGCACCTGCTATTCCTTAACAGCTTTCCGTGCTCGCTGTCAGCACGGGGTCGTGTGAGGGAGACGGGACACGGCGGGGTCCGCGGACACGCAGGGTGCACCTGTCGCCTCCGCTCGCACGGAGCGGGAGAAGGAGCGGCCGCGCCAGCCGCTGCCGTCGAGGCCAGGCCCCGGGTGCTTGAGGGGCGCGGGCAGAGCGAGGGTCGCTGCCCCTTCCTCATTCCTTCCACCGGCCCTCCCCCAAGTCTGGCCGACAGCGGTGCTGGCGAGGGGCGACCCTGCGGAGCGGAGTCGGCGACGCCCGGGCGGAGGGCGTGTGTCCCGCTGGGGGCTGCGGGGCAGGGGGAATTACCCGGCGGGATCTTAAAAATCTAATCGATGGAGCCCAGGTGGCGCTGCTCGGGCCGTCATGCCGCTTTTCTAGCCCGGGCTGTCGGGCACTGGTCCCCAGCCCCGCGCGGCCCCCGGCCGCCCCATCGCCCCCAGTCTGCCGCCCGGTGCCGGCCGTCGGAGGCAGGCGGGACGCGAGCAGCGCGGAGCCACTTCCTGCTTCGCCACGCCAGGCTCTCGGCCCTGTCCCGGGCACGGGGCAGGAGCCTGTGCTGCCCCGCCGCCACGCACTCCCCCCACTCGTTCTCGGTACACGCAGTCAGGCGAAGCGCCAGCGCGGACTTTTCCAAGAGAGAGGTCCCCGGGCCGGGTGGGGGGTGCCCGTCCGCTTCGTGCCTCCGGCCTCGGTCCGCGCTAGGGCCACGCTGCAGGGGTCAGCGGCAGCCCCACGGGGAAGCCCGAGCACCGGCTGACGCTGCGCCGTGCGCCGGCAGAAAAGCGAAAACCGCTGCGGGAGGCGCCGGGGCCTCTGTGCCGTCGGGGCCCGGCGGGCGACGGATCGCGCCCCGCTGGCCCGGGTTCCCCCGGGCTGCGGCGGTGGTTGATTGGCGCCGCGGGGAGCTCGCTCCAGGAGGCGGGGGAGTGTTTGCCGGCGGGGGGTGGTTTCCCCCTTCTCTGGCCGGGCTCATTGGCCAGACGGCGCCGTGGCAGGAAGGGGACAGAGACCACGCGGGCTCCGCCCCGCGCCAATAGAAACCTATCGAAGGGTAACCCGAGCCCAGAGAAACCCGCGGCGGCGGTGCCAGCACCCAGCCGCCGCGGTCAGGGCCGGCTTTCCGCAGGGGCGGTCGGGGGCGCGGGGGTGCGCGGGCGGCGACCGCGCCATGCAGTACCAGCCGCCGGGCGCGGCGCCGGCGGCCCTGGGCGTCGGCGTCCCGCTGTACGCGCCCACGCCGCTGCTCCAGCCCGCGCACCCCACGCCCTTCTACATCGAGGACATCCTGGGCCGCGGCCCCGCCGCCGCCCCGGCCCCCCACTCCATGCCCGCCCCGCCGCCGCCGACGCTGCCGTCGCCGAACTCCTCCTTCACCAGCCTGGTGTCCCCGTACCGGACCCCCATCTACGAGCCGACCCCCGTCCACCCGGCCTTCTCCCACCACCTCGCCGCCACCTATGGCACCGGCGCCTACGCCGGGCCCCTCTACTCCTTTCCCCGCGCCGTCGGCGACTACGCGCACGCCCTGATCCGGCAGGACCCCCTGGGTAAGCCATGCGCCTCCCCTCCGCCCTCCCCGGCTCCAGCGCACATCTCGTCCCGTCCCCATCCCGCCGTCGGGGCCGGGGTACATGGGAAGTGCCCGAAAGCGGTCCCCTTTCCCGCCCGCCCCGCCGCTTCTCTGTGTTCCCCCGGCTCCCTCCGGCCCCCATCTGATTTACAGTAAATTAGAGACGTGCCGTCCTCCGGGTCTGTCAGCGAGACCACAGTGCGCGGCCGCCGTGACTCAGATTTGTTTTCCTTCAAACCAAGTGACTCTGAGAGTGTCCTTAGTAATGTCGCGTGTGGTTTTGGTGGGGAGTTTTAATTGTGCTTGGAGATCGCATGGCAGATCTCAGTCTTTCCTGCGGATGACTTGAAAAACAGTCGGGAGGCCGGCTCCGCTCGCTGGGGCCCCCGAGGTTCCTCTGCGGGTCGGCTCGGGCCGGGCCGTGCCGGGCCGGGGGCCCTGGTGGCTGCTTCGCGCCTTTGGCCGGGAAGCGACCCCTCTGCGGGGGCTGAGCCCCGTGCCCGGGCTGCAGCACTTGTTCTTAGTGATTGCAAAACTGGACCTGACTCACCACATTTGTGCAGTGAAAGAGGCTGACCCTTTCCGTTCATACAGGAAACCTTGAGCTCTCGATAGGAGTAAATCTGGTTTCAGAAGCTGTTAAGTGTTTTCCTGGCCGCCTGAAGCAGGCTTTTCCCCGGGAGTCGTGCACATTGCTGATTACTTTATCGACATCCTCAATACAGACAAATTCAGGAAACACTCGACTTCTGATAGCCGGGATCCGTTTTTCTGATATTGTTCATTTCCTCTGTGTGGGATGTGACTTTATGACAGCTAAAATAACCAGTTGCTTCCTATTTTTTGAGTCTGTTTTGCACCAGAATTACTAAAGCCTGACGCAAGCAAAATCTCGAAAAACAATGCAGCAAATTGCAAAGGGTGCAGGCAGAAAGACAAACAGCGTGACTCAGTAACACTGGCCGGAGCCTCCTGCCTCGGGACGCGGCTGCGGCTCCGCAGCGGGGCTGGTTCCCCGGCGTGTCGCTGCCTGCACCGCCTCGCCCCTCACCCGGCTCCGGGTGAGCCTGTCGGGCACCCCGCGGCCTCTGGCGGGCAAACCCCCAGCCGAGGGTGGGGGACATGCGGGCTCTTCTTCCTAGTGCCCTCCTGTTGGTGCATCACCCCTGCCCGGCCCCGCGATGTCCCCGCTCTACTCAGGGACCCGGGCACTGGCTCAGAGAAAGGGAGACGGTTCGGTTTCTTTGGGGCATCGCAGTGAAAGAGTAGAAGGAAGCAAAGGTCTTTTTTTTTTTTTTTTTTGGTCTCTTTCTTTGCGAGATAGACCAACAGGAAACACATTGACGGAAATGTTGCCAAAGCCCGTAAAGTGACTTCAACTGGTCTCTCCGTTTGGCGGAGGGGAAAAAATCAGAGAGGGGAAAGATCAGAGTAGGAACTGAGAGAAATAAAATCAGGCGAAGGAAATTAGCGAGCCCTGGACCCGGCGCGCTACCAGGCCTTGGCAGGGGCTCCCCAGTCACGCGTGTCCGCGGCCGGCCAGTGACCCTCGGCGCTGTGCCTCTGTTTGTAGGGAAGCCGCTGCTGTGGAGCCCCTTCATCCAGCGGCCGCTGCACAAGAGGAAGGGGGGGCAGGTCCGCTTCTCCAACGACCAGACCATCGAGCTGGAGAAGAAGTTCGAGACACAGAAATACCTCTCCCCGCCGGAGAGGAAGCGTCTGGCCAAGATGCTGCAGCTCAGCGAGAGGCAGGTGAGGCCGTGCCCCCGCCCCGGGGAACCGCACCCCTTTCCCGTTCGATCCAGGCCCCTCCGTGCAGCTGCTGTCGGTGCATCGCTCCCAGGCCGGCTCAGGGTCGGCGGGGAAGGGGTTTTTTGGCAGGTTCTTGCTTTTTGCTTATGGCTTGGGTAAGGCTCTGGGCGCTAACTGGCTCCAAGATTACCCCGCACTTTTTCTCATTGTCGTTGCTCAGGTCAAAACCTGGTTTCAGAATCGCAGAGCCAAATGGAGGCGTCTAAAGCAGGTACGTAGATGTTTCTGTTTCTATAGAAATAAGCATTTTAATTGTCTTATCTTACACCGTGCTCGCCTATTACAGGTTGTATGCAGAAGTCATCTGAAAGGCTGTTTAACCTCTTCACCTTGATTAAAAAGACAAATAGTCATGCTGGAATCCATGAGGGCTCATTCAGGCAGCACTAACGTTAAAAGCTTCTAATGCAGTTCCTATATCAATTATGCCCGTCTTTCACACACCACCTATTAAAACTCCACGGTAATTGTTTTGTAAACCCATATGTTGTTTAGCCAATTAACGTGGAGAAGATAAGTAATTGTCAGTAAATTACTCAGGCAGTTTTTTTGGAGAATATTAACTGGTGTTTTAAAATACCCTCTCTTAATGAACACAAGTTGATGTATTTTGCTAACATTGGGAGAAAGCAGGTACAAACGCCTTGTTTGTTTTGAGGAGCCACGTGGAAAATTGAGTAGTTTTTACCTTCCTTTCACAAGCAGTTACAATGCATGAGCCTAAGAAGTTAAAGCAGTTTCCCTTCCCTTAGAAATCATGCTCAAGCAGATAATTATTTAGGGGTTTTTATGGCACATGGGGACTCAGCAAAACTGAGGTCCCTTGGCTGAAATATTTTTGAAAAATTCCAACATTTTGGCTTGAGTCTGGCTTCAGCAAGCGTGACATGGATGCACACGTTTTACTGGCAAATTTGCCAGTAAAATATGAAAGTAAAAAGAAAAGTAAACTAATCACGGTAAGATGCTCTAGATTAATCTGTTCTGTGACCTTCACCTGAGTTTAACTAAATCTTCAGTTGATTTTTTTAATAAAGTCCTATTATTCTGGCAAGAGGCTGCCTAGGGCCCAACCCATGCCACAGTGTCCAGAGAGCTCACTTGGGATCTCGGCCATTTTATGTCATTTCCTCCTTTTCATTCAGTCACATCCATTTCTCCAAGCCCGCACGGTTATATCATGGGTACGTGTCTCTGCCTGCTTTTTCTTTCGCTTAGCATTTCATGCCCCCTTAGGGGACTGGGCTCTCCAGACAGGTGCCAGCACAGGGCTACTCTTGCCTTCACAAAAAGGGTTTGGTTTGGTTTTAGTGGTGAGTGTTTTAATGTTGAGTTTTAGCTTAATTAGTAATTTTTTTCCATTTGCTTTTGGAGCACTGATGGATTCAACCTCCCTCCTCTTGCTGTCGGGTGTAATTAAAGAAAGATCAGGGCAGGAGGAAGCTGTGTGTCGGTGTTTGTAGACTCATAATAAACATTTGCTTTGCTAAAGACAAAAGTTCAGAGGTTCCTGGGCTCCAGCAGCTCCTGACTCTTTTGAAGTGGCTGCGATAACCATCGCCAAGGAGCCCTATTCACGGCAGCAGCCCCTGTGGCTGTGAGCGAGTGCGATCAGAGCCCTCGCCTGGCCCTCTCCCACTCGGGCAGGTTTATAGGCAGGAGGCCCAGGGAGGCAGCAGGACACCTGCCTTTTTCTGCAAGGTGGTTTTCCCACACAGCACAGCTGGAATTCCCGGGCCTCCTGTCTCTGGTTCTGTACCAAGCAGGCTTGTTTCATTTCAGGAGAACCCACAGGCCACCAAAAAAGAAGTAGAAGGTGCTGACAGTCACAGTGACCAAAGGCCGGAGAGCTGCCAGAGCCCCGAGCAGAAGGGTAAGGAGGTCTCTCTGGATGGCTCACAGTACACCCCCTCACCAGCCTCACAGGAGGACCTGGAGTCAGATGTCTCTGATGACTCTGATCAAGAAGTGGACATTGAAGGTGATAAAGGCTATTACACTGCTGCCCACTAACAGTCCCATGCAAAGAGCGGACCTAACTCGGCTTGCACTTTACCAGGGGCTGGTTTGAAAGAATTTTGTGCTACAGGAGAAAACTTTCACCGTTACATTGAAAGAAAAAAGCATCACCAAATAGACTTAATTTTATAACAAGCAGAGAAAGAAAGATGTATTTTCTGCAAACAGTTCAGTTTTGGCATCTCTAATTTGGTTAAAGGACCATGGTTTGTATTTAATTATTTGTAAGATATGTTTGTACAATAATCAATGTTCTAACTTGAATATTATCCTGCTCCCTGTCCTTACTCATGGTGGTGGAGAGGGTCTGAATAGCTGCTGTCGGTGATCAGGCAAAACTCTGACTAGTGTGGAAGTGAGTATGGATTGCAGGACTAAGCCTTTTATATGTGTAAACAAACGTACTTTAAATAGATTAATTTAAACGCCCTTTGTAAGCAGAGAAACATGTTCTGTGAAATAGGGAAGGATTTGACCATCCCGAGAAGTGCCTTATACTCACACCCTTTTATGTGCTCTCTACTGAGACATCCTTCTGTCAGGTAGAGTTGTCAGACAGATTCTTTTTCTTTCTTGTGTGAGATTAAATGTGTCTTCTCAGATTTTTGAGAATTTTGCCTCACTAATTGGATAGCTCCATTTGCAGAAAAAAAATATTTTTCTCCTTTAAAACCTCTAGCACTGTTTTTTATGGATTTCATATTTGAAAGGAAAACGCAGGGAGTGATAGGGCCCTGCTGGAGGACAGAAACTGGCATCAGCTGCCGGGCATAAATGAGGCACACAGCCGTGGGAAGATAATGCCTATTGTACACGTATCTGCTTCTGTACATACTAGTTTTCTTTAAAAGTCTTGTGGTTTTATACCTCACATTGTTCATATTTTGTACATATTTGTTCAGTGTTTAAAAAAAAGGCAAAACCTGGTATTTAATTTTTGATGGACAAATCTGTGAAATAAACCTAAACTCTGCAACACTCACCACTCTGGCTGTCCAGTTACTGGCAGGAGAAAACCCAAACCTCTCCTCTGCCAGGTGTGTTGTAAGCGGCCTTTCCCTCAGTGCTGTGCCAGCCATCAGCTGCCCCACAGCTTTCCGGGCACCCTCGGTTGCAGGAGTCTCGTGTGGGCTCTCTGCTGTATTTGTTTGCTGTGTTTCAGCCTCCCACCCTGCGTTTCGGTTTTGCCCGTGGCTGTGCCCACACGGGAACGGGCTCTGTGGCGGGAGGAGGAAAACCTGGCTGGCAAGCCCAGGCTGGAAGCGTGGGTGTTTACCCCCGAGTCGCCCTGACCTTGGGGGGCCGGAGAGGGGTGCGGGCTGGAGGAGGAGCGGGGCCGGCAGGGTTTGCTCGGGGCCGGGCATCGACCCCAGCCGGGGCAGACGCTGACCCACCTGAGTCAACAGTGGTTATTCATCGGCCTTTCTCCGAAATGACTACGTCGACTCGGGGAAGGAGCACAGAACCCGGGCTACGAGAATTGCTCCCGGGAGCGAGCATCCTGGGTGGGAACCTGCGTGGATATGGATTTACACCAAGTGTCACAGAGGCTTTTAGTGCCAAGAAATGCTTTTAGATAGCAGCAAGTTACTACTGTGACTGGCAAGGAAGGATGGCCCTTAGAGCCGATAAGCTGTTGCTTCTAAGTGAGTTAATTCTTTCAGAAACATAAGCTGAGTTTTCTGAATAAGTGGCTTTAACTTTGGTTTGTCCAAAAACCGCGCTCATGAACGGGGCCCGAAAAGACGAGGTGATCGGAAGGTTCCGTGCCCCCTGCCCGTGCCCGCCGTGCACAGGCTCTCGCCCCGAGCTGCTCCGGTCGGGGCTGCGGCCGGGCCGAGTGCCCGCCGCTCGCACGGCGGCCCCGGGGACGCGGGCACCGGCCCCTGGTTTAACACCCCCCTGACAAAAGGAGCTCCGGGGCGTCTCTGGGGCTCCTCTCCGTCTTTGCGCCGGGATCGAGCCCCAGCGCGGTGAGCGCCACGCGAGGAATCGCTGAGGGCGCAGGCAGCTCACAGCGGGGCTGCGCTTAGGAGGAGATCCCTTCTCCATCCCTCGGCTTTCCCTCGCTCGGGTTGCCGTCCCGGGCCTCAACGCGGATCCCGACGGGGACAGCCCACCGTGAGTCCCGGGAGCTGCGGGGGCAGGCAGGGTGGTGAGGTTGTGAGGGCTGGAGCAGAGCAGGGAACGCTCGGGAAGACGCCGTCCGCGTCTGTTTTTCTTTATCTGTTTATCTGTCCCGACCGATATCAAGGTACACGAAACTGGCGTCACCTCTTCAACGCGACTTAGCGTTATGGCTGTGCTTTCGCGTGGAGATGGGGACACGCGTGGAACAGGGCGGCCGTGACGGGTGGACGGCCGGCAGCGGGCCGTGGGAGTGGACGCCGGGCAAGCCCCATTTCCACGAGGGCTGATGCCGGCGTTCCCCGGCCGGGACAAACCGGGAGCCAGCCGGGCCCGGTGCGATGGGGGGGGCGGGGGCTCTGCCCGAGGAACTGCGCGGGGTCGCGTCCCGGGAGATGTAATGGGGTCCGGGGAAGCCGGGCTCGCCAGTGCAGGCACTTTCCCCGCCGTGGCGGGGATTTGGCGGCTCCCTGCAGGTGAGGAGCGCAGGTGCGCCGTCTGCAGCCGCCTGGCCGGGGATGTGGATTTCCAGGGTGTCGCGACAAGTGACAAACAGCGCTGTAACCCAGGCTGGGCAGTCGATATGTCCTTGCTCACCCGTCCACCCGGGAGGGGGCTTAGGGAGGTAAAACACACTGGCGGGGCCGACCGAGCTGCCGCTCAGGAAGTAATCCCCCAGCAGCTGTCCCTAATTTCCCCAGCTCGTTTCCACGCGGGGGAGACCGACGTGGGGATGACCACGGTGGGGCGGACGAGTGTCTCTTCGCGGGCAGTTTCTTCTCTTTGGCAGGAGAAAAACAGCCAAAGCACTTTACACCGTTCGGGAAAACCTTCGAGCCCCTTCCGTGCCACCGTGCTCTGTCCTGTTTGTTTGCCCGTTGGCTATTCCATGCCGAACTGGCACGTATGACCTTTCCAGCACAACTCCCGTCTTGTTTTCGACTTTTTTATCAGCCGATTCAACTTGAAAATGGTTATCATTTAGCAGAAAAACAAACAGAAAAGCACATTTTTGTAAGCAAAACGTTAATGATTGGAAGAATTGCACCAATTTCAGCTTGACAGTGTGTGATTAATCCTCCGGGTCAGGTACTTATATTTTTAGTCATTAGGTTCGTCGGCCTTTGATATGCAGAGCTGTTTCTAGCCTAATAGGCTATCGACCGGGCCGTGTGTACTTTGACTCCGTGCGCAGCGCGGTCCCCGGGCCCGCGGCGGGCGCAGCGCGGGATGCGCGGGGCGGGCAGCGCCGGCCGGGCGGGGCGCGTCCCGCAGGCCCGGCCGGGGGCAGCCGTGGCACGGCCGGAGCCGCCCCGGCCCCGCAGTTGGCCCACGGACAGGGCAGCCGAGCCCGTCCCGCGGCCGGGACACGCGTGGGGCTGCGCCTTCGCTCCCGCCGCCAGTGCTGCCGCGGGGGCGGGGAGAGGAGGAAGGCGGATAGGCGATGTTTGCGAAGCAGGTCACTTTAATCCTTCACACTGAAATGTCCAGAGCCTCTTCTATTGCACAATAATAGGAAATAATAACTCAGGGCTGCTAATTGTTTGCTTTCGCTGAAAAGGACCTTCCTCTGGTCGTATCGGATAAAAGGAGTTTTATCCATCCACTCGGTTTAGTGGATGACAAGAAATGGTATTAGGCCTGGATGACATCTGCTATTAAATGCCTCCTCAGAGGACCAAAAAAAGAATCAGACAATAAAATTTGTGCATGGATATTATTGTCTTTTAGCTATGTATGTATATGGTGTGTGTGTGTATATATATATGTGTGTGTGTGTGTATGCAAAATGTTTGAAGACATTATTTTAGCACATGAACAAGTACCAAGACAGACAGAGCTGTAAACCTGAAACAGCAGGTCAGAGCATGCTGATCTGATTCAGATCAACTTCACATGAACGTTTAGCAGTAGTTTGGGCTTAGTAAGGACTTTGTCCAGGTGACAACAGCTTACCAAAAGCCTTTGCTGACAGTTGAGTCTCTGTCTTATTTTGAATCATGGCCTGGCTCCAGGCCTCCCGAGAACAGGAGGTTTGCTTATTCCTATTTATCCAAAACAGGAAATCAATGTGTATTTCTAAAATATTTCAGATGGTGCATGTCAAGGCCAAAAAAACTTTACACGATCGTGTAAAAGCCTTATCATGTTAACTTAAGTGGCTCCGTTTCACAACTCCATTGTCTGAGAGCTATTGACAAATGACTACTAAACCCCGGGAGTCTCAAGCACATCCAGACTGTGTTACTTTGGTCACTTCGAGTTATAACAGCAAATTATTGTTTGGTGGAGTCTTTCAATTGAGTTGGTGACTAGTGAATTTCCCCCGAATGTTAGATACCCACCCATGTTATAAAGACATAATCTCTAATGGGACTAATTGAGGGGTACATCTTTCTTCCTATCAAATTGATACCTATCTATGTCATTAAGCCTTAATATTAAATAGAATTAATAGTTTGTTTGGGTTTGTTGGGGGTTTTTTGTTTGTTTTGTTTTGTTTATTTGGTTTTGTTTCTGTTTGTTTTGATTTGTTGTCATTGTGGAGTTTTTCTTACACAGCAAAACAGCCTGATATTAAACAGTCTGAGAGTCTGTGCTTATGCTTGTTATAGAATTGTCATAGTGACTTTTTAATTTTTCATTCCTTTTTTTTTCTTTCCTGAAAGTATTGTTCAACACGTCAAAGATGCTAGCACAATTCTGGGAAAGGGGTGTTCTGATTTTTTCGCTGGTAGGAGCAAACCAGTGTAAGGATATGTATTAATGACAAGAATTTATCTGCTGACTTTTTACAAGACCATTGTTAGAGTGGGTATGTGTGCAAGCATGTGGGCTAGACATTTTCAAGTAGCTGCTCAAAGGAGCAGATTTTTCAAGGGTTTTGTCTGAGTACATTTTGGTGAAAACAAAGTCAAAGTCAAAACAAATTGCTGTGGTGGCCTGTAGGAAATTAATTGGCGATCACAGTGAGCTGGAAATAGTGACACTAAAGACAAACTGAACTTTGTATTTGTTGTACAGTTTAGGCAAATTATTTGGGTTAAAAGATTGAATGGGCATGAAAAATGAGCTGCCATTTCATCAGCCTTAGGGAAGGGGCCAGGAGGCCTGATTCAATCAAGCTTATTTAAGGACTAAAGATCCCATCTGACAGACACATAGACCTCAAAACTTTTAACATGATTTTAGCAGGCTGAGTTGCAGTCAGCCAGGAGCCCAGAATATGACCTGCTAAAACTTGGCAGATTATATCAGTACTCTTAGTAGGTCTTGCTTTTGAAAAAAAAAGAATTCATGACTGAGCTAAATCTACGGAAAAAAAAAGGATCCTTTTTCCCTTGTTGTCTCCACAGACCCTTCTGGGTTTCCCTGCACTTCAGTCTGTGCCACTGCTTTGAAGACCTATGTGGAGAAAATTCTTGCTGATCCTTTCCTATGCTATTATACTCCTTGGCTGTTGCAGTGGGCATGCCATTGTAAGGAGTATTCTGTCATTGTCTAGACAAGTAGCAAAGCTGTATTTTTAGAATTACTTAGCAAACACTTTTAAACACCTTTTAGCATTTGACTTGTCCTGTCTATGCAAAGTTTCAAATCGTGGTAGTCAAACCTTGTTAGCTACTACCTTTAAAAACGCAGCTTTTATCCTAGTCTAGACATACTGATAGTTCTTGTCCTGGAGTACACCCACATGAGGGTAAAGCTGTTTTAAAATGAGTCAGGACTGCCCACTACCCTGCAATTGTATCTCAATGACTTACTGCAGCTATCAGGATAAAAATCTCAGGTTAAAAGGGGAAGAAGTAACTTTATTTTATACACATCAGTTCTTCCACTTCCTTCTCTGTGTAATAAGGAACCCTCTTACACAGCCAAGAACCTAATCTAGCGCACAAAGTCAATCAGAGAGACCTGTTGCAGTCCTAAGGTATAGAAGGAGCCAGTTCTGCAAGAGGATGGACGAGTGGCTGAGGTTACTTTCCAGGGACTTATCCTGGACAGTCTTCCCAAACATACCTTGGAACTAGCCCAAGTTGCTGTAAGGAGTTTGAAGACAATTACCCTTTAAGGAAAAGATCTGCACTAATTTGGTTCATTCTGGCTGATGGGTGTTGCAGCCCCACCAGCACTTCGGAGAAAGTTTGGCTCATTGAAGGCGTTTCGTTGGTTGATTCTGGGCTCCATGGTAGTAAGGCACCAGATTAAATTTATCTCTGAGCATGTCAGTGCCAGTTAGATGTGGGCAGGAACTGCGAATGAGTTGCTCTGGTGGCTGAAAACAAACACAGGGCCGGGTAAGTCAGGGTGAGAGCAGCCAAGGGAGTTGAGCTGGAGTAGTAGAGGCTTCAGGGGCTCAGAGGCAAAAATGATGGGATGGGGCAGTAGCTCTGGAGTCCCATGGCATCCTGGTGCAGGCAGTGGAGAAAACCTAAAATTTCTTCCGAAGTTTGTCAGATAATGGAAAATTATTGTTTTGGGTAAAGGGCAGAGACTGATCTGACAGTCTGTTAGGGACCAGACTGAAGTTTTCCATTTAAGTAAGATTTTGGGATAAACTAGTGGTCAGTACAATCCCTAGGAGATGGATCGGGTCTGCCCTGCAGAGTGAAACCCCTCTCTCTGGCTTTGGCCCTGGAGGCTCACGCAGACATTGGCTTGGTCACCACCAATGCACCTGGAATAATATTGTCTCCTTGGTGCAATACCCCCTGCAACTTCAGGAGCATTTTACTCCAAGTGAAGCAGCCTAATTTGATTCAGTGGAACAGCAGCAACAGTGGCAGCAGCAAAGATGGCAGCTCTTGGTGTCTCTGCCGCCTGAACTCACCTCTGTTAACAGGCAGGAGATGTACAGCACTTCCCCAAAATAATTTCTCTTTATGGCAACTGTTTTGGGGAGGACTGGACCCCATCAGATCACTATTTGATCTTGAAAATCTCAGTCAGAAATGTGTATTTGTGCTGTTCACCACTTCCCATACTGTGGTAGGGGAAGAGAATGCTGACACTGCAATAGCTGAATAAAAGACACCCATTTTCTGCCCGTGTTACTCTCACAATGAATATTGTTCATGCTTGGTGCTGGTTTGCTCCACCAGCTTCCCCTACCCCACTGCCTTTGGGTGTGTCTGGGCAGTCAGAGAATACTCACAAAAAGTGCAGATGGTGAATATCAGTATACTTGAAAATATATTTATGTCTTAATTTAAAAACTTATATGGAAAAGTACAGGTTTTTCTCCCTTTTTCACTTTCACCTGATATTTTTGCTGTAGCAAAAGAAATGCTACCTGCACATGGAAAAAAATGTTTTTTCTAGGGAAGAGAATTATGCCACAGAGGCCTGTGGATGACATGACACCAGAACTCCTCTGAAAGTCCTGTGTGGTAGGATGCAAGTGGCCAGCTTCAGTCTTTTGCAAGACAGCAGAAGTTCCCTGTGCTTGAAGTAATAAATATCTTACGTGCATAGTTGTGGTTGGGGAGGGCAGTTTATATTGATTCATCATCAACCACTCCAAAATGAGATTGCCGTGTTGTTATAGAACCCTTGGAAGGAATTTCCTGACAAAATTATTTTCTGTTATTTTGTATTTTTTTTCTGCTATGATTCTTTTGCCTCATGACTGTCTCCTGAGCTATCAATCACAGAATTCATTAACACAACCTGTACAATCTTATTTCCTATATATGTGAGGAATAATCTAGCACTGGCAAATGAAGCACACATGATGATACTTAAAAATGTATGTAAAGTATTAAATTATTTGTTGGTTGCACCAGAACAAATGTAGGATAAATAATGCCATTAAATGACAAATGGATTAAGGCCTTATTTTTTCTTAGTTGATTACGGAATCTGCATTACTACATACTTTCCATTATTTGCAAATTACACCAGACAGATTGAATAAATGCTTTAAAATGGGTCCTGAACACTGGTATAGAAACACAGAGGAAGTGGTTTCTTAGACAACTGCTACCCACGTATTGATTTAATAACAGAGAGGTGGAGGGGCAAAGATGATTATGTTGATGTACTGAACTGTTGATTGTTTAATTGAAGGTAAAATTTTTAGCTTCACTAGTCAATTACCTGATCTCATTAAGGTCTTAAAAATCACTAAAATACCATTCTGGCTGAAGCAGCTGCACTTTGCTACTATATTGTCTAAAGCATTAGGAAAATCATTTGCTAATGGTGATTAACAAGTGTAAACATGTGATATTTTTAGCTTCTGAATAAGCTTTCTCCATGTGAGAGATTTTGAACTACTACTAAGCATCAGGTATGTAAAGGCAAAGAAGGATATGAAATGTGTTTTTATGTTTGCTTAAATGAACCTTAAACTTCTAAATATTTTAAGGTTTCTTCTATTCAAACCTTATCAACAGGGTGGAAAATAGAAGTAGAAAATAATGATTTTTTTAATAATAAAACTATTTCAAATATAATGCAAGAAATTTTCGGTGCCTGTCACGTAACAGAGGTTGTTTAAAGGATAAATGTAAACTAAGACATTTGGCATCCCTGTGGATGAATAAGCCCCATACGGTGAAAATGCTGAAGATGCTAGCCTGGCAGCACAAGGAGGACTCCAGAGCAGCAAGGACGACTCATCCTGAGCCTCTCCTTGTTACTTTGGAAGTTGCTGACAGAGGACTTTGCAGAGCACCTCCTGGATTCTGTATGCCAGTGTGCACAGCACTGACATGAGCACTGCTAGCAATCAGTGGCATTTTTTGTATTTCCAAACATCATAGGAAGACATTCTTTCAGGTTAACACATTTTCATATCGCAGGACACCTGTCCCAGAAAAGGTAAGTGATCAGTCAGTGGTCATACAGTTGTGTAGGAAGCCTTTTCCAAAACCTGTGTGCTGAGGGTTCTGTCCTCATGGACTTCGTTTGGTTTTTAAATCAGTTCAGAGAAAGACAACTGGTGTCTATGCAGAAGGAATCTGGGATGAATTTCTTCATTCCTGCAAGCAATGAGACTTCAGTCACATGAACTTGATGAATTCTCAGAAAGGAGCTAGACACGTTTTTCTCTCAGTGCAAATATGTAACGAGGTTATGAACAAGTCCCAAAATGAGAAATCAGGGACGAGCTGGGTTGTATTTTTCCCCCTTCACAAAGGGTTAATGAGACATAGTAGTAGCAGAGAAATCATTTAGAAGAAATTCTGTAGCACCAAGATTTCCCAGGTTTTGGGGGTATTCCCACTGATGTCCGGTTCTGGTTCTGTGCCAGTCCATGTGCCACTTAAAATCTCTTTGGAGTGAAAAATGACTGTCAAAATATGAAAAAGCACACAGCACTGACAAGGAAATATGCCAGTTCCCCAGTCTTGGAGCACATGCCTCCAAACTTCTTGTAAAATGTAATTATCTTCCTATGATTACCCATTATTCCTGGAAGTTCCCATCCATCAGTAGCTCCTAAACTAACTACTGGTATGGTTGTTACTTAAGTTTTTAGGTACTGGAATTGAAGTGAAAATTGCAAGGCAAATAAAACTGCTAGTGTTGCATTTTGATGTAATGTAAATTGACAATTACATTCTGCACAAGGCAGTGATATAAATTATGACATCAACCCAAATTTGAGGACATTCACATGGAGCTTTCCTTAATATTAGATAGGTGCCAGAAAGTATTTTTTGTTATAACACAAGGCAGTGGGCATGAAAAGGACAAAAGGACAGTGGGCATGAAAAAACCCAGTTTTTAAGAAAACAACATCGATTTAGGTCTTTTGGAGGGCAGAACTACTCAGGGTCTGGAGTTTGGGTTTGTTTTCCATTTTTTAGGTATTGCCTTTTTAGGGTTTGGTTTATAAACAATAAACTGTTGTTTATTGACTGGAATTGTGCAGAAAGAGTAGAAGCTGTGTAGAGCTGTTCTAAGACTCACTGATATTGTCAAGCCAGAGAAGTTTGTTGTGCCTGTGTTGGTGTGATCAACCAGTCTGTCCAAAATGGTCCTGCAACCTTTTTCAGGTTGAAATAGCACAAACTCATTTTTGGATGGGATAGAGTTTGTGTAACTTGGTTTGGAATGTGTAACTGCAGTTTTTGGAATGATAGCAAATTTGGCTGTGACATTTTTCAGGAACAATTGAACCATTTTAAGCACTGATTCAAAGGTAATTCTTGGCGATAGCTGATATCAACACTGGGCTGACTTCCTACTTGGTAAGTGGGCCAGAAAAGCCATCGTGGTGGGAAGGAGAGCCTGGAAGGTTTCCTGTGAGCAGAGCCCTGTGCTCCAGGAGCTCCTGCAGGGAGAAGCTATAGGAGTAGCCAGCTCAGGAAAGTGCCTGGGGCCAAATATTTGCAGAACTGCTCTGAGCTATCGTTCTGCTTAGGGTCTTTGTGGTTTTGAGATAAGAAAATGAGGAAACTGAATAAAAACATCTACCCACCAAAAGGGTGAATTGTATGAGGGTATCACTTCTGTGTGCCTTCTCCTCCCCCTTGCAGACCTGTGCACTGGCAGAGGCTGCCTTGCTACTCTTGGTAAACAACTTTTGAGGTGTTTGACTGGCAATAAAGTTCATGCAGCTTCTTAGGTGCCCAGTATCTTGTAACCTGCACCCTGAAGATTGATATACAGCCATGCATTTAATAATCCATTTAATTTCTATTTTTGAAGTAAAATAGAAGAATTAAGGTATAATTTTCTTGAATATAACGAGTACTTAATCCTGAAGTCAACCTTTTAAGTTGTCCTTAGTTTGTATTTTTGGTTTTTTTTCCTGTGTTTGTTTATTTATTTTTATTCTGTTCTTATTTTCAGTGATTTTTCATGCTCTTCAGAGTAGGAAGAACTATTTTTCTGGTAGCATGAGCTATACCAAATCCTGCAGGCTGCAGTTAATGCTGATTTATGTGTCAAACTTAGCAAGCCTAGAGAGATCTTTTCCCTAACAAATAAATCAACACATTTCCTAAAATGAAGCTGGCAGGTGTTTACTTATTTTGTGTTTTTCAGTTGTTTTTCAGTTGACTTGAGCTCATGCCAGCTTATACAGCACTGGGTTGCATTTGATTTTTCTAAAACATATTCTCTAGAAAAGGAGCAATTACAGTGCAGTGTTTTTTGAAACTACAAGAGTCTGAGGTCATAGTACTTGTTTATAAAACACATTTCTCAAACTTCTGTCTTCCAAGAATCAGCTGAAGCATAATGCTGGGAATATAATGTATAATGAGGAAAGATATTTCAGTGATTCATAAGGATTGGTCTCATTTTATTTCTAGATATGAGTAGGTCATTAACTAGCCTATACATATGTATACATTTAAAAGCAGAATTTTCCCTTGCCCACTAAGATCAGTAATATATGATACAAAACCACTGAAATGTTCCATCATAGCAGTAATCTTTTCTCTAACTTGTTACATCTTATTCTCAAGATGATAAACTTTCTGAAAAACCTTTCCCTGTGGTCACCTCACAAATACTAAGGCTTTTAATGGTCACATCATGCAATGCTTACATTGCCTAGCCAACATTTATTGTGAATCTATTGATGCCCTGCTTTTAATTCCTAATGATACTAAAATTAAATTAGCTATGAACTCCCTTACAACGTCTGTCTCCTGATCTGGAAGACTGTTTATACAAGCAATCAGGGAAGTTAGCTGCTCACTGGCAGGGCAAGTGTCTGCAAATAGGCTCTGCAATAACATATTAGCCACTGCAAATGGAGGAATATGAATTAAGCATATAGATTTTGCACTTGTTTCCTTTGTGCCTCCCCTCTTTCCTTGACATGTTTACTAACACATTTATAATGTAAGAAAGAGCTCTGAATGTTGAGCATTAATTACATGGGGGAACTGAAGCATAAAATAACATCTACATTTTATCCTTTTTAATCAAGAGGAAATGCTCTAATGTTGGATTTAGATTTAATGCAAAACTAAATATTTGACTCACAATGTGTTATGTCAGTAGATTGGCTCGTATTTATCACACTTTTCAAAACTAGAGCTTTAATGCCTCATTTGACTTGATTTTGTCAGTCCCCGACAGAAAGCTGATAAAATGTCCATTTATGCCATTACAGCTGCCTCTTGTAGCACTTGTGCTGCTATGGAGAGGGATCTGTTGTCTTTTGCCTAAAACCTTTGGTTTTGATAATTTTATAACAAGTTGATCTCTAAAGTTCATTTGGCTCTATTACAGTAGATAAGTTCTAGACTATAAATCAGGTTTTAATGGTACAAAAATAGCTTAAATTGACTATGTGGCCAAAAGCTATCTAAATACTGCATTCTTTCTGTCAAGGTAGCTGAAACTGGAGTTAAAACTACCACTGGATTTCCATTTCTTCTCTTATTTATAGTTTCTTCTTCATAAGACCTTTTTTTCCCCTTGCTTAGGCATTTAAAAAAAATTTCCTTATATACTGGTAGTAAGAAAAAAGGTTTTCCGCAAAAAAAGGCAAAACTGAAATGGCCCAAATTATATGGTCCCTGCTGACCAGACAAGATGATTCTAGAGAATTCTCTAGTCTAAACCCCCCTCCAGCTGTGTGCCTTTACCCAGGCAAGGCTGTCAGAATGAGCAACATATTTCTCTGCACCTCAGCTCTTACATTTAATGTGGATGTGCCAGTGCCAAGTACCTTGTGCCCAAAAGACCTGCATTGGGAATGTCTTGTTATAAATGCAGCAGAACAATTTAATACTTATTTCTAATCCACCTCCATCTTTCCTGGGTTTAGAAGCAGATGCTGTGTGGGCTGCAGCACTGCTGGGACAGTTGGGACAGCCTGAGGAGTTAAAAATGAGACAGGGAGTTCTGATCCTCTCCTGTTAAGTTCCATTGCATCAGGCTCTGCTCACAGAATCTTCCTGCAGGACTGGCTGAAGACCTCTTGGATAATTAGAGAGGGAGTTGCACAACAGCCTCTGTGTTCAGTGTAGTAATACCATGAGAAATATGATACGTGTGTCTGTTTAGGAAGACTGGCATATTTTTACAATTATCTAAACAAAATGAATTGCAGAATTTCAGGTCAAGCCTGAACTTTGCCCTGTCTCCAGAAGTGCAAGGACAGTCAAGTCGCTGATTTGTAAAGAGTACAACTCATCCTGCCCATTTTCTTTCCTTTTTTTCTGATTGATCCCATTGAAGCCAATGCATGATCTAAATGATCATTTACCTTTGGTGGCTGGATTTTGGTAAGGAAAGTATGTGGAATCAGCTACTCAGGATGTTGAAAACAGTGCTTTTCAATGTATGGGCATGAATTAATTTTTCTCCCACCAAAACAGAAGGAAAAATAGTTCCAGCACAGACAGCTTATACTCTGTGGAGATGTCCAAAATCTGAGGACACAACCTGTTTCAAGAAACTCAGGTGCCATTTATCTCTGCTCCTGGCCACTCCTGTCCTTGCTGGCAGTGCTCAGCCATGACCAGCCCAAGGGTACGACAATCCTCCCCTGTGACCAGCGCCCATTTGGGACACAGGGCTTGAGTTTCTCCTTCTGCTTTGGGAAGGGCAGAAGATGGGGACTTAAAACAATTTCTCCAGACCACTAGACCCACTAGAAGGTGGGAGGAGAGTCATATTTGTGCATATTTGTGCATACTTGCAGTCCACCCACTCCTTCCTTCCCTGGGCTCACCCTTCCGCCCTCTGCGCTGTCCCCAGGGGCGCAGTGGCTCTGCCTTTGCTGGATGCTGTGGCAGCATCTGGGGGCTCTCAGAGAGCCTGTCCTCCCTGCAGGTCTAGGAGGAGGGGCAGAGATGCTCTGGGGGCCGGGAGTCGTCCTCCAGCTAGGAAATGGAGTCATCTGTGTAGCTAAAAGTGATACAAAGAGCTTCCCTTCTACCAACACCAACTCACATGACAGCTCTTTGACAAGCCCAGGTAGCTGCTTTCCTCCCATGCTCCAGGCCCCACAACGGGAGCTACAAATTCTCTAATATAATATATGTTTCTGGGTCCTCATCAAGACAAAATTATCTGTGTGGTGGGTTGAGGTCAGCTCTTGTGCTAGCGTGGAGATTGACATTCTCATGGGAACCTGCAGAGGTGTCATCAGCCTCTGGGACCACTGGAACAGCACCTTTTGTTTGCTGACCTGGTGGAAAGGCAGCTCTTCTGTGCTCAGCAGTGCCAGTCAGCAGAGGCCTCAGAGCTTGTGGGATCAGCACTTTATTCACATGAAAGACCTGATGCCTTTGATTCAGTACTTCTGTCTTTCCAGGATGATGACACCAAAGCAAAGGTCTCTGTGATCTCACTGTCTCAGCAGCTTTCACATGTGAGCTTGGTACACAGAGAGCTGCCCCTCTGGCATCTATTTACTCAGTGGAAAGGGAGCAAAAAGGCACAGGCTTGCCCAGGGTCACACAGCAGAGGTGTCGCCAGCTCTTCCCAGTGCACTCTTTATTGCACCAGGTTTTAGAGCTCATTTTCAGTCTTGTTTCTTGCTGTTGTGTGATAATCTGGTCTTTCATTAAAAAAAAGAAAAGAAAAAGAAAAAGAAAAAGAAGTGTTAAGAGCCTGTAACACTGTCAAAGAGAAATCAGAAAATGTGCAGCTAGAGACTAAAAGTATCATAATGAAAATAAGAACCTATGTGATGCGTAAAACAAATATGCTTTTGTCAATTTTCGGACTTTTCTGGGACACGGCAACTCACAGTTTTAACATTGTTACTGGAAATGGTGAATGTTATGCTTTGAAGTCCTCTAATGTGCTGAAGATGCTCCTGTTCACAGGCACAGTTCTCAGGGTTGCCCTGGCCACAACTTAAATGGAGCGATGATGTGGGTGGAGTCACAAAAAAAAAAAAAAAAGAAAAAAAAAAGAAAAAAGACACAAACCAAGGGCAGGAAGAACTCATACAACTTCTTTTTTCACTTCTTGTCTCCTTTGATTTCCCACACAACCCCTGCTGCTGGTGCCATACTCGTTGGCTGAGGGGCCAGCGTGGTGGCTGGCCAGTGTATTATTTACATAACCATCATTTAGATGGGGCAGGTGTAGAACCAAACCCCAAAACTCTGTGCACTCACCTAATAGAGCAAAACAGAGGATGAAACAGCCTGACTAGGATGAGATTTTCAAAAGTATTTGGTTTTAGTCTAACTGCTTCCACTGAATTTCTGAATAAAATCCCTCCCTGCCTATGTGGTGGACAATGCCATCCTGGCCTCCTCCTGAAGATTTGACAGTCAGCAATGTCTCATCCCAATAATAACACAGCTCAGTCAGGAAACCAAAGGAAGAGACATTCTCAGGTTAAGATTTAGAATAAAATTATAAATAAAGTTTATAATCTCAGATATACTCAGAAAGAATAAAGGAGCAGTCATCAGGATGTTTTACAGACTTCAATTTACAAAACACTTAGGTTTGTTCCACCTTGAAAGCCAATGTGTTTAATGCATAAGGGTTATTTTTATTTTGGTTCTCAAAGTAAACACTGAGAGACACTGTTCTGTTCCTCACATGTCTCCATCTTTTAAATGCTTACTGCTTACCCAGGCAACTGGCAGGATGGAGAAACAGGTATGATTGTGTCCTTGCCATCTTAGGCTGAAATAAATGAAATAAAACATTGGATTTGTTACATGGTGAAGTCCATTATGGTTCTCTGATATGGCATAAAGTACCTCAAAACAGTGTAGATTTAAATCTGCAGGTCTCATTTCTGATGTATTTAATTTTATAAATATCAGATGCAATGAATTCAGACATAGGATTAGAGTGAATAACTATGAAGGTGTGCAGAGTGAGGGAAATTAGAATCTTTGTACTCGAAATTTGTTGTGTCTGATAGAAGAAACGGAAGACTTCTCTTAACTTTGGCAACCAGAGCAGAAATACAGTTAGCAAAATCCCTCTTTAAAACAACAAAAAAAGTTCTATTAAAGTAACAAAAAAAAAAAAGAAAAAGAAAAAAAAGAAAAAAAAGGGCACTTAACCTTAAATACCACATATGTATATACATAGATATTATATATACTAAAATTTGGAAAAAGCAATAAGCATGCTTTGTTTCCATTCAATGTCAGATTCAAGTCATCCTGCTGAGATGTGTTGCATAACTGTGTTATATACTGGCTTGGAAGGGGAAAATCATGTAGATTTTGACCCATTAGGTAACATCAGAATTTTTTATTGATTTGAAATTAAAGAGGCATTAAAGAGAGCGCTTTGCATTAACATGGGTAAGGTCAAAATCATGTAGCCTGGAAAATAAAATTGCTGAATATACAGTACACGTGAGACATGAGCATATAATAATGTCTTCATGTTCCAGTGTAGAGGGGGGAAAAGCTAAGCTTAACAAAGTTAGACTCCCCCCAGGATTTCTTATGGGATCTGAGTTTTGCTTCAGGAAATGACAATCCTACTACTCACCTGCCACAAACAAAAACAAGGAACACCTGTTGTCTCTTTTGTCTTAATTTACTACTACTGGTCCAGTTTACTCCCTTGCTTTCCTTCTGGAGACCTATGAGGACTAGTGCTTGAGTCCTTCTTGTCCTTTAGCATTTCTGATGAAATAAGTAGGTAAGTGTACTTCTAAGTCATTTCCCCTTGCTCTGTTTTGTTTAGTTTTATTTTTTTCCCATTGTTTTGTTCTTGCCCTCTTACTTAATTATCCAGCACAGTTGTAACTGCTGGAGGAGACTTGCTTAGGTGGAGTTTTGGTCTGACCCAATATGGCCATTTTTAAATTCCCCAGTTGTTACTGTCTTACAAAATTAGAAAGTCTGAACACAGGGGAAAACTTAACTGCTTGGTATTTTTTACTATCTTGCTGTGACAGGTATATTTATCATAAATTTTTCTTCTTTTTATGCCTGAGTCAAAAAAAATCATGTAGATTCTCTTTAATTGTGAGGGCAGGATTATCAAACCCCTATGTCCTGTGACTGAACGTGTTTCAGCCAGTGATGCATTGGCTGCTTCTTTTGAATAATCTGTTAGAGGTATTAAAATAAAAGGGGAAAGCTCTGTCCACAGTTCATCATATTTTTTTTTAAAGATAATTCACCATCAAATTTAAAATGAGCAATACTTCCTGTTATGATAAAACCGGCTTAAGAAAAATGGAGCTAGTGCATATCAGTTTGTCCTTTCTGTGTGGAAAAACCCACCTGATTTGGCTGCTTGTCTTTTTTCAAAGAGAGCATTCACACATCCTAGTGGTCATGTAAAAGTCACTCTAATTGTGTATAACTGTATATTCTCTGGGCAGCAAGAACAAAGGCCTCTATATGCGCTAAATATTGTTTCATTCAGGAAGTTATTCTTATGTGTATGTTTCCACAGCTATTATCAGTAGAATTGAAGGGTAGCAGCAATATCCACAAGCTGTCTGATTTCCTTCCCACACTATCAAAGATTGAAAGAACAAAGATGAAAATGTTTGGGAAATGCCTTTAACTATGACATAAATTTCTTTCCAGGAAAGGTTTTAGGAAGTTGCCTTTAATATATTGTTTATAGTATGGCACTCCTGCCTGAAAGGGTTTGGTTGTGTTGGATCTTCTAAGCATTTCCCAAGTCTGGCCTCAGGATGTCCTTCACTGGGTTATGTTCTGCTCTTGGTCATGGTAGTGGAAGCTCCAAGTTCCTGCACTGTTTCTATGTTGTTTATTCTGAATCCGTGCAGATGCATCTGAAAGCAAGCTGGAGCAAATATCTGCTAAATGCCAGTTCAACCAACTCCAGAAAGTTCAGAGGATAAAATGACATAGGAAATTATTACTCTTACAGTGTTCATTTTATTTTATAAAGTTCTGTGATTAATACAGGTTATTTATTATTGTCACTCCTCTCACAATGTTTGCTAGTGTCTGTGCCTGGGCAATTATGCAGCGGGAAACTTAAAGAAAGAGGAGCTGCTAAACCCTGTGGCACTGATGAGATGTTGGAGCCTACATTTTCAGCTCCTGTTCCTGTCTGGAAAAGCTCTCATAGTGTACATCACTTTAGGTGGCAATCCATGCCCAGTGAATGGTTTCAGACATTGCTGCGCTCCCTTTTATGACTTTATTTTGTCTAAATGTCGTGGGTCAGTTTCATGCACATCCTGGTGTAGGAACTGAAAGGAAGCCCTTGGCATGCTAGCTAGTTGGGAAAGGCAGTAAAACTGGACATCCAGATGCTTCCTTGATTAAGATCTCCAGACTGGTGTTCCCCTGGAGTCTGGGAAGTGATGAAGAGCTGAACTGTTGCCTGCAAGGACACAGGTTACCTCTCTCCTCCAAAGAACTTCTGTCCCATTCTTGTCACTGCTCCCACACCTGGGCTTCTGCCAAAGCAGAACAGCTGCAGAGACGTGTGAGCCCCTGTGAGTGAGCTGGACACAAAGAGACCCTGAGGCAGTGTGTCACTGGAGCCCCCAGGTTTGCTGTGTGGCATGTCCCCATCCCCTGTCCCCTGCCATCACTGGGCAAGGCCCTCACAGAAACACCCGATTCTGATGAGTCAATTATCCGTGTCAATAAACCGGCATTTCTATTAGTGGTCAGAAGTGCTTTTGAGGAGTAAAAAAAACTCCTCAAAACCCTTCCTATAGCATCAGATAGAAAACTTGTGAGACAAGATGTCTAAGATGTGTTGAGGTGGGTAATAACAGTGATCAGATTGGGAAAGGCCTTTCTGCTCATACACACAGCAAAGGGTCAATGCCAGGGAGTCAAATCTGCCCCAGCTGTTAGGGGAAGGAACTGCATTACACACTTTTAACTCTCAGTGCCTCATTTCTGCCCAAATCTGTCTTGTGTGTGATATTTTTTTCAAAAACGAACAGTAGACATTGCCCAAAGTCTGGATGAATGAAATACAGCATATTTGGAACTAGCTGAAAGAAGAGTTAGGATTTTTTTTTAAATTAAGCATATTTTATAAATGGGTCCTCAGCTGGAAATTTTTGAGAGATGAAAACAGAATTTTGTACATTAGGATGTTAAGATGACTTCTGCAAAAAGAAAAAAAATACCTACAAACACCACTATTAATACTTAAAACAGGGAAAAATGAGTCAGTACACACCAAATCTTACTTGGTGGACACACGCTTTGTGCACATCAGCCCTGGTTACCTCTCTGGTGCCATGTTAACTCCGCAACCTTCATGGTTTCAAGGGCAGAAGCCTCTTGTTTGCTTGTGGCAGGGGAGGCTATAAAACCACAAGATAAAAATACTTAACAGCCAACTAGCAACTCCCTTTAGAACAGGTGAGATCTGAATATCCATTACCCCACAGTGTGTGCCATCCTTCATGTCAATACAAAGTGGTGTGAAGGAAAGGCAGAAGTGCAGTCAGAAACTATGATAAAGTGGGTTTTAATCTGATTTTTACCACTCTATTAAAGCAGTAAAGTATTGCTTTCTCCATTGCAATATATATTTTTGCAAGGCTTCATACGGGCTTTAAAACAACGACATTTTTGTACCCTTTCATAAGGTATGTTTGTTAATCAGAATAAAATAAAATCCTTCCTCCTCCTTCAATTATAGTTGTAGTTGTTTTCCCAGCTGGGAGTGGTATAACTTAACAACAGCCACAGAGGGCTATGCACACTCCTCTTGACTTGTCGGGGATGACAAACAGTGGCTCCCCCCTGGATCTCTGTGCAGGGTGCAGAGCCCCACCACGGCAGGACAAGGTTGGGACCTGCACCCTCAAGATGTGAACCTGATGTTGGGATCTGCTGGGGTCGTATCCATGTCTAAATCGTACCTTGTGCCTCCCCTGGGTCGCCTCCCCCTGTTTGTTGTCACCAGGCTTAGAGGGAGGGTGCAGAGCCCCACGGGTGCTGAGCTGTGTGCTCGGCTCTCCCTGCCTCTGCAGCAGAGCAAGCACTGGTGTGGCCACACAGCTGCTCATTTGCCTAACCTGGTGGTAAATGCTCGGGGGGCATTTCTTAATGTTCTGCATGTTGGTCACAATTGATTTATTAATTAACATAGTGGTGGGAATCAAGGATCAGTGGCTTTGTTTTTCTGTCTCCCTTCCACTACCTCGCTTTTTGCTTCAGGCAAACGATCCAAAGTCTGTCCACATCCTCAATCCTGTAAAACAGGAGTGATAATACCTACCAAGGAGCTGTTTGTGAGCTTTGCTGAGCTCTTTAGCATCCTCAGCAGGAGGCAGCGTAGAAACATACAGCAAACATACTAGGTCAAAACAACCCAGTTTTAAGTCACTAAGCCCGGCCATAGCTCTCAGCCCCTTCCTGATGGTCCCACCATTCCTATAAAAAGTTGCAGCCAAAGTAGTTCTTCTGGCCCTTTTCTCCCCAGTCACTGTTCCCACACACTTTGTGAAGATGCATGCTAGTGAAAACTAACCTCTTTATTTGTATTTTTCAGGTTAATTTTCAGCAGAAGTTCCCTGAGCTAAGCGGCTGCAGAGTTTCCTGGCTGCTCATACTCAGAAGAGGCACACTAAGAGCTCTCATCTGAGCAGGTCCAAGGCTGCACCTTCCAGTCACTGAGGCATTCAGGTTAGCTCAAATTTGCTGGGAAATCTAATTCTCAGCAAAGCTTCTCCAGGTAATGATAGGTAACCTGAGCAAGCCCTTTGAGGCACATAATCTCACCATGTTTGTTAACTGTGCATCTTAACCTTCAGCACAGGTGAAAGTTTGATGTTGAGGGTTAGCAGAAATTCAGTGATCCACCATGTTTAGGAAACAATGACACACACAAATCCTATAGTGAGCCTTTTCCTGGCTGTCTGGCTAGGGATGGAAGGGAAGCAGGACTGGCTTTTGCTCTGACACTGTTGTCTTTGTAGCCCTGTCTGAGCTATGGCCTTGCAGAGGAGGAGCAATCTCCATATCTCAGCCCTGTGCTCCGGGTAAGCTCATTAAAAGCTGCGACTCAGCTGAGGTTTTCTGTAATCCCCAAGTGAATTGGAAGATAAATGGGTTATATAAGTTTGTGAAAGCCACAGAGTTAAGGAACTTTTCTGGGACAGTGACAGACTTCACTTAACACCTTGGAGACATAGTAAAGTAAGTTAAATAGAGTATCAAGAATGTCTCACATAGTCTTCTGTACTGTTGAAGACCCCACTCCCAGATAACAGGATAATATAAGCAAAGTACTTGAATCAGCATTCCTGGCTGCTAAGGTAAAGATCTAGCAATAGTGCCCATTATCCAAAGTGGTATTTCTACCATAAAAGATGGGAAAAACGTTATCTTTTTAAAAATTATTATTACAGAAGGATTTTTTCAGAATTACTTTTTTTTTTTTGTTTTGTTTAGAAGTGTATATATCCTAACAGCAATGGATGACTTGCATCACAAAGTAGTGCACTGTTAAATAAATGCAATGTGAAGAAAAGGTTAAAACAAATGCTGGGAGGTTTCTGAAAATGAAATTGATAAAATAGGTTTAATAACTAAGTGTCCTAATCCAGACAAGTGCTCCCTCGTAAAGTAAGAGAGAGCAGTAAGGGTTTTTGGTGCCTGTTCCTGTGAAGCTTGCTAGCTTTTGTTCATCTCTGAACACAACTGCGCACAATAATGGTAGCTGGAAAGAAACAGTCCACATGTGATTAAAAAGAAAGTACTGCAAATGCTATTCCTGCTAAAACGGCTCCTGGGTAGTGATGGCTGTTTTCTCATAGTGAAGTTTGTCCATTAGTGTGCATAATGAGCATCTAAAGGCATTAAATTACACAGTTGAGGAGCTAACCTTCTGTGACGGGCTAATGTGGTGCTCAACCAACAATTGATTCACTTCAAGTTCTCTTCAGGTTTCAAAAAAAGTACCACAAGATGACAGTTGGTAGCTTTTTGCTGAAGTTTAAAGAAATTACACTTGACTGATCAATGTCCAGAGAATCCCAGGACTTTTCAAGTAGGCACTGAAAACAAACCCTGCCACTACTCTTGGCTTTACCAGAGAAGTCTATGATAACATTATAAAGGTCACTGCGTAGGAAGCATGGACAAATACATCAGTTTTGGAGTATGCTTTTTCACTGTGCTGAATAGCTCTTTAAACCCAGTGGAATTACATGGTCCTAGAAGTCTAGTCTACTTCAAGGAAAATGTTCAAAATTGTCTTTTACTATGCAGTTATTAGGAGATCCTGCCATGTCTCCCAAAGTGTGTGAATATTATTCAAACTTATTTCTATATTTTGTTCCTTTTCCTGTATGTATATGATGGAAAGAAAGTACACACAACTCATAGGTCACGTTAAAATGACCTTTGGAAAATTTGAGATGCTCTCGTTTCTTCGGTGTGACGTAATTAGGTTTTAGCCCTGAGCAAAGATACTGGAAAGCTCAGTTGTGTCACAGTAGTTTGCATTATACTTTTACCTTCTTGATGGTTTACTTTCTTGATTAGGAAACACTGACTCTCTTGGGAGCTTCAGACAGAGAGTTCTCTGACAGGAAAATATACTGAATCCTGTAGATTATTGGGTTTTGTGCAGAAAAAACTGTGTGGAGAGATGAATTGCTAGAGAAGCTGATGACTTTTTTTTAAACTTGTACACAAGTAACAGGTTTTCTGGCCTTTTTTTTTTTTTCTTCTTTTTTTTTCCTCTTTTTAAAAGCTGCTTATTCAGCTGTAAAGATTTGGGTTTGCTGCTTAATTAGCTGTTTAGAATTGTACACTTTGCATAATCACTATTTGACTACACTTTGAAAAAAAAGGAAGTTCAGTCTATTCGTTACTCAACTAAAACAACCTAAAAGGCCAATCACACTTTCTGATTTCTCTTCATTGCAATGGAATTTTGAGGTAACTAATTCTTCTAGTCAAAGACACTGTGACTTCTGCCTGATCAGTATTATTTCAATCTTGTGCATGGTCTTATCTTTCAAGTAGAATTTTCCATGAGGGGAAGTCAGTATATGTGAAGATACTGAGACATGAATATTTACTTGACTTGGGGCATATGTGTGGAAACAGCAAACTGCTCTGCAATGTTCAATGTAAAAAAATCAAAACACAAGCTGGTATGCAAGTATGTATGTGAGTTCTTAATTTCCAAGATTTTTCCATGTATGCATACAAATGTATGTGTATTGAGGTACATAAAAACCTCTTTAAAATGTTTTGTACTGCTTGCTTTTCACAGTGCAGAAGGATCTGAACACGCCTGCCAAAGTTCTTATTCTGAAGAAAACTAACAATATTCTTCCCCAAATTTTTAAACACATTCATATCTTTTGTAACTGATAGCACAGCTAGCCTAATGTTATCAGCGTTCCTGTGGCATTCTCATTGGCTCTGACATATGCAGTTAAGATTAGCAGGACAGTTACAGCCCATTCTAAAATCCTCTGTCAGACTGTATTTGAAAGAACCACCTTCATCACAATCAACGCTGACCAAAACGGGCTGGGGTGTGGGACAGACATCTCCAAGAGGATTTTAGCAGAGCCCTTTCTCTGCCATCCTTTGCACTCAGATTCCTGCTCCAAGCTCTCTTTGTCCTTCCACTTGTGGTGCCTCCTGCCCAGCCCTTGCCCATCCCAGAGGGGCAGCAGCAGGAGGATTTGGGCCGGGGTGCCCTCTGCTGCTCTCGGGGGCATTTAGGGCACTGCCACTGCCGAAGACCTGGGCTGAGGGGGAATGTAGGGGTGGGACTGGGGCTCAAGCACTTCCAGGCAGGTGCTCATAAAGTTTGCAGCAGCATCCCTGAGTTCCTGTTATGACTCTTGTCTATATTGATGAAAAGTGCCTTTCATGACAAAGGCAGGAAACTTTTAACATGAAAACGGTCAAACTGTTGTCACAATTCAAAGCAAATATGAAGTCTGGATAGAAACACAATATAAACATTCCCAGGAGAGGTTTCTGAGACTTGTTATGCAGAGCAAAGTTGGCACAGTGTTCCATTTGCAACGCTAAAAATCAAATGGGTTTTTGTTTGTTGTTTTTACAATATTCAAGTGACATTTTATTTATTTTAAGGATCGGTTGCTGACGCACAATATTCCTCTGTCCAGTGATTCACATCAGATGAGCTCTCTTTCTGCAGCCACAAGTGTCTGCACAGCAGGCTCGTATTTGCAGTTGAAAAATCAATAATTAATTCATAGCCAAGATAAAGAGCTCAAGCCCATTAAGAGATTACCACCAATGTGAAGATTTTCAGTTGTATTCATAGTAAAGGAGGAGGAGACTGAGAATGTTTGCCACTTATAGTTTAGTCTACTACCTATTTTTGCTCTTTCTAAGGTGCCTATCACTGGGCTATCTAAGTAACAATAAGCTAGTCACTCAAGTGTTATACTAAATATTGGTTTCAAGATAACTTAGTATAATGAAAATGAAACTTGTTTTGACAATGATAAAAATGTTTGTTCAAAAATCTTTACCATAATTCCCAAGTGAATAAGCAGCCCTTGACTTCCCCCAAAAGAGTATCTGAATTATTTTTTATTCAAAAAACAACTTGCACCTGAGACATATAAATTGTTATCTAACTGATTACATTAATGTATCTGCAAGAGAGATCTTTCCAGGGAAAGGAATGTACAAGAGGTCAGAATAAAATTAGCAAGTATGCAAGATTAAAAGGAAAGCAATCAATTTTGAATTTGATTAAAAATGAGTGAGTTTCCATATTTCTAATATAATGTAGAGACAATGGAAAAATGCCTAAATTGACAAGCACTTGTGTATTTTATTATTTATTTTTAAAATTTTTACTTATTTCTGCCACTATGATATTTACTGTCTCATAAATCACAAGAAGTCTGTAGTCATCCATAGCATTCGGTTCTTTGCTCAAATGTGTGGCTAAGAGGCCATCAGAAAAAGAATCATTAGGCCTGCTATTTTCTGCAGCCACCCACCCTGACAGCACAGTTATCAGCAATCACTGGACTGTGCTTTCATTTACCATTTCTGCAGAGTAAATCTGATTCTCCTCTTCTCCTCCCTGCCTGGCACACAGATTTCTGCAGGGACTGTGCCCCATTGCTGTGGCTCTGCTCTAAGCCAGCCTCCTGAAACAGGACAGAGGAAAAGGCTGCTGGAAAGGTATTTTGTTTTTAATAGCTTGGTGTTTCACAGAGTGAAAGCCCTGTATAGCTGTGCCTTGGCTTGCCTGGGCTCAGCAGGGTTGTGCTGTGGCATCTTCAGCACTGCTCTGACCACGGCTGCCTGCAGGGATGCTGGGAAGGTACAGACCCAGCCAGCAGTGTGTGCAGTACAAGAGGGACCAGAAGAAATGATGATCTTATGGCTCTTTATATGTCAAGAAACACTGTACAGGGCAAGTCCTTGAGAACATCACCAGTAAACTGTCACATTAATTTAATTGATGATTGTGCTTACCTTATTACTTCTCAAACTTGCAGTAGCCGCAGAAGTTTTTTAAAAGTTTCAAAAATAGGTAGCATTGGATTGATTTTTAATATACTGCAGTTGTTCTCTCACTGGTAACACTCAGGAGTCTGAGCTCCTCAAAAAAGGAGGTTAACAAACAATGCAGAGAACTGATGAATGTTAGCAAATTCTTTATACAGAACAGGTTGTAATGGCCAGAGTCTGGAGCCTTCTGGTGCCTCAGAAGAAGGACTTGATGTCAAGGCTGGTTCTAGGACATCCCCCTGTGAGGTGAGAGAAGATGTCTGCAGAGCAGGAGAGCTGTTACAGAAGCACCTGTGGAATATCTTCCAGACTTTGGGGATTTCTCTGTGCTTTTGATAATGTGTGTTTTTCAAGTGTTGTTTCACCCTTGAACAGTTTACTATGAATTCTTGATACTTTGCATTAGAAATTGCGTGTGCTTTGGACCTTTAACTTCCATGGGTTTTTATTTTGTGCTCTAGTCAGTTTGCATATGAAGAAAATAGCTCCATATTTTAAACGTTTTCTAAATTCTAATAAAACCCCCAAACAACTTCTGGTGTATGTTAAATACTCACATTTGAAGCTCATTTCCCACACAACTTTCAGTGTGAGGAAAACTTGGCTGCTCAAAGAATCACAAAATTAATTCAAAGTGATTATAAATATAATAAATTTCTTGGCATTTGAGGTGACATTGATGCAAAATTGGGAGGAAATTCCACGAGAAGGAATTAATCCTATTTCCTACATGATTTTTCCCTCATAGAAGACAAATCTAGCCTTATTCTTTAAACAATCCCTCCTTATTCTTCCATTTGACTATAGTTTTTAGTTTAGTTTTCTTTAAAATGTAAGTAAAAATATTAGCTAGGAGGTTTCTGAATTACAGGTCAGCAGCTGCAGCACAGAAGCCTTTGGCAGAACATGGATCTGGAGCTCAGAATTAAGTGTAGTCCCTCAAAGAATCATTTCAGCAATGTGTGAGTAGAACTGCTCTGCAGCTTACTGAATCTTAGTCACTTGTGCTTTGGCTTTTGCAACAGCCACGTGAAAAAGAAAGGGTTATTTATTAAGAACAGAACAGTTCCCTTTTAGTTCTGTAGCAATCATGTCTCTTTTTTTCCAGTCCATGGAAAGTGTTATCTCAGGCAGCTTTGTGCAGGAAGTTCTGTTTATCACTTCCTCACAGTTGCAGTTTGTCTAGGACTTAAATATATGATATCAGATTGCATCAAAATGTGGGCCTTTGTGTGCTTAACTCATCAAAGGAGTGGACCCTCAGGACTTGATATCACTTCACTGCATATGCAGTCATGTAGCAAAACAAAGTCTATCTAAACAGGACAGGACTATTTCTGTTGGTAGTGTAGCAAAGCTAGCAGAATTGGTGTAGTTTCAGGTATCTGCACTGTTTCACTTCTTGTTTTTAAATTTATCACTTTTTAAAAAGTGACACGGTTTGCCTGTTTTTACTATGTAAACTACAACGAAAACAAAAATATTGCTTCTACAATCAAAAAAACTCAAAAACCCCAGGCTCAGATGGGGTTTACTTCGTGTACACTGTCAGGGTGTCTGCTTATGTTTAAAAAAAAAAAAAAAAAGAATGCTAAAGTTTTGAATTCTCGTCTTTTCAGCCGGCAATTGCTCCCACAAATCTGAAATGGTGGAGGGTTATCTAGACAACTGTGTGTCAAATAAGCTTAATGTGGCCGTAACAAATGCCAACAGAAACTGCAGGAGCTTGGGTACAGGTTACCAGCCTGCTCTCCCACCTTGGCGGCTCTGTTTCTATTTTCTCCAGCCTTGCCAGAGGAGTTCCCTTTCCAGCAGAGCAGGCTGCAGTGCCAGATGTTGTCTCAGGGCAGCCACAGGAAGTCTATTCAAACTGTGGAGCAATACTTCTGCTCCCAGCAGCAGCTCCTCTGTGCTGACTCTGGTTTTTAACACCACCCTGCCCCACGCCCCTCGCAGGACCTCACCCAGCTGCCCTGGCCCTCCTGCTCCACACAAGTTGGCTTCGTGCTGGCTGATAAGTGTCCGGGCTGGGAAGCTGCAGCTTCAGCTCCACTTCTGCTCCTTCCCACACACTTCTGGTGTGTGTTTTAACCATGTGATAGATGCAAACCTGAGAATATGAAATTAAGATAGTATCCACTTCAAGGTCCGTGATGTAACACGCCCTCTGATTAGTAAAATCTTCTAGTACTATACAGGGGAGGAAAGAGAAGCTTAAATTACTCAGCAGTAGAAGACAAAGTAAAAGTCCCTCTTCTCTTCAGATCTCTTTTTTCACCTGAGAAAGAAAAAAACGTTGTTATTATTAGAAGGTGGACAGAGAAACTGATTGAGGGCTTTTTCCTTCTCCCTTTTCCAGTTATTTTAACTGTGTATTAATTGATGAACACGATTGGGAGATTGCTCCAAATCCCATCAAGCAACTGCTGGGGGAGGCAGGCAGCAATGTGACCTGAGCAGAGCCATCCCCCCTGAGCAAAGGGCTCCAAAGCTGCAGGGGTGACTCGATCTCCGGGCAGCTGCTGGCAGGATCCTGTCAGTCCTTGAATGCAAGCTGGGCAATAATCGAGTTTTCCAATTCCGCTGGTCTCCACTCTGCCCCGCTATGCCAAGGAAACCCTGAGGGCGCTTCCTTGTGTCTTCCTGCCTCTGCTTGCTGCCTCCTACCACTTTCTGCACAGAAGGGGTGGTCTGGGCCTTAGCACTGAGTACAGCTGAGGAAATCTTTGAAAAATGCAGGACATGCTGCTGTAACTTTGAGCCTTGACAATCCTTCGTGAGGAATGAACTCTCACTTTTGGCCAGAAAACAGGAAAGTGCATAAAACCAAGGACTTTTTTAAAGAAGTTGAACTTCTCTCCCTTTTTCTTTCAGTTAGATTATATAGCAAAAGTGAAAGTCAGGAACCTGGCTCAAAACAACTTGTCCTGCTCTTCAAAATAGTTTTACTTCGAAAACAGCAGTACTTTGCAGGAAGTTAGTGTGCACTGCTGCCTCATGAAGAATATGTCCCTTTTCACTGCGCTGAGGGAAACCCTGCTTTTGTTAGTCAATATGGATAATCGGTGCTGTGAAAAAGACTTTACAGCTACTAAACAGCCATGTAGTTTTTACATACACACATTTGCACAGTGAGAACTGGAAGTTTTGTGTGGTTCTGCTTTGTGGAACCTCACACTACCCTACAACTGCACTCTACAACTCAACTGCCCCTTTTTGGAATATTTTTTTTTTTTTTGTATTCATAAAGTCTTAAATATTTAAATAGATGATGGTGCCCTGTGTCAGTGAGGATGTACAGCAGGTCCGCGTCTCTGGAGAGTCTGTGGCTTGTGGACTCATGGACCCGAGTGCACCTGAAAGGTCTGAACAACCGAATTACTAATCAATCTTTCTAATTAAGCCAATGCCTTTAAATAGAAATCTTTTGGTGGTTCTTTTAATAGTTGTTTATTTTTATTTTTAGAGGGATTGTATTTCTTTTTTTTTTTTTTTTTGGGGGGGGGGAGCGTCAGTGTCATCCAGTTTGGGGTTTTTGGGTCCTGATTCAGAGCCCCATATCTCCACTTGGAGAAGGATGTAAGGTGATGTCAGCTCTGCTTAAATCCAAGCAAGGTTAGACAGGAGGAAGAAGCACCAGCTTAATGATTTCTTGGCTTGGGGATGCTGTAGGACTCCCGGAGACGCTAATGAATGTTAATTTAAACTTCTTATCACTACACTAGCAAGACCGTTCACACATTTTCCAGAGCCACCACAGGATTTAGGCTGTTGTCCTAATTGCCATTGTTCTGGCTGCTAGCTATTATATTTACCACAAGCTGTTTTCATCTTGTTGGGAGCATGGTGCTAAACTGAAAAACACCTATCTTAGCAATTTGCTGCCTTCTGGAAGCTGAAGCAATTACAGTGGAGTATGCAGACAAGCTTCTATACAATGTGTGTAAATTTCTGCCTGTGGTTCCAATAGATAAATTTGAGTTCCTGGAACCGTGTACTTGATTAGAAATGTAGGCTCCATAACATAAAGCGCAGCACACAGTCTTTCTGGAAATGTTAAAGTTCTTTTTATTTTATTCTTTTTGAAAGATTAAATAGAACAGATTTACCAAGATCATGGTAAACCATCAAGCCTGATCAGGGCTGAACTTATCCTACAACACAGCCTAATGGTGGACCCATGACCTCAGTTGGTGTCTGGTTTCACTCAATGACTCTCAGAGATGGATTTCCATATCCCACAGAAGTTGTAGCTGCTTAGAAGACCACAACATTTCCACACTCATGGTGGTACCAGTCTGGAAAAATACTTCAGGCAAATAAGAGCAAAGGAGAGAAACCCTTCTCATCTCAATCCAAAAGAAATGGCTACCTTAATCTGGGACCAAATTTTTCTCACTTAATGGAGTTTGGTGTTAGATTGGCTACTTCTGGCAGCTACATGGCATGAAAAAGCACAGTCCCCTTTCAATCTTTGTGCCACAATTTTCTGCTGCCTTTTGTGCACCAGGAGCAATGGCTGTCTGACCCAGCAGCCAGCCAGCTAAGAGAGGGACATAAAAAAGAAAAGCAGTTGTATCCAATATATTTTCTGCTGTTCTCATTCTTTGATCCAGTTTATGGAGAGGTCAGGAAATTTTTGCCCTGGGCAACAGATCCAGCATTTTGGGCAACAAAGCTCTATAAGATTATGCTCAGCAGTAAGTTAAGATTAAACCTCAAATGTCTGACTTCCTAAATTGCTTTCTTCTTTATCATAATTTTAGGTACAGCTATTAACTGGCTTTAAAAAGGAAATTCATATCACAAGTCATAGACTTTTATTTAGAGATTAATTTGTCCTGGAAAAAAACTTTCTAAGTTTAAACCAAGCTTAAGGTTGCCAAAGAAGTTTGGTTACATGTATATTTGTTTCATTTTTCATACTCATCTTCACTTCCTTCTTTTGCTGGAATATTTCCAGCCCCATCAGAACCCAAAAGTACCAGAAATAAATCCGAGACACCCAATTTTGGAGTTTGATATTGGATGAGGTATTTGGTACAAGGAGTCTATGCTTCAGGCACTCCCCTGTGAGTTGGTTGAAGCAGGGAGATCACAGGTTCAATCCATGTACAGGCCATTCACTAAAGAGTTGGACTCAATAACCCTTGTGGGCTCCTTCCAACTCAGAATATTCCATGATTGCCCGTAGTTAATCTGTGGTTCCACACTGCTGTGGTGATCAGAGCTGTTTGTGAGCACAGAGAGGCTCTTTAGGAGCAACAACAAAATGCTGTCTTCAGTAAGACATTTGATTTTTTTTTTCTTTAAGATCTAAAAATTAGCAAGTCTTGAGCAAGGAGTATATTCATGTTTGTATTCAGCAGTGTGACTTGCTGGGCAGTGCATCTATAAGCTACATGTCTGGCTCTGAATTCGAGCATGGAAGGGATGATCTGACCCTAAGATCAGAGATCCTGGCTCTGGAGATCAGCTTGTCCTCTCACATGGTCATTTTCTGGTGACCCAGTCTGAGTGTTCTGCACATGGAGAGCTGTGCTCCCAGATGCACAGGAGAATGGTTAATTTGAAAGGTGGGACATAAATGAATGTCTGAAGGGTAGCCACAGCTTCTCATCAACCTTGACTCCAGTTAATGATCTGAAGAATGTGCTTGTTATCTTGGGGAATGGTGAATCAATTCACCTGCCACTTTTAATTAAAGTTTTGCTTTTTAGAACTTGTATTTACTAAAATAAATAGAATGAGTGTAGGAGTGTAGCACAGAGCCAGGTGTTGACAAGGATTTTTTAGCACTACAAGAATCCTCAGCTATTACATTAAGACCACATAAAATTCCATGGTCTTTCTTCAGCCAAAAGATAGCAGGAGGCAAGGGTGTAACTTATTACAGGTATGAATAATAAATTATTAACACATTACCTCTTTTCATGAGTTAGCACTTGGAATATATCCTGATAGATTTCATGAGTCAAATTTTTGAAAGGGCTAAATAAATACAAAAATTAAAATGTTTAACCTTGGACATGCTATTAGTTAGAAATTAAAACAATACAATCAAAACTAATTGCAGCAAACTATTCAGCAAAGCACTTTGCAAAAGAAAGCCTCACAAGTAATTAGATTCCCAGAAAAAAATTAATCACAGCTACCTCAGCAGTTAAAAAAGACAAGTATCAAAGTTTATTATAACATTGCTGTGTAAGGGTTTACATATTTCTCCATTGTGCTTAAGAAGAATAATTTAAAAATTATTCTCAAGCAAATGACAAAGCTCTTTATAAAGTGCTATTGTACTCACTGAGTCATTTGCCTTCATCATTAGACAATGACTAAGCTATGTACCTGTATAAATAAATTACCATCATACAATTACTGTATTATTCTGTTTTTAAATTTTCATAGTATTGTCCACTTTTACATTTTGTGGTGTTGGAAAAGCTATCTACAAAAAAGAACATCTGCATCCACATGTGAGTTTAGTCAAAAAGACTGACATTGAGGTCAAAGGCATTTTCATTGCAGTGAGTTCTAATGACAAATGAAAGATTACTTTGAACTTAAAGCCAGTTGGACCTCCAACCTAAGTATTTTTGTTGTAGATGCAAAACCTGGAAACTGGAATTGTTCCTAGCTGCTTCAGAAGCACTAAGAAAACCAGAAGCTGAGTGAACTGAAGTAAGATGATGTACTTTCAGTACCTGGCATACTTATCATTCTTAGACAAATGTTTGCCAAAAAAAAAATTATTGGTTACCGAGGTGTTGTGACGTACAATTGACACAAGACCTTTGAAAGCCTAAGCAAATGTGTTTGGGTTATGACTGGATATGATGCATAGGCCACATGTGTTTCTGAACAGTTGCATTGCATTACTGTAGTGGGTGAGGTCCTAAGATTGGATTTGATATTGAATATAAACCAGCATTAAGAAGTTCAAAGTTAGTTCCACAATTTTAAGAGTTTGACAGCAGTCCTTGTTGAGTAAGTTCACATCTGGTGAATTGTGCATAGAAGGCCTATGCCTGTATAGGTCTAGCATAAATCACCTATGTGGTGATTTATGCTAGACAAGAGGTTTTGTAGGTGACAAACATTCTTCACACCAATAATTGTTTCAAAATCTTCTTTTGAAGCTTTGAGTTTGGAGGTTGGTTTGGTTTTTGAGGGTTTGTGTAGATCTCTCTGCTTCCAGTTTGTGAGTATGGTGCTTCTAAGCCTATAAAAACCAGGACTCTGCTAAACACTCCCTTTTTTACAGCCTGTCTAGACCTCTAGAAATTGGGAGTGTCCAGCACTTAACAACTGATGGCTGAGTGTGTGTATAGACTTGGTTAACTGCATAAATGCCATCTCAATCCTTAACTCTGATTTTTTGGCACTAGTCAATGAATGATTTCCTTTTAAATTAATGAGCAAGTGCAGTGAGGAATATCTCACCAGGTCTGCTGTACTGTACCATTATCAAAAGGTAAATACAAGTACACCAGCCAGAATCATCATAGATTCATAAAATATCCTGAATTGGAAGGGACCTGCGAAGATCACCAAGTCCTGCACAGGAACATCCCCGAGTCACACCACGTGCCTGAGAGCATTGTCCAAACACTTCTGTTTTGTTGAGTGGGCAGTTGTCACCTGTAGCAAGCAGTTTTCCTCACTGCACAGCCTGGGCATGCCTCGGGGCATGGCAGAAGCCACCTGGGTCCCAGTGCTCAGGAGGAATGAGGCACACAGTACAGCAGGAGACTGGATGTGTGCAGTGAGCTGTGCCCACAGAGCCTCCCCAGATGAGCACCTGTCTAGGTGAGAAGGTTGTGCTGGGGATGCCCAGGTGAGGGATGTTGGTCCTGCTCCTGCAATGACCCCTGTAGCTAAGGAAGAATTGAAGGGCTCAGGAAAAAGTGTTCTGAGACTCTCGAAGATGTTGACTGCCACTGGCATGGGACTCCAAGATGCCCCAGCAATAAGCATCTCAGGGAAGCACTCAACTATTTAAAGTGATCTTAAAATGCTTACTATCTTGCAACCAGTAGAAATGTTGAAGTAGCAGGCAGGGAGATGGGGTCCCTTATTTTTCTGGATGTTTTGGAACTGTTTCAGCTCTGACAAAGCAGATCCTATTGTGAATGATGAGTTTTCTTTAAGTCTGCTTGCAAGGGGTCATCCTAAAACTGAGAGGTAATCCTGTCTCTGTCTCTCTGCTAAACTAAGCTGGGCTTCAGTCCAGCTGTCAAAAAGGGAAAAAGGGGGAAAAAAAGAGAGGGGGGAGTTTATAAAACTTATTAGAACAAAACAAGAATGTTCAAATTACTTTTTTTTTTAAACACATAACTCTCTGGATTTGAACTAGCTACTTATTGACCAAAGTTTATTATTTCTCTCTCATTTTTAATCCCATTGATGATGAAGTTTTTAAGTAGTATTGGTTAATTCTTCTTTCTTATTAGAACATTTCCCTTCCTCTTCCCCCTCTTCACCTCATGCTTTATATTTACAGAGAACATCAGGTAACAAGGCAAGCCTGGCTTCTGACCAAAAAGGTATTTTAACTAGAGATTCATTAGTGTGTACAAAAACAGCCAGCCTTGTTTAAAAGCACTTCTTACACAAGAAGAAAGGGGTTCAATTACCATATTTCATTTAAAGTGAAGATTAAACATCTTTACCAGGACAGTGCACTAATCCCATGAATCTTATTTATGTTGAAATGTAGTGCTATTGGCAATAAACAGCAATTTGAGAAGTCATAACCCAAGGAAATAATTGTCAAGTGACTTTAGAGCTCCCTATAAATTTCCTCTTCATGACTTTGGCAGTAGTGCTCAACAACAGAGTTAAATATTTGTTTTAGGTGCTCCTGTCTTTAACAGACTAATTAAAAAGATGGAATTCTTTGATTCTATCTCAAATAATTTTACTTCTAATCTCTCTCAGGCAAAGTCAGCTCTGTAAATGGAATGAAACATTTTTTTTTTTTTCTGAATAGAGACTTTACAGTATAGCAATAAATTCAAGCACTGGGAAAGTAAATGCAACTGAAGTACCCTTAATGATGCTATTGTGTAGTTGTTATGGTTGTTATCCCATTACACAGACCTTTACCTTGAAGGCCATAAATTCTTTGAGAAATAATTCTAATGGGAAGGTACATTACTTAAACATTGTGTTTCAAAATGATGAAAAAGATGATTTAAGTTTGAAAAACCAAGTCACACAAACTGAAGTAGTAATAATGGAGGGAAATTAAACTTTAGCCTATCATGCAAACCTTCTAAATTTGTATTTCCTGAGAAATTGTGCAATGGAGCAGTTCCCAGAGCTGATTCTTGTAATTTGCATCACACATCATGCCTGGGACATCAAGGATCAGGCTCCCATTCTGCTCTGCACCTGCAACCTTAAAACCAGTACCTGAACCAAAAATTGTCAGTCTAATTACCTGACCCAACACCCACTGAAGTCAATGGAAGATTTTTCATTGATTTTAATGATTTAGTTCGGGAGCTAAGTAAGTATTTCTAAGACAAAAATCAATATTGTCCCACAGTGGTAATGTTTTCATGTGCTTCTATTGATCCTTTTGACACAGATTACAGGCTCCCTTGGCACTGTCAACACACCAGGTTTTAACAAACTGATTTGATTTATTAACACCTTTGATTAACATTTGAAGTAGCAAGTATTTATCAAATGTCAGCAAACAAATGTTCAGCAGACAGATCACCACGAAAAAATGACTTGTTGCACAATGTAAGCTGAAGTTCAATAGGAAAAGGCTTTCTGTAAAATTGGTTTATGTGAGAGCCCTACCATGATATGCACAGCATAAGCTCGGTATTGGAAAACTGTGGGGTTTTTTAACCAACTATATCATCAGGCCTAAAAAATGCTCTTACCTCTCCTGGAGTACCTTTACTAACCTCCTTACATGAATGGTGAAAAAAACATTGCCATGACAGCATGGTTGTAAAAATTATACCAAATTTTTCAAATCCAACGGAACTTGCTTAGTCTGTCAGTTATGCTTTATGATGTTATAACCCATCTTCTGAATAAATACAGTGACATGCATCATTCTCTTTCAGAAAGACTGCAATCCATTGCTGTGTTTGAAGCATTTGACTTACAAATGGAAGTCCTGGGGCATCAGAAGTGGGACTGGTTGTCAATGATATTTACAATGTGATTGTTCAATTGACAGCCCTGTAATTTAGCTTTGCCCCTTTATAAACCAACCAAAACCCTTCAGTCATTTCTTGAGAATGACTCTGACGTCTCTAATTCAACTTGATTTTTGTATAGCTATTTGAAAAATAAATCATTCATACAATTTAACAATTGTATAGTAGCAGTCTAATGGTGCACACCTTTCTAACTACATCAAAGAAAATCTACTCTTTTGTGACATGGTATTGTTTCTCAGTGTACTTATAGTCACCAGAATGATCACCAAGTTTAAAATATCATTTCCTCCCTTCAAAAGGATCTTTTTCTCCTGGAAGAATATTTGAAATCTTTCAGAATTTTCCTGATCCAAACTTAAAACGACAAGTTATAGCTGACACAGACTAGGATGGGCTACACTCATTTGTATTTTCCAAACCAATATATAATTTGCTAATGGAATTGGTAATCATGTATAACACATAACCTCTTACAGTATGAATATCTCCAACAGTTAAATCGATCATAACAAAAATGTGGATATCATGTAAATCTTATCAGGATCACTAAAATAATGGGACCTCTGTTTACAAGGTGTCGATTGGTTTTAGAGGCTTTGATAATGACTCCAGACAGTCAATAAATACAGAGACTTTTACATAGCCAGTAGGAGCCGAACTAAACTATCTAATCTTTTTAAAATGACAGACAACACAATGAACTCTGAACTTAATCCCTTCCAAACATTAAGGAGACAGTTCAGTGCTTAAAGTACTATTCAAACTCAAACCCTACATTAAACAAAAATCATTAAGTGTCTGATTTAAACACACAGGAAAATTCAGAGGTAAGGCTGATTTTCCTTCCCCATTGTGCCTGGGCAGTGGTCTGTGGTGGGCTCCAAGTCTGTCAGTGGCTTGTCTTGGGCAAGGAAAACATCTCTGTGCCTTTTGAAAGTTTGCAGTCAAAGCACTGGAAAAAATCCTCAAAACTGAAGACTTAATTGCTTTTAGTCTCAGTCAGGCAAAATTTCCCCTTGGGTTTTGAAGCAGACATGGGAGACAATGTTATATGCTACATTTCAAGTTGCAAAATTTACACTGTTGGGCTCATAACCTCTGAAAACGATACATTGCCTTTAAGAGAAAAAGGAAACTGTAAATGTAAAGCTCATGTTACACTAAGAGATGGGGGAGGAGGGTGGCAGGTAATGGCTAACATACAAGTGGTGTATATATGAGCATATAAATATATTAAATCACCCTTTATTTCAGCTTGTAATTTTTTGAAATAGATAATAGGACCATCCAACTGTAGGACAGTTTCATCCAGTAGTAATAATGTAAGAGGAGAAAATAGAAATATCTTTTAAATTATCATTAGCAATTCTTCTGAGATAATTGTTTGCTTTCTAACATTATTCGAATCCCTATTTGCAGTGTGAATCTGAATCCTTCCAGTACCCCTAAAAGTTCATTATTACCCTGTTTTCCATGAAATGCATCTTCTCTGTGCCTTTTGTTAGTTTGTCTTATAAATGTACCTCTCTGGATAATGGAAAGATGAATTAATCTGTTCTAAACTTTTCAGTGCATCTCTTTTGCTCCCTGATGTAAAACCTGATGTGAAAAATGTTTTTGTTTTTTTCTTAATGTGACCCAGATATCTTGAATGTCTTTCCTGGTTAATTGGAGATAGGATGTATTAAGTATCTGAATTTCTAATTAATGAATTCCTCTGAATAGATAATATTTCCTGGAATCTTAGTATCTCAGGTAGATTGCTGTATGCAAATGGGGAAATCCAATTTAAATAATCATTTGGACTTCACATTTTTTAATTACCAAAATCTGCTTACATTGTAGAATGCGATTTGTTTTTCTACAATTTTGCAATTTTGTTTTATAGTCTCCTCATTGCCTTGGTAAATTTCAGTATGTAAATGGCTTCAAATATTTTATGTTTTAACAATGGTTCTTAAGTCAGGAATTTCTGATATTCCCACTAGCTGAGTTTTGCCATGATTAAGTATTTAATCTTGTCTTTCCTGCAGTGCTTGATGAGCAGACTATAGCTTCTTGTTGTTGAGTTGTCACTCAGATGAGCTACATTATCAGGACAGCCTTAATCTTACAATGGATTGTTATCTGTGTTCTCAAGATGAGATCAACCAGCAGAAGTGAGAGTGTGAGCATTATTTGGCATCAATGTGTGATATTTTAAACCATTTTCTAAAGCCTGAATTTACATGAACCGAATACAAACTCTATCTTGATTTCAGACTCCAGTTATGCTAATAGATTTTCCTTACTGAACACAACATTTCAAGATATCCTAATTTAAAAACCCTCTAAATTCGTACTTTAGAATATTTTTTATTTTTTATGTTTGGCTGACAGTTTTTTGATAATCAGTACTTTCTCTGGTGATCATTTGTGGTAGAATTAGTGGAATTTCATGACAGCCTATTATATAGCACTTTTCCTTAGCTAGAGTTGCCTTTCCTTTCCATGGTGGCCTAATTAGTATTTCCTGAATCAGAGAATAGCTGAAACATTATGAAACATTAGCTGAAACAAATAGCTGAAACATTATGAAACATTTCATGTTTCATAATGAAAAAAAAGGAAGATAAAGAACCAGAGCTCTGCCAGGTCTGTGCTGAATGAAAATCCACAACTGCCAACATATTTGACTTCTGGCTTTTTCCTTCTTAATTTCTTAAAAACTTTTCTTAGTCATTCTAATAGATTGCTTCCTAAATCTGCCCATGATTTGTTACCATGCATTTAAGGACAAGTACTGAAGTACATAAAAATCTTACAATAGGAAAGTTTGTGTTAAAGAGCTGTGCAACTGGTTGTGAATAACATCTAACCAGGATCCAGCTACAGCAGAACCTACAAGTGTCTGTAAGATTTACTGCAGCATCTTTTACTCTCAGAAGCTCCTTGGTCCATGCTTTCTCTCCTATTCTCTTTCCTCCACAATGAGTTCCCAAGGTGTCCCTGTGCCATGGGGTGCTCTGGAACGTGCTCCTGGGGCTGGCCTGGTGACACTGGTGTCCTGGCCTGTGAGTGTGCTGCTGTGTTGGGTCTGCCTGCAGTGACTCACCTTCAGTTTCTAAAGCATGGATCTCTCCTATCATTTGCAGCAGCCTCCCAGCACGGTGTTATCCCCCAGTGTGGCTCAGAACTGGTGTCTGTGGAGGTCCTGCTCTCCTGAATGGAAACCAAGTATTGCTTTTTGTATAAAATCCCAGGCGTGCCATGGCCAGTGAGCTTCCAAACCAAGAAAGAAAATTTTTTTTTTTCTTCCAAAAAAGAATAGCATTTACCAAATCTTTAATTCCAAACAGTGCAGCAATTTCACTAGGAGTACTTATCTGTTTTCCAATTTTTTAATTGATCAGTACTCTTACTTCGCCTGTGTGTGTATTTATAGCAGTGTAACACTAAACCAGATTTGCCTTTGTTTTTGTGATTTGTGCAGTTTTTTCTTGAACAGGAAAACATTCATTATCAAATGTTGTGAGAACAATACAGTAACTGGAGGTTATTTTATATGAAAATATTGTTGATTGTTCCTCCTCTTGAAATCTCTCTTGGCAGCTCACTTCCTGCCAAATGAATCAGCAAAAGCTGCTCATGAAAGTTGTTAATATATAATACAATCACCCAGCACTGCACTTGCTCCTTATCTATAAAGTCCTTTTGTGATCAATGATTCACATCACCTTTTGATTATAGTCTCTGAGCACAAACAGTTTCTTAATATAAATTAATGGCCTTGGAATTTCTAAACAAACATTCCCTTTTGTTTAGCATCATTTCCTATTTTCATACCAAAACAGAGTCTTATTGTAATTGTTCAGTTTTCACTGGAAAAAGTGTTTGTGGCCTGGAATGTTCTCAAAAAATAAGCGGTTCCTTTCAAAGCTAATAGTGTTGATTTCCATGGTCTAACGTGCCGTGTTAATTGAATATAGCTAGGAAATATTACAAAAAAGCAGTTAGTGTGGTGTGACACTTTAAACAATGATTCTTGTACTCATTTACTGGAAAAGAGATTTTTTCTTGAAGTCTAGTATTATTTGACAATGTTGTTTCCTTGGTTGGTTTTTCTTTCCTTTTTTCATAGTAATAAGTCCCAGCTATCTAAGCAGCAGATAGTCAAGGTACTTCCTTTAAATTTCCTGATTGTTGTTAACACTACTGAATAGTCATGGGCTCTTCAGCAAAATGAATACCGAAGGTTTCCTCTGGCCAGGTCTGACTAGAAGAACAATTAAATACCAGCCATCATGCAGTGGTAACCAAATGCTAACTGTTCCCTCATACAAACTTCAGGGAAGCATGAGTGGAGAATGTAGCAGAAGCATAAGCCTGACCTGCACAGAACTGCACAAAAAACCATCTGATAATATTCCTTTCTAAGGCAGAGTTATTTCACTTAAATCAATTAGGTGGAGTTCTAACTAAACTGAAGTAAGAACCTGAGAGACTGAAAATGCCTATGGAGATATTTAGTTTAATTAATTATTAGCTAAAGCGATTCAAGCCTATATTCAGACAAGGTTGGTTTTTTTCTTCCTGAAGTATTAAAAGAATAAAGGCCACCATGAAAATGATCAAACTTGTTAGTGGGTTGTTCACAGTAGTTTCAATTAAAGCATTTCAGTTTGCAGTGAGAACAGACTCAGAGTGGGCACCACGTCTGTCACTCACTGTGGCTCAGCTGACAGCAACTCATCAAGGTGGGACCACTTGGCCATCACCAATCAGATGTCTGTCATGCACTCATCCTAACATCAAAAGGAGTTTTAATTTCTGACTTGTTCCTACTCCAAACTAGAACAGGGACTATTTTTCTCAGGAAAGTTCTCCTGGGTTACATAAGGAATACTAACACTCTGGCTATCTAAGAGTGGATGCTCTTAAAAGTGTGGAGAAGTAAAAGCCCTCCTGTTCAAGGAAAGTAATGTCCTCCAGAACAAACTCTGAAATAGAGCTCCCCACTGCCTATAATGAAGCAAAGCCCTCAGGCTCCCAGGGCATGCCCTTGACTCAGGGTTTTAATCAATGCCTGTTCCTTAAAAGTGCTGGTAAGCAGAGAGAAAAATTTTTATGCATCAGTGTTTTTGTTCTGTGGAATGATAAAGATGCTGCTTTGTAGCATAATTGAAACGGTATGCTAAAAAAATATTGTTTGTATGTTGCAATGAAAATGAAATAGTACTTGTTCCTCAATGGCACCTGGCATTATATAAACACATGTAATGACAGACACTCCCCTCTCCTTCCCACTGCAGTCAGACTGAAGTGCCTCTGTTCAACCAGTAGTTTTGATGCCTTTATTGATTCTTACAAAGATAACATCAGCACCAGCTGAGGATCTCTCCAGATATTTTTAGGCACTTGTAAGATGTCAGTGAAACGTCAAAAGCAAGTTAGTGATTCACTGCCCTCCTAACAGGAGCGATGTGTGCTTTCTTACAATTTACCATAAATAAACCCCATGTGAACCCCCAGATGTGAACATTGTTCATTTGGTATTTCGGTGAGGATTGTTATATACACTGTCCAATTCTTAAATCTAATGTAATTAAACTAAAAAAACTGCATTTATAATGCATTTATTATTTTGACTACTATTCAGAAAATATAATTCACTTAAATGCTCTGAAATAAAAAAAAGTTAATCTCCCTGCTGATACCTAATGTACTGGCTGTATATTAGGTAAAAAGGTAAAAGGCAAAAAATGGCAGTGGTAATTCCATCATCTCCTCATCTGCCTGTTTTCCCCAATAATCATTTCTTGCTACCATGCTTTATCTGAGGGGTAGAAATGGGTCTGGCCATCAGAAAAACAGGCAGAAGGGGAATGGGAGCAGTCAGTTCAGTTTATAGGGAGAATGAGCTGGTTTGCAAGGGTACAGTTTGGGGATGAGCCCAGAAAAGAAGGCAGTAGCAGAGCAGGAGATGCCAGAGAAATGACTAATGGCATTGTTGTCCTTGTGGAGGGATGTAAAGAGGAGATATCTGGGCAATGACCAATGAAGTAATTTGTTATGGATGGCATTGCATGTGAAAATTATCTATAGTAATTCCATTTGAGGGTGGACCTTTTCCCCCTTCTCTGTTTTCCATGATTCATTCAAAATGGATTCCAATCCAACTGGGAAAGAAAATGAAACAGACTCAAAGCTGCTAATTGTGCACTGGCAATTGCAAAAAAAGGAAGTAATCTACACTGGAATTGCATACCCAGTAAGGACCCTACTCTACAGCACATTACACTTTTTGTTATATGTTCATGTTTAAAGTATCAACACAGGCAGGCAAGATTTAAACTAGCAGTTCTTGGCCCTCTGGTATCCCATTAGGGTTGGGGAAGAGTAGGAATTAGGGGAGGAAGGGGAGAAAGGACATGGTGAAAGTGGTTTTGCTTTAGATAAGCCTTGCATCCTGTTTCACAATATTGTTGATAATTTGCCTCAGTTTCCCCTCTTACTCTCTTCTGAGCTGTGAACTGTTTTTACACCTTCAGCAAGAAATAGGTGCTTTGGATCATTTTTTCAAAGGAAAATCTCAGGATGATTGGAAAGATGGCAACAGCTCTATATCTTACAGGGCCTGAGGTTTCTGCCTGTCCAGATAATGAAATACTTCCTTCACAGAAATAGTGGGAATTTAACCAGCACAGAAAATACCTTCTCATTTTCTGCTAGGGACTTCTAGAAGAAGCCTTCTCAGGCTTCTTGACCTGGTTAAATCTGAACTAGTACAAGTATGATACCTCAAAAATTATAATGTCTACTGTCCTTTTCCGTGTGGAGAGTACCATAAATTAAAAAAAAAATTACTTAGCCTTGTCTTTGGTGACAAACTATTTAGTTGCAGCCTCCAAGTACGTTATGTATAGTCGTGAAGCAAAGATACATCGTTCTGCCAGAAGCAGATGTCAAGTGCCTATACTGAATTTGTCCCTTTGTCTTTTTACAAAAATACTTTATTTCCTCGAACAAGGCAGTTCTCTAAAGCCTTTTGAGAGTGGCCCTGAGCTCAGCTGGAAACAGGAAAAGCTCCTGTGTGACTGAAAGATGTAGATGTTGGGCACATCTAATCAGCACTGGAATTACGGTGTGGAGGAGCAGATGGCAGACGTGGGGAAGGGGCGCACAGGCTGGGCAGACAGCACAGGGTAGAAGCACGGTCATCTGCAGCAGAAAGGGCTTCTGGCAAGTTTTAATGTACTCCTGCCCACAGATCTGAGGTCAGATACAAATCCACCACTGTACCTTGATTCATCCTCTGGATGTCATGGTCATAGGTTCAGTGGTGGTGTAAAACACTCCGGAGAGCTGAGCAGCCAGGCCTGGTGCAATTTGGTCTGATCCTGTCCAGAGAACCAAGGTACTTCAACACCCACTGCCACAACTGGAAACTGTAACATCTGCCTATTTCTTGGTCATTCACCTTTGCATTTGTTTGCTTCTTCCTACATTGTTTTGCTTTGTTATTAAACATATTTCTTTCCAGGCAGCTGTGATACCAACAAGAACATTTGCACAACAGATTCAGAGTCCTGTTTATTTTGGTTAGCTGATTTCCTACAGCAAACTACTGTTTAAATTTTTGGGAGAGGAGGAAGAAGAAATTTTATCCAAAGCCTCTGTAAGAATCAAACTAATTTAAAAATCACATAAATATATTCAAAAAAGCATTTTGTATAAATCGCCATGCTTCCATCACTGCATTCTATTTTTATTGCCAGCCACAGTGTGTGATGGCTGGGTGTAAGATGTCTGAGGCATCCCTGATGTACCTGCCCTGCCTCTGCTCTTCCACAGTGGCAGTAGATGTACTTTCTTCTATCACACGAATAAGCTTAATCTTGTTATAATAGTTGCAGTTTACTTTCACACTGTCACCTCATAATTGTTACATTAATTCTGAATCCAGTGACTGTTAAGATTAGAAATTAGGAGTTTCAACATCCATCCTTTCATCTGCGTTTGTGTGACATCCAGTGGCTGAATGGGTCAATCACAGGTTCCCATTTCTGGTGAAAAGTGTAAAAATTACTCACAATTTCATGTAGAACATGAAATCAGGAAATATATTGCATAATAATGCCAGCACAGCAATGGCTTCATTTTGATTCAAAAAAAAACCGGTGATGAAAGCAGCTTGTTCAAGGAAACACTTTGCAAATTTGTAGCCTTAACTCACTGCAGCCTTTAGTGCTACTGATGTGAACTCATCTCCTCAGTGTTCCCACTGGGCACAGAGAAATGAATAAACTGTTTATCACCCTGCTCCAAAATGAGTAATCTCTGTTTCCCGCACTTAACTGTTGACTGCATCACGAGTGTCTGGAGTAATCAATTTCATCAGGAGCAGTAGTGAGATTAGGAGCCAAATTTTTATTAAACCCCTAGAAATATTTAAAAAACCAAAATATAGTGATTGTCCAAATGATATTGAATTAGGCTTCTAAGCAATTATTTAAAGATCTAGAACTCCAGTCTCATGTTTGAATAACTGCCTGAAATTAAAGTAATTCATAGCAGTTGTGCAAGGTGTTTTCTTTGCCATCATCATGAACATGATGTGACAGCAGCACTGCTCTCAACATTTGTTATCCATTTTTTTCCATGCAGGTAATAAATTAGTAACAGCTTATTTTTTGCTCACACACATAAACCCCACAGTTATCACAGAGCATTTTCTGCAATTTGTTATTAGAAGTAGCAACTACTAATGTTGAAAAGGAAAATGAAGAGAACATAAATGTTTCTCTGTTTTTCTAATCTGCTTTAGGAGATCCATAAACCTTTTTCATAAATCCAGCTAAGTCCTTGTGTGCAAGCCTTTTATATAGCAAAAGGGAAATATAATTTAAAAAAATAAGAATTTTAATCTCATAAATCTTAACAGAGAAATTAAGCATTGATGTCTAGTACCTGAAATTCCTTTAAAATTATATTTTCAAAATTACTATATTTCAGTTTAATATTTGTTTCAAGGATGTAAAAATATTATTTTGGCAGAAAATTTGTTGTTAAGACAACAACATGGACACACACACACACACAAAAGACTGTGCAGGCCTGGGTAGTGCATATGAGGCAAATGATACCAGCAGACAGGAAAAGAGCAGCTGTGCACCATTCTTGGACACAAAGTCCTCAGGAGTCACGAGGTTACCACAGGATCTTTTTTTTTATGCTTGGTTTTGCTGACTACAGAGCCACTTAGTCAACTATAATAATCAGAATAAAAGTCCTCTCCTAAAGTTAGTTTTATGCTACTCTATGGCAAGGAAAAGCAAGTCAAATATCTCAGAATTGTATCTAGAAGAAAATAAAGATCAGATATATGAAAATGCCCTTGCTGAGATCCAGTCCTTTGAGCTGCCTCTTGGAACCACCCTAAGGTATGCTTCTTTTTAATAGTCTTATACTCTTCATGATGGATGTGTTCCTTCTATAGCTGTTCTTTCAGTCAGCAAAATATATTAGAAACTTTGTTTTCTTGACCCTGAAGCCTACAAGAAAGTTGAGTTTAATTTCAATGTGATTGGCCCTCAGTGAAAAAATACAAACCAAGGTCACCTACTCTACTCTTTCTTTTCACCTGGACAAAGTTTCTGATGGCTGGCTGCAGATTTGTGAAAAAGAAAGTGCTCTTAAAAATGAAATCAAGGGGAAATGTTCTCTTTTGTGTAGCAGTGTTTTTAGTTTAAAGTCAACAGCTATATTTTTAAAGAATTAACTGCTTCTTATTCTTAAATTTTTAATAAATGCAGCTTTTGTTTTAATCACCAAAGACAGAACTATTTAAGGTTTTACTGTTGATATTTCTAAATGTCTGAAGATTATTTTTTTTAAAATTTGTAGCTTATGGAAACTGCTTAATGGTAAAAGTGCAACTGAAAAAATTCCTCCACATATTTGTCCTTAAAAAAAGTAATATATATAAAGATTGCAATGTAATTTGTCTAGGTATATTGTCAGTATTTGTAGAAGAGTTTTAAAAATAGCCTGCCTGGCACTGTAGGCATCAGGTTGCAGTAACCATCAGGCTAAAAAAAGAAAATTAAATTTACCCTGAAAAATGTGTCAATCTATAACTTCAGTATTTTGTTGATGGGAAAAAAAGGAATATGGGAAAATTGTTACTGCATTTGAGTGATTTCTTGAGGGAAATACTACAAGTGGTAGGATTTTTTTTTTTTTTATTATGCACTTTGTAAGCACTTGTCTACATTCAAAATGGTCCTTGTTGATTTAATAGGTGAATCAACAATCTGATTCAACACTGAATTTGATAAAAGCACAAGCACAGACAAGATGTGCACCGTCTTCGGTGCCATTTATTAACTTGTGTACGGGTGTAGTTGCACCAGGGCAGGAGAGATGATGAGCTTGTTAATTGTAACTGGAAGGATGCCAAATGCAATTGTAGACCTTGATGCATTCACATTTGTCAAATGCTGTCAGTGCCTTACTGGAAAAAGTAGCTACACATCACCCTGAAGTTTTACATATCTGGCCTATTTCTTTACAAGAACTTCCCACTTGCGTGCAGATAACTTTGCCCAGAAAGCAGGTGCATCCTGTCTCCTGAGCATGCAAAACCCAAGGATTAGTTAATCCCTGGCCACAGGCCACAAAGTGTAAAATTTAAATAGAAAATAGGTTATTCTTCCTTCATTGACACATGAAGCTTTGCTGTACAAAGCACTAGGAAACATTATGTCAGTTTCTAGTGAAATAGATCAAGCCACAGCACATAGAAGTTAGAGGTGCAATTTTTGTTTTGTCTTGGTTTTGTTCTATTTTACCCCGGCCTCCAAGTTTCTATCACGTAAAGAACGGAAGGAATGAAGACTGACATAACCTGAACGCAGAAACCCCGGCAGAGCCTCCGCCTCAGGGGTCGGCGCGTCCCCCGCTGCCGGGACGGGCACAGTCCGCGTGTGCGGGAGCGGTCGAATCAAAACAAACCAAATAATAATAATAAAACAAGAACACACCATGAACTAGCCACAAGATCAAAGCAGAACTAGCTCAGTAGAAAAGGTCGTGTTGAACACTGGAAGCCTTCAAGGTTTCTCTGCAGCGCGGCGCACCGGGGCGGCAGCCGGTCCGCCCGGGACAGGGGCCGCACTCTGCGCGTCCCGCGTTTGTCACAGCGCCCTGAGCGGGTCGCAGCGGCTGGCGCCGGGCAGACGCAGCTGCCCGCGGTCTCTGCCGGACACCAGCGCCCGGAAATGCCACGGGGACTGAGGGGCTTTGCCGGGCTCCCCGGGCGTCCCCGGCCTAGCCCTGCCCGTGATAAGAGCAGCGGGGCACCGCAGAACTGGTGCGAGCCCGAAGGGCGCGGCCCGGTGCGACCTGCGCCCCTCACCTGCCCCAGCCCCGCCCTCCTCCCCGCCGCCCCGCGCCCGGTGCCCCGTGCGCACCGGCAAACCCTCCCCGGCGGCTCCCACCGGCCCCCGCCCGGCTCCGCCGCCGCTCCTCCCTCGGCGCCTCCCGCAGCGGCGCGGCCGCCGAGTCCCTCCCATCCAAGATGGCGGAGAGTCTCCCCGAGCATGATCGGATCCTGCAGGAGATCGAGAGCACCGACACGGCCTGCGTGGGACCCACCCTGAGGTGCGGGGCGCGGGGACCGTGGCGCCGCCAGCGGGTGAAGCTCCCACGCCCTGCCCGCCCGCCGGCCCGGGAGCCGCGGCGCGGCCCGGCCGCGCTTTCTGACAGCTGCTCCCCAGGGACGGCGCGGGGCCGCCCGCAGCGCCGCAGGCGGGAGCGGCCGCGCCGGGTGCGGAGGGGACGCGCAGCCCCCGCTGCCGCCCCGTGGGGGCCCGACCGCCGCCCCCCGTCCCGGGCGCTGCGGGGCGGAGGGAAGGGGCCGGCGCGGCGCGGGCAGGGAGCGGGGCTGTCAAGCCGCGCCGCCGCTCTGACAGGGAAAGGCGACCGAGCGGAGACGGCGGCCGTGGCCCGGCTCCAGGGTGGCCGCTCCCTGGCATTGTCTGCCGGGGAAGCAGCGGGGCACTGCTCCGGCGGGGCTGGAGTGCGGCCTCGGGACGGGGCGGCCCTGGGCCCGGCGCGGGTGGCCGGGCTTGGGGCGCCCGCCGTAACGCGGTGCCGGGCTTTGCTGCCCGCCCTTGGGCACGAGTCAGCTCCCTGGGTGTGCCGGTACCGCCGGTTCTGTGCTGAGAACGGGGCCGAAACTGTGTCGTGGGTGGGTGTTGCAGTGCTCCACTGTGCAGCCTCTAATGATGCGGTCTGAAACCCACTACCCTGGTCAGTTTCCTCGGAAATGTGACAGTGTTTAGAGCATTGCCATGACTGCAATGATTTGGTTTTCTGTCTTTTTTTCTGTAATTCCACATGCTGCCAAATGGCTTAGCCTGCATTTTGAAAAAAAGGTTTTGCATAACCTTTCTTGTTAGAGGCGAATGTGAAAGTACCTTTCACTTAAAACTGGGAAGATAAGGACAGGGCCTGTGGAGAGTGAATTGGGTTACAGAGGAAACACAGGGGAAAGGGGATCTTCATCATGGAGCTTTGCTGGTGCTTCCCCGATTAAAGATGTCTGAAAGAAGTAAAAAAACCATAGGCACTAGCCAGATGGGGGAGAGAGAACTGAATTTGAATGTTATCTCTTTGAAAAGATACAGTGAGCCTGTGTGCAGAAAACTGGAAAAAGCAGTTTGTGTGGCATCGTGCTGCAAAGCCATGAGCATGGTGCTGCTGGCTTTTCCTGCAGTGGGAATCGTGCCTGCTGGAGAGTGTGGACAGGGCTGGGAAAGGATGAACGCGGGATACGTGGGTGAGAATGCAGTCCTGAGAACTGGTGGAAGAGAAGTTCCTGTTGCATGCCATTTTGCACATCACAGCAGTTGATTTTGAGGTTAGCTACGTGTGTCTACAGTGGATCCTCCACAGCTGTGTGGGAGGTGGCAGTCTGGGCATTTGTGTGAGGCTGGGGCTAACCAGTCCTCTTGAGAGCCCCAATGGGGAGGGTGGTGGGCTCGTCTAGACATCACACGAGGACTGCTTGCTGGCTCAGTCTGGTCCTGGAAGTCAGCTTGGAGCAAACTGCACTCTGATCTCCCCTCGTGTTCCTTAAGCATAGCTGCTGTTGGGAATACAGTGTGGAGATGGCTGAAGCTGAGCATCACAAGGAGCCTCACCTTTCAGAGTTTGTGGGCTTAGGCTGATGGAAAGTAGCTGGGATGCTTTCAGACTTGAGTTGTCCCTGGAGGCAGTTTCACCATGTTAACCACTTAACAAGCCTGGGCAGGTTGAAGCTGATGCCTGAAAAAAACCACAGCAAAATATTAAATATAATTTCAGTTTGGCCACCATCTTCAGTATAGAGCTTGTATCAGAGTAACCTGTAGAAAGGACAAACAGGCACACAGCGAAAGAAGGCATCCACAGGTGTGGATAGGGAAGGAACTGTATGAATCTCTTATCCATATTAAGCATTTAAAATGTGCTGATATCTTTATAAATACTAAAACTTAATTTCTTATTTTTTGCATGTTTCTATCCTATCACTGATTTTCCAGTAAGGAAATTTTACATTGCTGACTTTCAGGATTTATAGGGAAAAAATGGATGTTCGTCTGATTTAACCCTAGTGTTCAATTACAAATAAAAAAAAATTAGGTGAAAGAGTGGTTACACCTGGCTGAGTGTTTTGAAAGAAGTCCAGCAAATGCCACAGAAGTATGCTTCTACTCCCTAAGAACAGCAGTATTTAAGATTAAAACTTTAGCTGTCTGCTCAGCTGTCTGTTACATCTTGTGATTTGCTGTGTGAAACTGAAAAGTCTGAAATCCCACATCAAATTACAAGATATATTTCAATGAAAGAAGCATGAACGTAAAATGGAGCATTATATTCTGCATGAGATCTAGGGTTTTACTTGCTAAACAATGTGAATCAAAGAAATGAGTTGAGTAATTCTACGTGCAGTTGCATAAGGCTACAACATGAAGTGATCCATTGATTTCTAGTCACAGAAGCTATTGAAGCCAGTTGTGTCATGTAATGACTGAGATTACATTAATTTCATTATGTGAAATGGAATATTTTTGTAATCTCTGGGTTGTAATGCTGGGAGAATATTTATAGCATTGCCACATCAAATAAAGTACCACTATACCTACTTAAATAGCAGAACAAAAGAAGGGACTTGAGGTGAATGGTTTGGATAAATAGCGTGAGGTAATATTAAATACTGAAGGTTGTAGGATATGCAAGATCTGACTTATCCTTAATTGTTTATATCAAGATATTAATGTCTTTGTAGTGCATCCATGCTTCACAAAGGAAGTGTATGTTTTTCTTGTGGGCTGTATGTAGATTCCATGGAAACACATTTTTGCTCCTGTTTTTCTTCAGTGTTTTGCTTGCTGGTTGGGTATAGCTGTTCCTGCCAGGGTGCTGTTTCCTACCCTGCTACAAGAGTGGCAGCACTTGTTTTTATGATACAAAAAATAATAGCATTTATTGATATATAATGTTTTTGTGTATAATTTACTGGTAAGGATCACTGTACAGACTGATCCTACAGGTGATTTTCTACTGCTGAGATCTACCCATAAAGAGGAATGTGAAATGCAGATCCTTTATAGGAGGAATCAGCATACAGCTAGTGCAGTTGGGATTATTTACTGTTTAGGAGAGTTAGCTCCTAAAGACTGCTCTGCATCTCAAGAGGGGAAGAGATTGTATTGGATTAAATTAATTTTCTTTTTAGACTTTAACTAGATGAATTTATTGATTTAAATTTGCTGCTATTTTACTTGCATCTCTAAATTCAGTAACACATGCTGAATCAGTATAAATGAGACCTAAGCCAACATGCCTTTCATTAAATAGGCAGACTGTGTCTATAGCAAGCCAGGATTATTTTTTTTTCATCAGACTCTGTGAAGCTTTTATCAGCATCTTTTTGGCTTTAATGGCTAACAAAATGAGATTAATGACAAAACTTGTTAGAGGCTCATCACTCTCACCTTTTTATAGAACACGTTAATATCATATAACTCATGTTGCATACATACTTTTGAGCTTCTCTCAGGGAGAGCTATCTCATTTCTAATCTTTAGAAAGGAAGTGGAAAAAGACAAAGAGAAAGAAAAGCAATTCCTGTAATCCTCTGAACACAACAACAGAAAAATCAGAAACTTAATAACAAAAAACTTAAAGCCCTCACTAAACTGTGTTTTAACACTTCTTGGTTAGCCAGTTGGACAGGCTGGAGTAGCTAGTAAGACAGAGTCTTTTCAGAAGAAAAGAAATGACTTTATTTGATGGTTAGTTTATGGTTGGTTGAAAAAGGTCAAAGTGGAACTTGACAGAGTAGAAGTTGTTCTGCCAGTGCCCTGTGTACTATAGATACGAGTTTCTTTGAGTCTCTAGTAGTGCGTAGTATTTCAAAGCTTTTTATTTTTTTTAATAGATGAATTAACTCTTAAACTCTAGCTTGGCAAAATATTTCATAAGCATATGGTAGACTTTCTCTAAACACTTCCTCTTGTGAGCTTTGCATCACTAAGTCTGCAGTGTTCTGTGGTTCCCATACACAGCCTGTCAGGGGAGTACCTCCATGCCCACAATCCGTTGACTGAACAAAAATACAAAAGTAAAATTAAATATAAAAACTGTTGGGATTTGATAATAGAAATTCTGTTGCTAAGGTGAAGTTGATAAGGAGGTGCTGTGTCTATTGATGTATCTATCTATAAGCTGAATGTACTCTGTAGCTTTAACTGACAATCACAGCTTGGAAAGTGCTCCTCAAAAGTCAGTGTAAAAATGCTTTTAATTCAATTCTCTCTTCCTGAAATCTATCGTCACGAAGCCGTGTCCTGGTAGATGTTAGAGCATCTTGTAGATTGCTCTAAGTTGTGCTGGCCATGAACCATCTTTGAAAAGTTCTTAGAGCGCCTCCTGTGAAGACATTTCGCTGTCCTGTTGTTTCTGCCTGGAGAAATCACAGCCACAAGCACCACCATTCATTTCTGTCTGGTGCTGCAGTATGCTGCAGTCACCTTCCACTGATCTAGGACTGCATTGCACTGGTAAAAGCAGCACTGAGCTGAGACTGCAAAGCAAAATAATTTCTCTATAGTGCTGCATTTTTCTCATTTAGGTTAAGCAGAGTTTGGAGGCTGGACATCATAAATGAGTTTGGCTGAAGTGTTAAAACAAATTGATAGCTGTTATGTTGCAGAGAAGCCAGAAGTAAAAGCTACACTTTAGTAAGGCATCATTAGAAAAATAAGGTGTTTTGGCCTTTATTGATCAAGGTCCTAAGAAAATTCAGAGTTAGAAATACAGAGTGAGAGTCTAATTCTGATGCTTTTACTGTGGTAAAAAAAGTTGTGGTACACTTTGCAACTGGAGGTGCTTTGCCCAGACTGGGGTCTGTAATTTGTATTTTGGAAATATTCTTGTATTCATTGAGGGGGCCTGTCCAAAGCAAATGAGCAAAGTGCCTAAATGTTATGTAACTTCAGCTTTACTGAAAGTGTATGTTACAGTTACCAGCAGGCATGATTTAGGTATGTGATTCTCTGTCTTCAGCACCACAGTTAGTAAGTAACATAGGCAGTATGAACGAAATCTGAAAATGTGGGAAGATTTTACAGCATTAACACAATTGGAGGCAGGGAAATACTTTTTCTGCCTATGGTCTGTTGGGATTTGTGATGTGGTTATCCAATAACAAAATGTGGTTGCCTTCATTTTTCTCCTGTGGTCTTACTTGTCTGGTAGGATTGTCTAAAGTAATTTTTCAGTGTTTTCACTATTTTGGTTTTGGAGCATGAGCCAGCAATTAGCATTTTTGTCTATAGCTTAGTCTTGTTTTAAATATAGAGCAGACGTAAGAGTACTCTGCAATCATCAGCCAGTGCTTTAGATGAGAATTTTAATGGTTTGATCATATATTTTGATTTCAAATGGTATGGTAATATTTTACAGAATTGTAAGCTATTGGTTTGAAAATCAGTAGACCCTATCTTTATTAATGGTCTGTCTTCAAGCCCTTCTTAGTTTTCAAGTTAATGTGTTTCATTCCTGGTTCCCTTTCAGACAGAAGTTACAAAGTAGCCCCTAAGAACTGCAAATTCCTTGTGTGATAGCTGTGGTCTCTTTTGGATCAGGACTGTACTTTTGTGTATACTGTTGTGGTTTAACCACAGCCTGCAGCCAAGCCCGCCTAGCTGCTCCTTCTCTCCCCCACCTGCAGCATGGGGGAGAGAATCCGAAGGGTAGAAGCTGGAAAACTTGTGGGCTGGGGTAAAAACAGTTTACTAGGGGAAGCAAAGGCTGCACACACAAGCAAAGCACGGACTGTATCCCATGGGGAGAGGTGTTCAGTCATGTCCACTACAGCAGGACCCATCACAAGTAATGGTTACTCTGGAACACAGAATCACAGAATGAACTAGGTTGGAAAAGACCTTTGAGATCATTGAGTCCAACCTATGACCTAACACCATCTCATTAACTAAACCATGGCACTAAGTGGCATCCAGTCTTTTTTAAACACATCCAGGAACAGTGACTCCCCCACCTCTCTGGACTGACGATTCCAGTTCCCAGTCACTTTTTCAGTGAAGAATTTTTTCCTGATCTCTAACCTAAACGTCCCCTGGTGCAGCTTAAGGCTATGTCCTCTGGTTCTGTCAATTGCTGCCTGGAGAAAGAGACCAATCCCCAACCTGACTCCAACCATCTTTCAGTTGTAGAGAGTGATAAGGTCTCCCCTGAGCCTCCTTTTCTCCAGGCTGAACACCCCCAGCTCCCTCAGTGGTTCCTCACAGGGTTTGTGTTCCCAGCCCCTCTCCAGTCTCGTTGCCTTCTCTGGATGCACTCGAGCGTCTCAGCGTCCTTCCCAAACTGAGGGGCCAGCCCTGGACACAGCACTCACGGGGTGGCCTCACCAGTGCCAGGTGCAGGGGAAGGGTGGCCTCCCTGCTCCTGCTGGTCACACTGCTCCTGATACAGGCCAGGATGCTGTTGGCCTTCTTGGCCACCGGGGCACACTGCTGGCTCATGTTCACTTGGCTGTTGACCCCCAGGTCCCTTTCTGCCTGGGCACTGTCCAACCACACTGTCTCCAGCCTGTAGCACTGCAGGGGATTATTGTTGCAAAATGTCATCAGTCCAAATGTCTCCTCCCTTCCTCCTTGTTCCCCCACTTTATGTACTGAACATGATGCCATCTGCTCTGGAACAGTCCTTTGGTCAGTTGGGGTCACCTGTTCTGGCTGTGTCTCCCCCCAGCCTCCTGGCCAGTGTGGCAGCACGAAAAGGCCTTGGCTCTGTGTGAGCCCTACTCAGCAATAACAACAACATGTCTGTATTATCAGCCCTGTATGAGCACAAATCCAAAACACAGCCCCATACCAGCCACTGTGAAGAAAATTAACTCTACCCCAGCCCAAACCAGCACATATATTTATGTATGTTTATCTTTATTATAATAGCTAATTTCTATTTTGTAACTGGATTGTTATGGAGTAAGGAGAATGACCTGCTTGCTGTGAACCAGTGTATCCTAAAAAAATAGAGGATTGCTTGTAGTGTCAGTTGCAGATTTTGTTACTTGGTGTAGGATTTGATGGTATTCCAAGTACTTAAATTGAAAGACAACAGTCAGATAAAGCAACTGTCTATGTGATGTATATTGCCATGAAGGAGCAATTTTTTTATTGCCTAGTCCATTATATAGAGTCAAAAGGGCATATGAAGAGTGTGTGCTATAGACTGATTAATCTGGCATACAGTGGCAGAACTGCAGTTCTGATTTTTCTGTAGCCTGGTCAGATTTGCCGTTGGTAGCAAAATGTTTTATAAGGAATCACTTGCCTTGCTGCAAGTTTCAACATATTACTTTCCAAGTTTTTTTAAAGCCTGGAACTGTTCACAGGTAATCATATCTGCCCTGCATTTTTTTTGTTTTGAAAAAATCTTTAGGTTCAATGCTGATTAAGTTTGTCATGAAATATGTGTCTGCAAATAAGGTTATCTTGATCTTTTAATTGCTCAAGCATCAGCTTCTGACTCAGTTCTTGCAGTGTTTTCCAAATGGGCAGCTGCCAAGTGAAGCTTTAACCTAGCTAGTAACCTGTGTGAATTGTTCTGAAACAGCTCTTTCCAATTTCACAGGCATTACCAAAGAGCTTGAAGTTGACCCAGTGTTTAGGAAACAAATTTCAAAATACAGTAAAGCTTTTAAAATAGGGGAATCATCTGATACATCATCATCAGAATAGTGTACTTAATAGACGTTTTATGCAGTTTGTGTCATTGCTTCATTTGAATTCGGCCTTCTCTTCATATGAATGGCTTATGCTTGTGCACTCTTACATCAGTGAAATTCAGAAAAGCCAGTTCTTATTCCTGTCATCTCTTCATTGACTTGTTTGTCAAGCTGATTTTATTCATTGTCTGGTGACCCAGATTCTGGACCTGCCATGTGCATAGGAAGTGCCTAACTTCACATCCTTCACAAATGCCAGTCACATGGGTGCTTACTTCCTCGTGGATTTTTTTGGGAAGCCAACAGCATAGCCTGTGCTCCAGCTGTCTTTGTGTGTGGCTCAACCATTAATATCTACCTGAGGAGCCCTAGCATAATTCAGTTAAATATAAGTCTGGTTTTGACTGGTAGGTGCTGGTGTATTTGCAGGTTTTGTCATGTTGCATTTTACGTATTATACTACTAAAATGAGCTCATTCAAATTGAAGAGGATTAATATGTCTTGAATAATGCTTTTAAGATGATGCCAGAAAAGGATTTGCAAATAGGAAACTACTTTTATGGGTTGTAGTAAACTATTAAGTACTAACTCATTCAGAAATACAGTCCTAGCTTTGTATCAGCATCAGGTAATCATGTGAGATTTTATCTTTCTGAAGGGCTTGCTGTGGCTAGTTGTAAAATCCAGCTGTGGCTAGTTTTTCTGTCTGTTTTCTGGTGATGTTTGAAATGCCCAAACCTAGTCCCTTTCACCACAAAGCTTGGTGTAACAATAACAGTTCAATTTGAGGCTCAGCTTGATGAAGTATTTTCAGCAATACATCTTTTCCTCATCTTGTACATGTCTAGTACAGAACTATCTGTACTCCTGAAAAACTGGGTCCTTCCTGTGCAGGAAGGAGTTAATGATCTCTCCTGGAGCCTGGCTGAAGCCCTTCCCGTATCTCAACCTTTGCCAGTAATAGCAAACTAGTAGGGAACTTAATCACTGACAGAGGTATTAAGAAGGAAGGAAACAGATTTTAGAGTGCATCAGCCTTGGTGGAAAGACATGGGATTGGACAGAGAGGAACTAAAAGACACTGGGGATTTTTTTTTTTTTTTAATATAGCATGAGAAAAGTGTTCAGTTCTAATACTGTGAGTGGGATTTTCACTGTGTCTCAGGGAAAGTAATTTGCTTGCAAAATTGCAGTGAGTGTAACTTGCAATTCTCATGGGAATCAGAGTAATACAAAGTTAATAAAGCATATACTGTCATATATGTATCTGGGGGATACTTTTGAGACATTTCAGCTTCAAAAGGAAATGTTTAACCTATTGAGTTTTGGGACTTTCACAGTATGCACACTTCCTTAGGCATAGAGTGGCTGTGAAGGATTTTTACCCCATTTCGTTCATAGAAGCAATGTTTTCTTATAAGTTTTGTTTTCAGTTAATTTCAATGTAAAAGTAACATAGGAGATAGAGTGTTTTATAGTTTATATTTGTTCTGGTATGTTTCATCAACTTAGGAAGAAAAGAACAGATTTTCTTAGTTTGTTCATCAAGCAGGACTGGAGTTAGTCGGTTGCATCAACACTCTTAATGGCTTCCTCACTGAGAGAAACACTGGGTTTCAGTTCAGCTTCTGAATTGAAAACAGACTTTTTTTAGAATTCATGTTTTACTTTCTTCAGTGATCCTGGGAGATATGCAAAGAATATACAGCACAGGCTGTTTTACATGAATTAAATACATGACAATTTTTTTATGTATAGGCAGTGTGAGCTCATAGAGTTAACAAAAACGAATAATGTGAAATCATTGTAAAATGCATGCTTTGGTTGTATGTTTGCAGAGGAGTGCGATACAGGAAAGGATTTGATCTGTATTGAATAGAATACATTCTTAATCCAGTTGGTTTTGAAACTTTTTAAATAGTGGATATTTTATTTTATCTGAAACTTCTTAAATTTCTGAAATAATGTATTTAAACCTGTGTAGTGTTGATATTCAAAGCCTATTGAAATAAGTAACCTACACATTTCTGACATTAAATATTCTGTTCTATTTCATATGTCTTGGGAACAGACATATGAGATTGTTGAAATATAAAATTTATTTTCTTCAAAAAAAATTGGTGCGTATTTATCTCAAAGATATGTCTCAAGTGCTCTAGATAAAGTTGACAGATTAGCTAGAGTTGTAATAGAGGTCTAATTATTTCTTGTACATGTGTAATAGAAATAAATTTTTTAAAAGAACTTAGAAGCTCACAATTTGGTTTACAGATTAATCCATTGCTCCTAAAATATAACAATTTATGTAACAAACAGTCTCTGAAAATATTAAAGGAAGATAAAAATATTGCTATATAGACTTCACTTTCCTACTTTATATTCTATGAAGTAACATAGGTTCCAACTCCATCCACTTGTATCCATGTAGGGGTATGAAACAGATGGCCAAACTTGGCACTTCATTCCATGGCGATAGCCAGTACCAAAGCCAGCAGAGCTGCCGTTTCCTTTGCTGCCTTTTTATCTACTATTACAACACAAAATTAGGAAAAAAAGTGGTAGTGCAGCACTTGTTTTTCAGTTTCTTACTTCATACATCAGTAAGTCGCACAAAGGCTCAGCAGGAAGAGGCATCTCCTTGGTCAGCAGTGTAAAAACAGGAAGGAGGAAGTCTATTGCAAATCTGGGTGTACTGATTATCAGTTGGTGTTTGGCTGCAGAGGATGTCCATTAACAGCCATCAGCGCCATCCATTGCTTATCCAGCATGAACAATGAATGCTCTAGTGCTGCCACTACAGAATAAGGACCCTGCTTATAGGAAGTAATGTTAACTAACAAACTGTACTCGGCCCTTTCCTGCTCATAGAAACAGGATACTATTAGTGAGAACAATTGACAGAAATTGCACATCCAGGAAAACCAGGCAAGCAAAGCATAACAGCTAAACTAAGATTAATAAAATCTTTTCTCTCAATAGGCCGTAACTGAGTTCTGTGTTGTTCTGGCATGTAATGTGAGCTTTTAAATAGAGTGGTGAGATGTAATTAGGAGTAAGAATGGCAGAACTGGAACATAGGTAGCATCTGGCACTGAAAGGCTGCTTAGGTTTTAAGAAATGTGCTTATTACCATAACTGCAATTGAATTACAGGAAACACCTGGACATTATTTTATAAAACTTTTTAGGGTGTTTGTAGCCACCTATATGAAATTACTACATGGAAAAATCCCTATGAAGTTTGCAGCTTGTGTAAACAGAAAATATCTTTGTATATTGTAGGACAAAGGAAGTTTCTGCAGTGTTTCCTGTGAAATTGCAGCTCAAATGGAGTGTGTGATACAGTATCATGGTTAGGGATGCCATGGTTACAGTCACAGTGTGACAGGGATCTTTTAAGGGCAGAATCTTAATTTGCAATATCAGTGTTTTCTGCTTCCACTGATCCCACTGAACTCATAATGTGTATTTGAATTGTAAATATTACTTTGTTTTTGAATTTTATTTAGTATAGCTTGGTGGTGTTGTTTCATTTTGAGATTTTATTTCAATGAAAGGAGAAATAGGGAGAACATCTAGGGGGTTACTTCTTGCAATGTGTGTTTGGGAACTAGTTGGGAGCATCTCTAGCATCAAGAAAAAATTGGCATTGGTAGCAAGATATGAATTCTAAAAACACGATTATCCATAAGCACAGTTTCTTCATTTGAGAGTTGGTACATTTGTGTGTGTGTGTTTTGTTGAAAGTATTACTTTGAAAAATTGATAAAAAATGCATGTCGGGGGGGATTTTTTTTTTATGCCTTCATTTAATTGATCAAAGTAATTAATAATTTTTTTCCCCCATGGTGCTTAATTTGAAGCTCTACAAATGAATCTTTTTCTCGTGCTTCTGTTGAAGGTCAGAAGTTGCATGGTCAGACTTACATTCCATGTCAAACTCTACAGCTGCTGTACAGATACGTGTAATTCCTGTCATTGTCACAGCATTCATGGAGCTGTAACTGATTGGCACTTACTGAGTGGTTATCAGTATCCTGAAAGGAATGTGTACATACAGTTTTTAATTGCTTCATGTGTCTGGTGCAATCAGGAAATGAAAGACTTTGTGGCAATATAGGCAGGGGTGGGGAAACCTGCAATTCATCCTAGAAAGGAGACAGAACAGGATGGTTTGGGGGAGGTGTGAAAATGGTGAAAGGTGGCAAGTCATTATTAAGGAGTTTCTTTGTCCTGTAAAAAGATTGTTTTTTGGTTTTTTTTTTTCTGATGTGTTTTTTTTGGCTATTTTAAAACACACGATCTGTTTTAAAAGTCTCTGCTGCTGCTAGAACCTATTATAAATGACTAGAAGAATTTTACAGTAATGCTCCATAAGCTCAGATTTGTCTCTCCTGAATATGGATTGCAATTAAAAGTTGAATCATTGCCCATTTAAAAGAACACACAAAATAATCCCAAAACCTTTAAGAAATAGTAATTTTTTTAAAACTCCAATGGGATTTGTTAAATATTACTTTTTTCTTTATCTAGTAGACTGTTCTAGTAATGACTTTTAAGTGAGAGAGTTATCACCAACCAGGAATTCATATTATCTTCTGATAATTACTGTAGTTCTTCTCTCCTTTGAAAAGTTACGGCTATTGCTATAGATATGAGACAAAATTAATTTAGTTCCCATTCTGATTATTCTTGAAATCCATGTTCCTATGCTAAAACAAGAAGACTACAGTAGAAGTTTTACTTAGGTCTGGTTATTGTAATTTTCTGGTCCAGAGGCCATAGATGTGGAGCTAGACTGGAGACAAGGAGAGGAAAAAGCAAATTTGGGCTATTTGCTGAATTTTCAAAAAATTATTTTGGGCTCCTCTCCTTTTACAGTTAATAGTCTACGTGCACTTCCATTGTCTGCCCTTCCAGTAGTCCAGTCAATGTATTAAATTAATTTGGGGGCTTATATAATTTTTTTTTTTTTTTTTTTTTTTTTTTTTTTTTTTTTTTTTTTTTTTTTTTTGCTTCCAAGTTTTTATTTCCCTCCTCATTGCTGAAATTCTCGTCCTCTTTTACTCCTGCCTACACTCAGACATTTAAGGACATGTATCCTAATTGTGTGTACAGAAATATTTGTTTGAAATTATAGCAGAAATATGATTTTGAAGTGAACCTGTAACCATTTGTGGAGATATTTATGATGCTCACTTAGAGTGATAATGTGTAGGTATAGAGTTGTCATTATGGAATAGATAGATGATTTCAGGATAATTTATTTTTAATATTAATTTTTTTTAAAAGGTTGTGTGGAGTTCTTAGCATATTAAGTTTTAGTTCTCTGGAGATTTTTTGATTACTTAACTGTTGGTATTTTTGTGCATAGGATGGTGCCCTCTGGTGCTGCAGTATATTTTTGCATGTAAACACAAAAAGTCATCAATACGACCTATTCACTACACATTTTTCATATTGTGTTTCAGTTTTGAAAGTAAAAGTTTTAGAGAAGCTTTTCACAGTATAAAATAAACTTATTTTATTGTTTTCAATTGGAAAATGGTTGCATATTTGAAAATCCTCTTCATAATTTCTTGAGACCTGAATTCAAATCTGTTTATGCTTGTCATTCTCCCTTCAGCCTGCCTGGTAAGAAAGATCAAGATAAAAATATCCCCATTGCAATAAAATGTATCCAGTGAACTCAGACATTTTTCTCCTTTAGGTCACTCTCTGACTGCTCCTAGTTTATTTTTTCTAGGCTTTCTACACTATCTTCTTTTTGCCTAGACTGTCATTAATATGACTCATCCAATTGTTGGAATGAGTCAAAAAAAACCCCAAAAAAAGTCTCAGTTTATATACAGAGTTCTGGGAATATAGACAGATATCTGCTACACATTACCAGGAAAGTTGCTCAGCTCTGCTTCTGCTCTTCAGGGGTTCCCTGCTTGCTCTGTCGCTGAGGAGAGAAACCAGTGCCTGTCCTGTCGCTGATTTGCTGTAGTGGTGGTGAAGTAGTCACTCAAATTAAAGCTCTCTCGTTCCAGATTGAAAATGTTGTGTTGGTTTGGGTTTTTTGGGTGCCAAAATCAAATATAAACTTCTGTCTCCAACATTAGTGATTTTATCTTTTTTTTTTTTAATCCAGTCTGAAGACTCATACCAAGAAAAAAACTTTCCTATCAAAGTTTCATGGTATGAATCAACCACTATTAGTCTATAGTTGTGCAGATCAGAGGTTGAAAATAGTTTTAATAAAAACTAATAATGTCTTTCAGTTTGACACAGTTCAAATTTGTGCTGTATTTCAGGCCATCAGCACCCACTACAGGGGCCCATAAAGCTGAAGAGGATCCTTGGGGCTCTTCATTCAGAGGTGTATAAATATAAACAAAACCTGAAAGAACTATGTATTGCACACATAAAAATTCCTTTGGTATCCTAGGAATGACACTTCCTGCTGCTGGATGTGAAGCAATTTGCAGTGAGAGAGAGATTTTTAGGGTAGTTGTAATTGCATGTAATTGTCATCTCCTGAAGAAATGGAGCTGGAAGGGTTACTACTTCCTCACTTGTTTTCCAACAGAACTCCGTGTGTGCTGTAAATTCTGTTAATTTTGTCTTGTAATTTTAAAGAATTATCTCTAGGATGCTTTTAGGATTTCACCTCTCTCCAAGATATTGCAGTATTGATGATTTGTCTGCTTGATAATTTGGCTCTTAAAAGTGGAGAATTGTTATCAGCATCTCTTGCAGTGTCATAATCTGTTGAAATGTACACTTTCAGATAATTATGAAGAGGTAGCAATTACTTTATTTAGATAGCTGTAGGTAATCTTTGAAATAAGTGTATGTATGGAAAATGAGTTTCAGTATCAGAAATAAACTATGATGTGTGATGTTCCCTAACAGGTGAATCAGGTGTGTATTGTCTCAGTTGTGTTTGCAGATTTGAGAAAAAGCCTAATTTCTACCTGTGGCCAAAGATGGCCTGTCTCTCCAGTGTACACTTACATTTCCAAAAAGGATGGTGTTTTAGGCCAGATGTTGTTCTGAAGCCACTGAAACTGCCTGTGTGACGTGTCCTCAGAGCACAGTGTCCTAAGGGAGCCAATAAACCTGTTTATTCATCTTCTTCTCACCCAGAAGGGAAAGTGGTGATACAAATTGTGAATTTTTTTTGAAATACACTGACAATTTATTTCTGAAAAGGCAAGCAGTTCTGTCTCAGGGGTTTTTTCATTCATGTGCTGATGAACGTTGATTTGTTGTTCCCACAAGATGGAGCTGTTTACGTATGTAATTGACATAGAATTTATACTACTAGTGCATTTTAGGGAGGCCTGTCAAAGTACTGGTTTAAATCACAGGTCACAATTTTATTAGCATCCTTACAGACAGTGGAAAATGTACAAGACAAAAATAGTAACTATTATTTTAAGAAGGTAGGGTAATCTTGTGATTAAGGTATTAGGAGGTACATAGTATTGCTTTCTTTCCCCTGATTTTGAACATTTATTCCCTGTATTATTTTCAATTAAATATTGTGATAATACCCCTGAGATTAAAAACCAGTACTTTATTATAATTAACTTTAAGCATAAGAGGCCTTAATATTGAGGAAAACATAATCAGTACATATTTTTATAACAGTGGAGACTGTATTGCCTATGCTACATTGTATGTACTTCCAGAACTTCTGGCTGTGTTTTCTGGAATTTTTTGATAATATTTTAAAGAGAAATCTTCTGATTGCAAAGGATTTCCTTTTGTCAGTATTGCAAGAATATGTCTGAAAGTCTTGGCACAGATATGAAACGGATAAAAAGTTATCAAGGCAGCTATTGGATACCCCCAAATCATCAGGCAGTAACTAAGTCCAAAAACACAGTGCATTGCTACTATCAAAGAAAGTCTGGTGGTTCCTCTTGTACCATCTTTTTGTAGTCTCATTCTCATTTTGATTTTATTTTCTTTACTGAGTTTTACTGCTGCTTTCATTTATGCTTACATGACACAATTTACAGTTTGGGCATATAGTGATAGATACGAGTCCCTTGTCTTTGTGATAATGATGCTCCTTTTTCACTTCTCTTTGAGAACACTGGAAGGTGACCTAAATTTGGAGACTTCTTTCACCCTTAAACAAAAGGCTAAAGAAGTAGTGATAAATTGAACTTCTTTTTCTGTGAAGGTTTTTTGTTCTGGTTTTTTTTGATTTTTCTTTAGCATACAGCGCAGTATAGGTAGTGAGTCCAGCCCAGTTTGAGGAGGCTCATGCTTGCCAGATATCTGTGATGACACTTTGATGCATCTGGTCCTCCTAATCTTTTTTTCTTCTCCAAGAACTCTGAAGACAGTTGGATGCCCCTCTGTGTCCACCCTGTAGCTTCCAGCATCTCTGACCCTTTTCTTGATGGAGCAGCACTCACATAGCTGTAATGTGTATTTTGGAGTGCTCCCACATCAGTCATTGAACCTTTTTCTCATCCCTCCCCTGTTTCTGTACAGGTGACAGTGCTGTGGCCCACATGCTTATCCCTGTGTATTCTCATGCAGAGCATCAGGCTGCCTAATGAGGCCTCACTCAGTGCCCACTGTGTCTCACACCATTCTTTCCTCCCAGGACAGGATGCTGCTTCTCCCAGCCAGCACTGGGTTCTGCATGTGACTATTTCCCCCTGGTGATGCAGGTCACTTCTGACCATCCACCACAGCCCTTAAAAGCTCAGTCATCCTGGGCAGCCTTGAGGGAGCCCTTTCAGGCAGTCTGGCAGTAGCCTCAGGAGGAGACACTTATGAGCACACATTTGCTCCTTCCAGCTGGGATTTCACTGTGGTGGGAGAAACGGTGAGGGGTAAACTTTATGGGTGAACAGTCTTATTTTTCCTCTGGTGCACTTTGGAGGAAAGAACCTGCTTTCAGTACCATAACCTAATTTTCCCATCATAAGGGGGTATTCTTGGAAAATTTTATTCAGTAGATTTTTTCCCCTGAATAAGTATCTATAACAAGCAGAATATAAGGAATTGGCTTTCTTCCTGCAACATGTAAGACGGCATATTGACTTTCTTCTGTCATTTAAGTTCAATTGCTTCTCTGAATATATTGTACAAGGTCAAAAGGAACTCAAAAAGTATAAAGAATCATATTGCAAGAGTCTTTTCAATCTGTTCTGCACATTTTTTTCATTGAAAGGTCATGTTCCTTTCAGACATCCAGTTATAGGTTTGTTGTGCTGATGATGAACTCGGATCTCAGCAAAGCCCAGGTGTCTGGTTAGAAAAGAGAATCTTGAAGAATATGTGAAGTCACACTTCTCCAAGAAGGCTAGGAGGGAGCACTTTCTTGCTACTTAAGGGTTTTAGAGGCTTTGACTCATGGTTGCAGACTGTATTTCTGCAGGTAACGTTGAAATGCTTGGAATTTCAGTCTTTTCAGTCTTTTCCTCATGTTAACATTTTTTTTCCTTAATCAGCTTCTCCTTATAAATAGCTGGAGAAAACATTATAATTGTGAGAGGAAATTAGAGGCTTAAAAAGCAATTTAAAGATTTTAGATTTTTTTTTTAACACTTGTAGTTTACGGTACAAATGTGTTTGTATATGTATGATTAAAGTATTGTCATATTGCTGCTCTCATTCTATGTGAAAAGCTACTTCAAAACTACCAGTCTTTGCTGTTGTTGCTGTATCAAATTATTAATCAATTTTTGGAGCTATCTGTACCTAGCCTTTGTTGGGAGACCCCATACCTTTGATTTTGATACGGTCCAATGTAAAACCTCTTCTCTTGCTTACTCTGCCAAAGTCTAAAGCTTTAAATTGCCCTCTGCCTCCTTTGCTCCTTCTCATGCTCAAGCATTTTTCCATGCAGATTTCTATTTCTGATACTGCTTAACAAACTGCACCAGTAATTTCTCCCAAGTCATGTTTCCTGGTGGAGTTCTAAGAGAACTATTTGAAAATTAGTAAAGTAAGACAGAAGACCTGATTCTAGCCCTTCCTGACAGTTAGGTGCTGTGGAGGAGGCAGCTTTAGGTGTGTGCACATCATGGTTTTGCCGTGGGAGCTGTTGGGCGGGCAGGGCTGGAGGCTGGAGCCTTGGGGATCGCCTTTGCCAGGGTCCGGCTGCTGCCGCGCGGTGCTCCGGTCATTCTGGCTGCAGGCACCCGAGCCTGATTTAGTTGGATAACTCTGCTGTTAGGAATACCAGGAAAGCAAATTTGTATGTTTGCACTTCTTTATATTTAGCAAAGAGTGGAATTTGATGGAAATGCGATCCGTGCTATTTGAGGTGGTTGGAGAAACTGATTCTTTTGTACCCATATTTGAGCATTAGGGCATAAATAACAGACCAGTGAGGCTCAGGTCAACCATGATGTAACTGGTTAAGCACCTGGATTAATGCCATAAGGGCTGGGTTTTGCACCATCAGTTCTCAGTTTTGTGCCATCTTTTCTTTGAAGCTGATTTTGATGGAGTGGATCCACCAAAGGATGCCACTAACATCAAGTTTGCTTGCTTTTATTTTCTTGCTGAGAGAGATAGGTTTCAATAAAGATGGTTGCATACATGCTATTTTCAAATGGGGAAAAAAGTAAACTTTTATGTTCTTATTTGTATTTAATAGGTCTGTATATGATGACCAACCAAATGCACATCAGAAGTTTATGGAAAAACTTGATGCCTGCATACGTAACCATGACAGGGAGATAGAAAAGATGTGCAATTTTCACCATCAGGGCTTTGTGGATGCTATTACAGAACTTCTTAAAGTTAGGGCTGATGCAGAAAAACTGAAGGTAAGGAACAAGTTTTTCAGAGCTTCATATATAATTGTCTTTGATTATAAAAGAAGGAACTGGACTCTTGTACTGAATATTAATTTAGTGTTTATCACATGCACTCTGATGTTTGCAGCAATTTTTTACAAGTGAATTGAACAGGATTTGTGATTAGAGCCATGTTGCCTGATACAGTAATTTATATTTACAAAGCTGAATATTTTATTAGATCTCATTTTGATTTTTTTAAGTATGTTTTCAGAAAACACTACCAAATTATTTTGCTTTTTTTTAAAGGCTTTATCAGAAGGTGAAGGACAACAAACACTAAACACAGTATTTCTTAAATAGGTCTTTTCCTAATCATGTTTTTATATGTCAGACCTTAGAAGAATTGGAAGTCCTTATTAGAGAACTAAAATTACCACAATTATGTGTGAAAAAAAACCCTGTTCTTTGCTTTGTAATGAGCAGCAGAGTAGGTGATGTTGGTAGTTTTCATGAGATATGTGAACCAAGATTTCCTCACAGATCAGAAAGCAGAACAGTGAATTATGAGATCCGTCCCTTTTAGCTCTCCTTACACTTTTGAGAGCAAAATATGCACACCAGACAGAATGAGCATAGTTCATCAGAGGTTATGATTAGAAGACCATTATATAAAGGATATTCAGATAACAAGAGACCAAATACAGCATCAATGAGGTCATTGAGCATCTTTGTTCAGAAATTAATGAGATTTTTAATAAACTAGAATGTGCTTCCTTATTATGATGACCTAATGAGTCACTTACTATGTGGGAAAATCTGAGGTTGAGCTTTGCCTGCACCTGCAGCATTAAAATGTTGCTGTGGTTTGGAGATTTCCACGTTTGATGTTAATCAACCACCCAGTGTTTGCATTCAGCAAAGTATGAATGTTTAATTACCATAAAATGCAATCACCATTTCTTACAGACAATGAATGGCCCATAGAGCTCATTGAGGTTATCAAAAAGGGACCAGTGGTCAATTGGGTCAATGATTTGAATTGTTTGACAGACCTACAGAAACAAGGAAAGTTCAAAAATCCCAAGTAAATTTGAGAAGTTTGCCACAGAATCTGTTAGAAAGAACTGTCATAAGTAATTGAATTTAACAAAAGCCCTTTGCGATCAAAAGTTCAAGTTCAAGCTGTAGAGTTAATTTGAATTTGCATTTCTTTGTTCTGAGTTTCTCAGGAAGCATGATCTGATTACAAGGGTGAGCAGTCACATCAGGGCAATATATGCATATTTGTCTAACAAAGGTGAAATTATTTTTAAGGTCCAAGTTACTGATACCAACCGAAGGCTTCAGGATGCTGGGAAAGAGGTGAGAAAATTATGCTTCCTATATGGACATTATCAATATTTGTAGTAAAATAAATGTATTTGCATAATTTAAGTGTGATTTTCTTTCCTTTTTTTTAATAAAAAACCTTCAAGGTGATAGCCCAAACAGAGGAAATAATCCGATGTAGAGTTCAACAGCGGAATATTACAAGAGTTGTGGAAAAACTACAGTTGTGTCTTCCAGGTGAGTGACCTACAGTGAAATATGATGGCAAATTAAATAAAGTAAGTCACAGTAGCCAAAAGGAAAAGTCTTCTATTTTTTCCAAGTTCTGGTCCTGTAACATCCAGTTTAATAAAAAAATTAATAGGTTTTTAACAGATGTCAATATGAAAGTTCCATGTCTTTTGCAATATTTGACACAGAGCAGTTGTGACAATGTCAGAAGACAGTGAGACATTTAAATGGTGCAAACCATGTAGCCATGTACAGCTTTGAATGAACTAATATTTTTAATATGGTAAACAATTACTTTGTTACTTGAGAGGGTGGGTTTTAGTGTTTGAATGTTGGGAAAAATGCTAATGATGCTCTTTCAACATTGTACTTCTAGCTTTGTGTCACTACAGGTATTTTGAAATAAGCAAAAGGGCTCCAAATGTTGTTTCAGGAAGGTAATATTGTAGGATTGCACACAGCTCCATGAGGGTTTTATCCTGTTTGTCATGTTGGTGTAAAGTAGATTTGAGAATTTTTCTTTGTGAAGTCTTCTTGTTGACGTGTTCTGAGTACAGTAGGTGGTACTGTTGCCTTTTTATGGAGACGGACCGTGGACTGGTAATGCAGATCAGGTTATGGCATGTAGTAAGGGAGTGAATATGCTTGATATGTATAGTGTTGACTGTTTTGTTAATCTTAATTCTTTTTAAGTTAAAAGCTGTTAAGAGTTCAGTTATTGTTTTCTCTTTTAGCTGCATTCTAGAATATTTTTTGCTAAGTTTATCACATTTATGCTACAGTAGGAATTAAATAAGGTAAATATAGCACATCCTTTTCTATTTCTAATTTTGCCCTTTACACTACATATTTTCCTCTCTTATTAACTGAAGCCACAATAAGACTCACAAGTTAATCTGCTTGCTTTTATGCAGTGCTGGAAATGTACAGCAAACTAAAAGAACAGATGAGTGTAAAAAGGTGAGTAAACTTATTTCTGTGAGAAAAAATGTAGCATTGTAAGTAAATCGACAGAATAGCAAACACTTACATAGACAAGTAAGTGTTCTTAGTCTGTAGCTTGGTATATGTGTAGTCTTTGTTTCCTAACACTGGTCTGTATTTTAAGAGCATTTAAAAATGTATTAAAGAATTTCTAGGACCTTAGTGATGAGAAATAATGCTTACTTAAATGGGTATCACATGTAGTGAAATTATGATTATAAAATATGAAATGAAAAATACTGGTTTTTATTACTTAAAGCACTTTAAGAAGCAAGAAATAAGACCCTTAAAGACTGAAGGTCTTTTAGAGTACATTAATATCTGATTAATATATCGTGATATATTTAAATTAAACACATAATACCGGAAGAAAGGACATTTTACTCCTTATACATTTCTTTAGACCTATCTGGTTTCTCTATGCTTTTTGTGTAAATGGGACTATGGGAATGAAGTGAAGATAATGTGTTGTTGGGGGTTTTCCCTCTGACAAATTGACTTGTTAAAAAGAACTAAAACTATAATTAAAAATTAATTTCTGGGATAATAGTTTATAACTGGTGCATGACCAGCTGCTCCTTCCTATCGTGTCTCCCCTTTTCATTTTCTCAGGGAGCCACTCACTGCTGCTGTAGTGCCAGCATCCCCAGTTCTCCCTCCCTCCCTCCATGGCAGCTTGGCTGCCCCTGCCCCCTGCTTTGGCTGCATCCTGTCCCACTGGGGCTGCTGCCTGCACCTCTCACACTACCCTAGCAATACCACTGCTGCTGTTTTCTTCTTCATGATTTCCACATCATCACTGCCACCGTGATCCCTGCCTGCTTTTCACAGCGCCTCGGTCACACCAGTGCTCTGTGCCGACCCTTTCTGGGCTCCTGGTTGCTGGTGGTGCCTCTTTGTGCACTTGGCACCACTGCAGGGAGCTCCTGCTGACAAGTCTGTCTGGACAGGACTGTTTCCATTTGGAACTAGCTGTGCACAGTCAGTTGTCTGCAGGGCTGCTATGTAATACAGATTTAGTTTTGGACTGTTTGTCTGGATTTTGGTTTCTGAGCAGCCAATACCTCCTACCCTACTGTTGGACATCTGAAAACCCTCAACAGCAGCCGCTGTGTGAGCAATCAGCTCTAAAGCAGACATGTCCAAAATGCTTTAGATTAACTGTACACATCAGATCTATGGACATTGCAGCAGATCTGATGCATCTTTGACAGTGATGTATGTGTTATATGATACCTATGCATGATTGCTCTCCAGGAGGTCTTCTGCAGAAATACAAAAGTTTTAAGAATGATCTTACAGCTATGGCACTATGGTGTCTCTTATTAAAATTAAAACTTGCTATATGTGAACCAGTGTGGTAGATCTCATCAGCTTGACTACTATACAGTGTTACCTCTGAACAGGACACTGCTTCAGGATCTGCTTCGAGTAGCTGGCACATAGTAGTAGTAGTAACAGCATGTTGTTGCAGTGCTCCTGGAGCAGCTCTGCAGAAAGATGCAAACAGTCCTCTTGCTATTCCAGTCAGAGATCAGACTGAAGAGTGTGCTGTCTGAATCACACCACTTCCCTCTGCAAGGTCTTCTGTGGACAATGCTACATTTAGTGTCCTGAAAATAGTGAAAACACTGGGTTCAGTGCCTGCATTCTGCCCTACCCTTGCTCTTGCAAGGCAAGCAGCATCCTGGTTTTAGAATTGCAGGGAAAGTTCCTAATGTCATCATGTAAAGATCATTTAGGTGAGATAAAATTGCTGATGGTTTTTATTATTTTGACTCTGTGTTTGCTAGTGCTTTTGCAGAGTCCACTGATGGTTGATGTGCTTTCCAAGAAGCCATCAGTACTCTTTAAATCTTAAAAGACTTCTATCTGATCATTTTCCTGTGGAAGTTGTTGCCAGGCAGGAAGTCTTAACAGTCAAAGGACTCCTGAATTGAGGGGTTTGGACATGTTATTGTCATTCCATAAAGAGATCTGAAGGAGGGGGAAGATGCCATAGCTTTGATGTACCATGCCTTGAAACCACATGGAGTGCAGAAGGCTTAGACTCTGCTGCGGGCTACTGCTGCAGCTCAGATAACTCCTTCATTAGCTATGCTACAGTTACTGTTTTTCCTGTGACTTTCCAATTCCCTGTAATAGAGCCTACAGGTGGCTATTCCATGCAACTTGCAGGTAATTCAACTGATAATTTCCTTGTGGCTCAGCAGAGTGCATGTATTCTGGCTTTTATCACTACTAAAAGATTGAGCAACAGCATGAACATCATAGTGTCAATGCAGCTGACAGCTGATGTGTGCACATAGAAGGGATTTCAAAATTGATCTTCCTAAATTTTGCTGTGAAGTTTTTTCATGGAAGAGTCAGAGTAGCAGTCACAATCTGAGACATAACAAAGCAATGAGGATTGTTTATTTTAGGCAAAGATAATTTCTCGTAAACCTTCATTGAGATTTGTTAATGCAGCAAAGCTTTCACTGCTCATTTTTTACAAAAAGACATCTTGACTTTCTCTGATTGTGGCCTTTTAGAACGTATTTTCATTATTCCATTGTCTTACAGTCTTGCACCATAAATAAAACACTCAATTCTGTTGTTTAAAGGAAGGGAAAACAAAAGTATGGATATTATATGTGTTTGAGGGATAGTTATTACAGGAAAAAGATTGGAATTTAATTTCTGTTTTCTGTGGCAGACCTCTTTTAAGATGATGCAGGATTTTGGATCTGGAGTACATGCTGGTTTGTGCAGGTGAAATGGAGGTTTACAGGGAAGTCCAAAAAATCATCTGTTGATAGCAACTTTTGGTCCTTTACCAGCATGGGTAACGTTTGAACTGATGACCTAGAGGTGAAAGGCTCTGTATCCTATTTATCTGTCTCCTGAGCCATGGATAACACAAGTTGACAAGAACTGTAGTAGTGAGAGGAAGTAACTGCACAATCTGCTCTAAACAGACACAGTTGGCTGGAAAGAGCTACAGAGGGTTCAGAGTATTAGCTGAGGAAGCACAAAGAAGAAGAGTGGTTTCTTTGCTGCTCTCCCAACCACCTAGTGGGGGCTATGCACTTACACGATTCAAGCTTGAATTTTTAGTCAGAGATAAGGTCATCACACATTTCATACAACTCTGTTACCATGGCCTAAGTGTTTAGATTTTGATATGTTTCTTGGGAGGCAGGTCCCAGCTGCTTCAACTGTTTGTGGTCTAATTGGGAATAGTTAGAACTGGTGTTTTTGCAAGTCTTTTTCCACAGTAAATGTTACAAAAAACCCAAGCCCATCACACAGTGGAAACACATCAATAAGTCAAACTGCTAAGGCTCCCTCTCAAATCTTCTGTGAGATGGACTGAAGAACGAGTACAGTGTTTCAGAGTGAGCTTTTAGCCCTGAAAGACTTGGATTTGTTTTTTGACCTTGGTATAAGGTTTTTTCCTAACTAGAAAGGCGGAGTTGATTAGTTATTTAGGTTACTAAATCTCACTCCAAGCATCCAAATAAACCTTAATACTTAAAGGATGCAAATGTGAAAAATTCATAATTTGTATAAGTGCTACCCAGGTCGGTATGAAAGATATCAGAACAGATAAAATCAGGGTAATTTCTTTTTGTTTTTCTGCATTGTTTTGGATCAGTATCAGAATGAAGCACTGGATTTTAACAGCAGCAAATCAACACTTCCCAGAGGTACCATGGATCTGGCAAAAAGCCCCATCAGAATTTATATGATGGGGTTATTTGATACTGAAATGTCAGCTGCTTTCTTTGTCACCATTCTTAAGCATTATTTGTTTGATAATTTTATTTTCTAAAAAAATTTCCTACCACATCATTATTGACAAAAAAGGTATTCCACATATCTTGAGTTTTTTTCCACACAGGAGCTCTTTAATCTGATTTTCAGAAATACTGAGCCTTTGATTTACTTTACAGAAGTTTCACAGTTAGTAGTGCCTCTGTCTCAGTTCATGGTCATTTGGGCGACTGACAGAATATGTATACTGGGGAAGTTTAAAACTTAGGTTTAAAGTTGGTGAGACAACTAGATTTAAAACCAAAATAAATACTTGTGGTAAAAGGATTTCAATTGCAATTTCAACATGTCACCTTCAGGATCTCTCTGAATATGATTTTTCTGTAGCATTATTGAAAAATTCCAGGGAACTCCCTTAAATGTGTTTGGTAGCAAAGTTTTAGATATTTACTCAGTGGCAATGTAGTAAGCAAGATTATACTGTATTTCCTCTAAGGGAAGCACTAAAATTGGAGAATACTGCAATTTTTTCTTTGTAAACTAGGTTTGTTTCCTTAATTAAAATAAAATGAGGATTTTATCTCTCGTGTTTTTTCAGCAGGAAATTTTGAGCTCTAACTACATGTTTTTTTATTTAATAAGCTTGTGTGCAAATAAAGTACTTTAAGTGAATTCAGTCTTTGAGTTCATCTTGCTCCTGATTTGTGTAATTTCTTTACTGCTGTAGTTTAACTTGATGGGGCTTTTTTAGTAAGTTGTGGTATTTTTGTTTACTCCCTCCAAACAACACTCTGCTGATAAAAATCTTAAAAGTTCTCTGTATAATTTAGAGCATAAAGAAATACTTAATATATACTAAAATAATGGCAATTTTCTTTTAATTTTGGGGGTTTTTTGGTTGATGTTTTATGTGCTATACAGACCTGACTGTCTGTGCCTGGGTCATTTGGAAAGAATAAGGTGATGCAAAACACTAATACTAATTTTTGGGGGGTCGGGGGCAGTGGTTGCTTCTTTGTTGTGTGTTTTTTTAAAATTTGTTTACTTTTGTGTTGTGAGTTGGTTTTTTCTTTCCTGGTTCTTGCTGGTATTAAAGGTTCCATTTTTATAGTTTGGAGATTTTTAGCAAGATCTCTTGTACAGTTTTCTTGTTCTGATATTGAAATGGATCAGTTCTGCACAGTCTTATCATATGACCCATATTGGTGTTTCAGACTTCTGTCTTCAGTTTGAAAAAAATTACAAATTTTGCACTGAGGAGCATATTATCATAAGATCAGCTCAGAAGAAAGACAGAAGAATGCTGTATTTATATTAAAAATAACTTTGAAGATACTTCTTTAACTCATTTGTAGTCAAATTGGCAATCTCCACCTTATGTGATTGATAATATATGATGGGAACTGATAATATTGTCAAAACCTTCAGTGTTGAGTTAAATCTATGGAAAGTTTTAAAATCTAAATATGTAAATATATCACTCTGAAATAATATGCAAAACTTTTTGGTTTAAATCCTGACCTGCAGATGACCTTCAAATTAATAAGACTTCAGTGCTTTATCAGAACAGATGTTAAAAGGGCAAGGTCCTGAGCTCCATATATGTGTAATTAGTAAGGGACTCTAGAATGGATTTAGAATGGATTATGTTAATTCTGATCTTAGAGCCAGCAGTCAAAAACCCTTCCAGATGAACTAACAGTGTTCTGATAAGCTGATCTGTATAATAAAAACCTTAAATAAAAACCTTTTATAAGATTTTGACGCTATTATGGTTTTATTCCCCAGAAGTCTCACCATGTGGCACTCGTGGCCATTTTCTATTTAGAAAAACAAAATCCACACACATAAACCCCCCAGACCTTTTCATATGTGCAACATTCCCGTCACCTTATGTATATTTTATATAAACCAAGCATATAACAAACAAAAGCTCCTAATTTACACTTGAAACCTCTTTATTTGCAGTCTTCTGAAAGCAGCTCTGTTCTGGAATAAAAGAGAAGATTTTTCCCATCCTCCAGCTATGCTGAGTTGTTAACTTAGAAATGTCTTGATTAAGAAGATTCAAAACACTGTCTTAATTTCAGAGTTGAACAAGAAATCATGGTTCTAGTGTTAGTCATTTGTTATTGCTTGTCTACTGAAAACCAGAAGCTTGAATTACATTTTTTCTACTTACTATATTTACAAAGTAATTTCTCGAAACTAAAGAACCATAAAGGACACTTCTAGGTTTTCTCATTTGAAGGGATTTTCCTCATATTCAGCTTTTCCCCTGAAAATAATTTGGTAATTTTTCAAAACAGATGATGTCGGACTTTAAGGAAGAAAAAGAAATTAAAATTATGGAATAAAAGCTGAAAATGGGTGAAGGATATTACTCCATATTTGTGGGAAAAAAAAAAAAGGGTTAGAACTAGCAGCAAGTTAACTCCACTGATCTGAGTGTTTCTGCTTTTCCCATTTAAGACCAAGGTAGAAGGCATTGGTTTACCTTATTCTGTTCTAATTGGACAAACTAAATTCATTTTCCCAACTCCCTCCAGGGCTGAGTAGCTGGTAAGAATCCTACATAAAGGGAAGTTATTGTCACACCTGCAATTGACTGCTGTCCTACTCATGTTTAGCCTGGTTCCTGTGCCTCTCTTTAAACTCTGGTTGAGATCACAGGTTTGTTGGCAATGGTACTTTGTTAATTCAATTTGTTGTTTTTTGGATGGGATAGACTGTATTTTTTCAGAAGGGTTAACAGGTTTGTGGTTTACAACAAAATATGATACACAGCTGGAAAAAAACATTGGTCAGGATAGGTGTATTGTGTCTTTTCTGACTAAGAATGGTGGAAGGAGGGTGGGTGTAGATGTGTGCACGTGTTCACATATACCTGAAGATAGCAGATACCTGCTGGCATGCTTTTTCAAGATTTTTTCATTGCTTGGTGCAGTGTTGGGTGATTGGCAGTTTGTGTTTCAGAAAAAAACCCAAATCATAAAAAATTCCTAATCAGTTCATTCTAGAAGGGAAGATAATGTTTATGGCTTCAGTGTCTCCATCTGCAGGATGCAGACTGATAGTCCAGGATAGTTGAACTATTGATCAGAACAGTTAATACTATAGGAGCCTACTTACAGTTTTCACTTGGCTGAGTCACTGTGGCATTTCACTGGGTTTTTTTTCAAACTAAAGCATTATAGGGATGACCTTTTGATTGTTAGTTTTTATAAGAATAGAGTAAATTAATTAGATTTATTTATTAAAATAAATTAATATTGATTCCATGTGTGATATTGATATATATATTTGATAAATTCTTTTATCAACTTTTTATAAGAAGCTACATAATTTTATTTTCATCTCTTTGTAGATACTATTCTGCTTTGAAAACAATGGAGCAGCTAGAAAATCTGTATCTTCCTAGAGTTAGCCAATACCGCTTTTGCCAGATAATGATGGAAAATCTTCCAAAACTGCGTGAAGAAATAAAAGAAATATCCATGTCAGATCTGAAGGATTTCTTAGAGAGTATTCGAAAGCATTCTGACAGAATTGGGGAAACTGCCATGAAACAGGTAAGCCAGCCAAACAGAATGACTTCACTCCTGTTTTTTACTGTACATTTCAGTTTCATTACTCTCAAATTATCCCAGAATGTTTGTTCAAAGATTGCAGTCATCCCATAGAGCTCTGAGTAAAGGTGGAGAGCTGTGAAATACAAACATGTTGTGTGGTTTCTATCAGTGCCCTAGACAAGGAGTAGTTTCCTCCCTGAGAAAGGAAGGAGTGATGCTGTATATCTCAGGTTTCAAGAAATTATGAAGTACTTTGAGTAGTAACTCCTGGATAGTCTGTATCTCAGCAGATACTGCACCAAAACAAAGAGCAGCCTATCTGGCCAGCTGGCCTGGCTGAATTAGACAAAAGAATTGTTGAGATAGCTGCCTAGTTCTCTCTGAAGTGCTACTCATACAGAAGACTGAGGTAAAAGCCAGAAGGAGCCTGAGACAGCCGGAGGCCTTGCTCCGTCACAAAATTGTCTGCCACTTGAGAGCACTACTACTAGGCAAGCTTTAAAGCAGTTAATGCTTTTAAAATTTATTTGGAGACCAAATGACTTCTTGTTGACAGAATTCGGGTTGAGTTGCCATTTCATTATCTAAGGTTCTTGTAAAATGCAGCATTGATTATTATAAATGAAATTTAATTGCAAAGTTATGCTGTGCTGCCTTCAATAGTAAGGGCAATATGGTGCCTTTGATTTCTGTAGCTGACTGCTCACTTAGACTTAACTGAAGACAGCAAGAAAGTATCTGGGAACTCAGATACCTGTTTTTCATTTAAATATTGATTCTCTGCAATTTATGATCAGGAAAATTACTGATTGATTTTTAAATTTTTTTCTGCCATTAAAACGTCATTCTGGTGATTGGGGAAAAATTATGCAGGATTCACTGTTGAATTCATTTATCATCCCAAACTGATTAAAGGCAAAATCACTGGTGTAGGCTGAGGGTGTGCTTGCACCTTGCAGTTATACTGATGTGTATTCAATTGCACCACCTGTTTTTCATGTCCTAGCATATACTCATCAGTGATGAAATTTGAATTGCATGCCTCTTAATTGATTCTACTCTTAAAACAGGCACAGCAACAGAAAACCTTTGGTACTGCTCTTCAGAAGCAGAATAATGCAAACTTTGGTCGGAATATGCATTTAGGTAGAAACAGGATTTTGGAATCCAAGAATGAAATCACATTGAAGCGAACATTTGAAGATGAGGATGAACATGATGAGGAGGTAACTTTGTACTAAATCAGTTCATCTTATTCAAAGTGAACAAAACTCACTGTCTTTACACTTTGTTTAGATGGTTAGTGTTAGTCAGAAAAATACACAGAAGACCTTCAAGGTGTACCAGTTCAGATCAGCATTTAAGGGTGAAAAATTACTGCTAAAATATTACTTGTATTAATACTAGCTTTAGCATTATGTTTGAGGACATTCAGTTGCACAGAACTTCCAGTTATTCTGGAATTCAAATGCAGCTTACATCCTGCCCACTGTTAGTGTTATGTGGTCCACTAGAATATCCTGGTGTTGCTAAATCCTGGGTTTTGGTGTTGAGGACCTCAGCTTAGCCAAGAACTCTTTTATCTGTCAAATAAATACTGAATATTCCTAAATTTAATAAAACAGTGATTATTTAGACCTTTAAAGCTCTGGAAACACAGAGAAAGGAGTGTGGTATTATAACACAAGTAAAGTTTATGACTGTAATGTAGAAGGAGAAGAGATTGGAGCAATTGTTTTATTGTTTTCCAATAGATGCCCTGCATTTTTAAATCCTTATTATGTAGACAAGTTCTGTTGGTAATATATCCCATTTTGCAGATTATATGCTTATACGTTTTATACACCATTCTTTTTCCTTTCCTTCTTCAGGTTTTAACTGCCCAAGATCTTGTAGACTTCTCTCCAGTCTATAGGTGTTTGCACATCTACTCTGTTCTGGTATGTGTTAAAGTGAGCTTAAAAAGAGAATTAAATTTTTGAAGTTACATATTCATTTTCACATATTGTGTAAAGTTCTGCTGCAGCAGACAGTGTTAGTGAATTTTCATCTTGGTTTCAAGTGGATTTTTTTTGTTTTTAAGCAAAGTCTCTCTTTTAGGCTTTCTTAGGTTAGCAGCATTTCTAAATATGCCTAAATATTCATTATTAACTAAATATTCATTATGAACTAAATTTATATCTTGTAAAGGTTAGGTAGGTAATGCTGGATCAGAAGGATAAAATATTTGTAACAATTTGGAGACTTTGGAAGACCAAGTAATGGAATTCTAAATAGCAGTGGCCTAATAATAGGCTCATAAAGCAAAAACAAACCTTAAAAATGCTGAGCTGCTTTATTCTGCTTGCATACAAATTGCATGGGATTTGGTAGATAGATGAGTCAATGTAGCACTGATTTCAAATGGACAGATGGTTTCTACTGAATGGTCATCTTAATGAGATGAGTAGGATGTCACTTGAATTCCTCATAATATAATCTTTAGGCACAGAAGGTATTGTGGTTTTGAGGATTGTGATAGGAAAAAAATCCACACTCATTATAAATCCAAGGAGAATAAGCAAATATTCAATAAATCTCATGTGTGTCTTTCCTCAGGCAAAACTAATGCTCCTTAGTGTTCAAATGTTTCATTTATTCACAGAAGAGTTGTTGTAACAACTTTATAATGCAGTTACTTTCTTGAATAACCTAGAGAAATGTTTTAGGAGACGATGAGTTTCAATTATATGGCAGTAGGCAATATGCCTTACCTATGAATATGAATATTCTCTGAAAGTTGTAATTTAAAAATGGACCTACTGTTTAAAATGCATAGTGTTGCTCAGCAAAACGTAGGCATGTGAGCAAAATTCCTATTTACAGTACAGCCTGTAAGCTTCTCTAGAGAAAAAGGTAATTTCTGGATATTTCATGCATGCAAAACTTTGCTGTGTCAGCTGGAGGTTTACATGTGGAATAAATGCAAAATATGTGCTTAGTTTAAGAGAATTCTGCCTTTAAATTAAGAAGGGCCTTTTTCACACTGAGATAATATTCTTGGTTTTGACTATTTATGGGTTTTTTTAGGGTGATGGAGAAATATTTGAAAATTACTACAGAAAACAGAGGAGGAAACAAGCAAGATTAGTTCTGCAACCACAGTCAAGCATGGTAATCAATACTTTCAGTTTTACATTGATTTGAGTTGAAGCTAATGCTTAGTGATATTTTTGTTTCTGAACTTGTTTTCTTTTTCATTGAAAGCATGAAACAGTAGAAGGCTATAGAAGATACTTCAGTCAAATTGTAGGGTAAGTTTTCTAAATGAAAATTAATTTCAGTTTTCCTGTGTTGATTCTTAATTCAGCCTGTGTTCTCCCATTGTCCAAGAAGTTTCTTCTGCAACATTCAGTTTCTGCACAAATCATGTGGGTGATTATTGCAGGATCTGAGCAGGAAAGAGCATCCAGATCCTACCAACAGGAGGCCCTACAAGGGCCCTCCAGCAGCCTGGGCTCCAGATGGCATGAAAAAAATTGTCACATTTTTACTTCACTCTGGATGAAGCACAACACCAAAACTACTGAAGTGTCTCTGCTCTAGTGGGGAGGGTTTTGGCTTGGGTGTGAAGAGTAGTATTTGCTCTAATGTTAGAAACAACTTAATAATTTAAGTATTATTTTGTTCTAGTTTCTTTGTAGTAGAAGACCACATTTTACATGTAACCCAAGGACTGGTAACCAGGACGTACACTGATGAACTCTGGAACATGGCCCTTTCCAAGATCATTGCTGTTCTTAGAACACATTCAGTAAGTGAGAAGCCTTATCAGTGCTGCAGTTTAAATCCTCTTACTTCAGAGCTCTGTGTATTTAAAGCTGGGATAGCAACAAAGTGAAAAATTACACCTCATGTTTTCTTTTTCTTGTGATTAAAAATTGCTCAGATTTGGGAGGGAGCCTGCCAAGCTTTTGTCTTTCCCAACAGTATCAGGCTGTGATCCACAGCCATGGGCTATTTGCATAATCCTCCTCTGATTTACAACTCACTGGGTCTTCCAAACCTTCTCTTAGTCCAGCAGTTTAGAATATGCAGAGTTAATCTGCTGTTATTATTGCAATCCTTCCTCATTAGTCTCAACTGACCTCTTCATTAGATCAGATTGAATAGTTCAGCACTGAAAGCACCACCAGGAAATAGTTCCTAATTATCATTCCAAATGCTGTGTTTCCAAAATAAACTCCACCAGCAAAACCCTTGCAGCTCTCTCTTCAATGCTGTAGTCGTGTTATGTTTATGTTGAAGTAAAGGTGTTAGAAAAATTCTGTATCACTTGGGTATTTCAGTGCATTCAAGTGTGTCTCCTAAAGTTATATTCCTACCTTAGCTGCAATGATGCTGGATGCTCTTTCTTATTCCTCTGTGAAAAAACAGTGGAATACACATTGTTCACTCAGAGGGACTGATAATAAATTGCTTCTGAGTTTACTATTGGTGTAACTTTTACTGTCAGAAAAAATACAAGAACTTTATCTTTCCCGTTTGAAAGTTTGCTAGCAGCATTTTCTTTATGCAGTGTTGTTTTTTATTTTTATTAAAATTGATCTTTAATTCAAGAAGTATTTTATATTTCATATATCCTGGGAAAAAATGGGAAAAAAGTTGAGATTGCAACCATAGTTATCATAGGACCTTTATTAGCATTAGTAGTACATGCGATGTTCTCATAGTTTTTTACTTCTTTTGAGAGGATTATTGAGATATATTCATCCAGCATTCTTTAAAGCTAAATACTTTGCTAGTTAATTATCTCCATGTGGATTTATACACCTATATGATAATTTAAAGGTTGAAAATAATGTAACCTCTAAAGAACTCTTCAAAGTCTTGTCATGTTCTTGGTCACTATTTCTTCTCTAAATGTGTAACTCCCATCAAATCCAATTCAATCAGAATTTCTCTAACATCATCCTACTGAAGACTAATGTTTAGATAAATAAACCATATCCTTTGTTTTAATAAAGTATGCCAAGGACAAAACTTCAAGAAAGGTGAAACAGGTGTATATTGTCTTCAACCAATACTGTATTCTCATGAAATTATTTTAATAGATTTTTTTTTTTTTACTTTATCCAGTATTTCAAATAGTGAAGCTGAGGTGAAAGCCTTAGTTGTATGACTCTACTCCTCTGAAAATCAAATTTCAGTTTCAGTCATCTAGTAAATAACTTAATGTCTTGATCTTTTATCATCCAATTTAAATTTGAAATTGTTTAGAAAATATTTTATTACGTTTTAACCATACATCTGGAAAAAATTGTCTGAGGTGGTACAGCATTAGTTAGACCCAAGCTTGGTGGTGAAAAGAATGTCCTGTGGAACCTCTCTGATACTGATTCCACCAAGTGTGCTTATGTTCCACTAAAATAAATGTAATTTGTTGATTTTCAGTCTCAGTACACCATGCTGGCACTTACTGAATCTCATATTTTTGTTGACTTTTTCTGAACTTTTACCATTGATATTTATATAAAAATTTAACAAATACTTTTATGTAGCTGGACTAAGTAAAGACAAACAAGTCTAAATGGTTTTTCACTAAGTGGAGAGTTTAACCTGTGATACTATTCTTTGAAAATGTATGTCCCATATTTTAAATCCTTTTAATAAAATCAGAATTTCTCCCTTACAGTCATATTGCAGTGATCCTGACCTTGTTCTGGAACTGAAGAATCTTATTGTAGTATTTGCTGATACTTTGCAGGTACATACTGTATTAGTAATTTACCTGAAATTCTTGTAGTCAGATTTTAACTTTAGGTGAGTGCAATGTTTGGGTTTTCATAAATCATATATACAAATCAAACCCCAAATTGCACAGTAATATTAAAAAAAATATAATAAAAAATTTATCTCTTGTGTTAGGTCCTCATTTTCATTATTATTAACTGAACATATGTGTTCTGGGCTATCCAGCAAGCATCAGTTATTCATATCTGTGCAAAATTAGTGTTAGTTTTGTAATTTGTGTACGCTCTTGTCTTTTAAAAATGCTTTACTTCTCATCATAAAAAAGAGTAGCATTCCAATTGTCATTAACTCTTTAGCTGAAAGACTAAGTGAACATCATTGGAAAGTATTCTTGCAGTTTTTAACAAACAAGGAGAAATGGGGCAAATTTCTCAATGCATAGGATAAATACTTTGGTAAAATTTTAATAAATCAGCATGTAGTAGTATGCTAAAAGTACTATAATTTGTGTTATAGAGGTGATAAGGGTGAACATAAGTCTTACCTCAGACTTCTAAAATGTTATGATAGGAATTGAGTGCATTGATTCTTGAACTATCCCCTCTTCATTTTCATCCTTTAGGGCTATGGTTTTCCTGTGAACCGACTATTTGATCTTTTATTTGAAATAAGAGACCAATACAATGAAACACTTCTTAAAAAGTGGTCTGGATTGTTCAGGTTAGTATATCGAAAAAGTTGTGCCTTTTGTATTGCATCTATTGTTTTTGTCTAAACTCAAGTTTAGATGTAATTCAGAAAGAATTTGTTGTGTATGATTTTCAGGTTGGTTAGGACAAAGATATTCATCACATGTGACTACTAATTAGAAGAAAAGACATCATGTACTGCTTCTATAGTTAATGGAAAGAGAAGGTCTCCAGAGGGACATTATCAAAGAAACAAGCAGGAGAGAGACATCTGTTTCTCTTCTTTAGGAATCTGATAATTCCAGGTTATTGCAGTAGAGCTTTAGTTTCCTAATTTAGGTTGTCTTAATATCTACTGTTGGCTGATAGACATATCTGCCTGACAAACTACTGACATTGCCACTATGTCTTCATGCTTTTTTAATGAAAGATGTTTTCCACCAGTTCCTTGGGGTCGTTTTTGAAAAAAAAATCTAAACCCAGGAATACATCAGCCTGAGACTGGACTCCAAAGCCTACTTGCAGATAGGGTGTGATGTCTCAATGTGCAGAAATTGTTTGTTATAAAATGTTTTATTACAGAAAACCTTACTATTAAATTGACCGCTTAAGGTTCTCCAGTTCCCTGTGCTCCTGTTATAGACATTTGACTAGTACAGAAGTGCAGAGGGTGCCCAAACAAGGTGGCCATATCCTGCTTGAAGTTCTCTCAGTCACCTCCATTGACCATATGTAACTCTGGTGCCAGTGAGACACTCTGAATATCAGCTTTAGTGTAGGAAAAGTGCAGGTTTCCTTAATCAGTAGGTATATTGTGGTTTTTTCTGGAGTGGATTAGTTGCTCTAATATTCCTGTGCTGTATTAAGCACATATGAAAACACTTTCAGGTATTTTTTCAGTCTGTGATTAGACATACTGTAAAGAGTTAAGATATATGAAGTATTTCCAAAGTAATCAAAAATACTTGGGATGTGTAAAGTTCTTAAAACTTTTTGAAGATGCAGACCTAAATGTGGTGGTAGAATTTATATTTATTTACACAATTTATATTTATTTACACATTTTAACACCAGAAAGTTACATGTCCAGTTTTTTTTTTACTTCACTTACCAGGGATATTTTTGAAGCAGACAACTACAGCCCTATCCCTGTAGCAAATGAAGAGGAATACAGAATTGTCATAAGCAAATTTCCTTTTCAAGATCCAGAACTTGATAAGGTAAGGGAAACTTTTATGTTATTAAAGTTTGTGTAAATCCAGTTGAAGACACTAGGGACAGTAATGGTTTCTATAATTAAAAAACAATTGAAATTTGAAAAGCTAGGTCAATTAAGAGGCTTAATCACCTTCTCTGTGTGTAATTATCTCATCATAAGTAAATATAAAAATGGAAGGTTGAGTCATTTGTTCAGATGTTTGAGTGAATAATGAAACCCATTGTTTTGTAAACAAATTAATAATAGAGTTTAATTGATAAAGTCCTTATGTAATTATAGTGCAATCTGTCTTTAGTTAAATTTTGTTGCAACTTGTGTTTAATTACTCAGTATACGCTGTTGTATTGCAAAAATATGTGTAAAATAGAGATTGGTTAGAGACAACAATTTCTGTATTTCACTTTTCATTTAAATGCTTGTATTTGAGCATGTGGGGCAAAATAAACATGAAGGGACTGTGAATAATTCTGCTGTAATAGCACTGCAGTAGGATGTCCTTTAGTAGCCTCAGCCATTCTTTCACTACAGATTCTGTTCACAGAAAGGTGATTAACCTGTTCTGCTATTCAGGTATGATTTTAGAAATACCAGTGAAGAAATAAGAGGCTCATGATGGAGTCTGTAGAGGGGCACTAAGTCTAAGAACCACATGGCAGTGGGAGTAGCTGCAGTAGGGGGAAGCTGTTTTATACAAGATCCATGCTGCAGATACCTGCAAAAGTGAAAAGCTATTTTAATTCTGTGGTTCAGGAGGGATTTGCAGCAATTGTAACAGCTGCATGTCATTAATAGAGTGTTGCAATGAAGATGAAGAATTAAAAGTTTTTATGCTGATTTTTGAATGAGATTCCAGAGTGCTTTCCTGGTGCATTCCTCCATCAAATTAAATTACTTAGCCATTATAGTACTAAAATAAGTTAAATAGAATGGAAATCCCTTACAGTATTGGAAGTATACTATACCCTGGATACTATGTAGCGTGGCATATTTTGCTAATAAACTGCAGAAATTTTTATTTTCTTCTAAATAGTTTTAGCTGCTATAAATATATGTATGATTACTACAAAGCTTTGGCTGTTGTTGATGGATGCTTTTTTCCTAAGGAGAAATTGAATTATTCAATTATTCAATCCGTTGTTGATTTTTCTCATGCATTAGTCATAAACAGATACAGTATTAGCTTTAAAATTGAAGTAAGAAGCATGATTTTATTATTAAATTTACTATGATTTCCCACATGTTAATCCAAAATCCTGAAAATAATTCAAACTGCCTTGGTTTTGTGAACCTTAAAAAATAGTCTAAGCATTCTCAAGGTACTTTGAGAATCCCAGAAGTATTGAATTTCTTAAACTTTTTTTTTTTTTTTTGCACTGTTTTGTTTGGGAAAAAAAAAGTTTGTATTTTTGAACCTCTTATCCCACTTACATCTGTATTATTCATTCAGATTAGAGGCAGTTTGAGACCTGTTTTTTAATGTATGTTTGTAAATTGCTTTCTGCAGGGGCATCTTGAATTACATAAAATCTCCAAACTTTATTGTAATTTAAAGAAGTGATAAAATTCTAACCTGCTTATAAGCTATTAAACACATCTAGAAGTCAGCTCAACACGTCCAGCTTTGTATTTGATGGAAATCAGAAAAGGTTTTAGGTAGATTAAAATGTTGATAATGTTAAATGGCTTTTTACTTGTGTTTAGTACCAAGTTCTTGTTGGAATCAGTATGATCTCTTATTTCCTCAGCAATCCTTTCCAAAGAAGCTTCCAATGTCTCAGTCAGTGCCTCAAATTTATATGCAGGTGAAGGAATTTATTTATGCAAGCCTTAAGTTTTCAGAGTCACTTCACCGCAGGTAAGCTTGAACTGTCAGGAGTGGGGCTGGAAAGTAGCTTGTAACTTTCAGGTGACCTGAAATATATAAATACTGAAATGAAAATGCACTTTCTTGTGTGCTTGTTTCATAATTTACACATGTAATTCTTCAGATGTATATTTAATCTATGGTTCCCATGCTGTAGCATGTATTTATCCATATGTGGATACGTATATACTATACAATATGTGCATCAGTGAGCATGGCTTGATGGGGTAAACAGTTTAAAACACTGCTGGGGTTCTTTAAACAGTATTGAACACTTTGAATAATCTAGAGAATTTATTTATTTAACAAAGCATGTAAAGATTGAAAAGAATACTTTGATACTGACGATTACAGAAGTAATTGTTTAGCATCCCTGATTACTTCCTAGTGTTTCCCTACTCAGTGCTTTGAGTTTCCTCAGCAATGATTTCTCCTGCAACAAAACGTGCAGTCTGCATGTTCATTCCCTCTCCTAGCCCACCTTTTTCTGATGGAAAACATCACAATTCACCCATTTCCTTTCCTCTTCTGGTCTTCAAAAGCTTAGTTTTAATTGGATAAAATAGAATTCAGAGATCTGAAATCTGGAAGGTATTTGTGGCCTTCCACAAATTTGTCACCCACTTCTGCACTGTTAAAGATGTAAATTGTTCCCTTTCACACATTCTTAATTGATACTGATATAATTTACAAGTACTAATGAGCACATGTTGACCTCCTTAGTAACTCATTAAAACCCACAAATTACTCTTTACTAACATCTGTGTCAATAAACATGTCCAAAATCTAAAAATAACAGATTTTGCTTCAGTGTTGAAATGCAGTTAATGAATAATTTGGTAGGTGAAAGAGGTGTTCTATCTGCTAGACCACGGAAAACTTGAAGCAGCCAGAATTTAAATGCATGTAGAGAATTCTTAGCATCCAAAGTTCCCTTGACAGGGAAGAAATTAAAATTATTAAATATTACTGTCGAAGTATTGCTACATGCAGCATAATTATAAAAATAAACTTTTTTTTTTTCAGTTCAACAGAAATAGATGATATGCTCAGAAAATCTACAAATTTGCTGCTTACAAGAACTCTGAGTAGTTGTTTACAGAACCTAATTAAAAAACCTCATATAGGTTTAACAGAGGTAAGTTTTGAAACACATAATCAAAACTGTGGGTTTTAAAATAATCCATGCTAAAACTATTTTTGTAAATGTAGATACACAGATTTGACACCACAGTATGAGAAAATCAAGTTGTGTTTGTTTAAATACTAAAAACGAAGATAAGTATAAAAAGCATCAGTATCTGTTACATACATAAGAACAATACAGTGTTGGGTCTAGTTGGGCTCAGGTATACCTTTTGAGGGAGACATGACAATGAAAGAATTTTGTGTTTTTTATGATAAAAAGAGTTGCAGGAAATAAGCCAAAGACATTTACTTTGTTTACATGTGCAGAGCATGATTTGTGTGTTCTGTCTAGCAGTTAGTACCACTAATGTTGAGTTTCTTTCTATAAAAAATAGAGTGGAATGGGATATAAGATAAACTTAAATTCATCATTCTGCAGACAGTGTTGTGACTTTTTAAGAGCAGTAAAGTTAAAAAAATCAAATGGCACAAATTAGTGATTCTATTTCAGCAATATATTTTCCTTTATTTTCCCTTTTTTAAGTTCTAAACTATCAGTTGGATTTATTTCACTGGGTAGGTGTCTGAAATCTTCGTTTTTGAAATGGAGTAATTTGTATTTAAGCTACATTATTACTCCTTAGTGGTATTTGAAAGCAAACTTGAAAACTAACAGGAAATAGGTGGTAACCTGAAATACTGAAATGCATTTCTAATAGCATTGGTCTTGAAAGAAGTAGCCATCTACAAAATTAAATTACAATAGGGGATATAAAATGATTTTTACAAGAATTTTTTGTCTCTTGTAGCTTGTTCAAATCATCATAAACACAACACACTTGGAGCAAGCCTGTAAATACCTTGAGGATTTTATATCTAACATTACAAATATTTCACAATTGACTGTTCACACTGCAAGACTTTACGGACTTTCTACATTTAAGGTATGGTATATCTCATCCATTATATGACAATGTCTGAAAAGTTATGTAAATGAAGCATTTAAAACAAGAAGGGTGAGAGCAAAGCTGCTTGTTTTCTCATCTTTGGCTCTAAAATAATTCTGAACTCTTAAGCATTCAGTTGAACATTGAGTAGATAAACAGTGGATTTTTATGTTATTAGTATCATCTGGAATATATCAGTACATGAGAAACCTCAGTATTAGTTTTCAAATGTATTTTTATTAAGTTGTGAAATGGCAGTCAAAGCTTAACTTCACCAGAAGCTTTTACTAGATTAAGCTCCAGTTTGTGTACTTGTCCCTTTTTTCTGAATGGAATCAAGCAAAACAGCTACCTTAATCTAAAACATTCGTGTCTATTTTTTATTCTACAATAGAATTATTTTGTGATGTATTTTCAAAGGGTGTAAGTATTAGTGTAAAAGAAGTATTAGCAACTAGTGCTCAAACTAAAATGATTCTAGGATATTTTTAGAATTTAAGCCACAAAACAAAAGTAAAAGTCATCAGGGATTCTACAGCAGCTGCAACTTGAACTTTAGGTATTTGGCGTTTTTTTCCACGCACACTGAAAAAAAGGAGAGTGATTTCTGTATTTATGGGATAAAGAGAATTAATCCTATTGAGAGAGTTCTGTTTTCTGCAATTAATTTTATCTCTTGATGCAATATGTAGCCTATCCTACCGTAATATACCCTCTGGCATAGATGTTAAAAGGTGGGTGAGGTGGAATAATTGCAAGATACTTTGTATTTCCAGTTGATAGCTAACGATTCTCCTATTAGCTGTTGCTTGTTTTGCTAAGGATTTAGTACATAAGGCAAAACAGAAAGGATGTGGCCTAGCAACCGTAGTTGGTTACCATTTCCCTCCCAGCAGTTTTACTAATTTTGGTCTAGAGTGTCTAGTTTGCTTGTTGTGTCTTGGAATTTGTGTATCTATAGCTATTTTCCTCTAAGGGCAATTCATTATCTTTTTACCAATCAAACATGCATTCAAAACTACTTAATACAGCCATAGTCTGATTTCAGTAAGAGGTGGGATATTCTTTATCCTTGAATTTCATTTAAGAAGTGCATGTGCAAGTTGAGTTACATTCTTTGTAGGTTGCTTATGCTGTTTAGCAGTTATGTTTAACATTCCTAAAACTAAGTTCTGTTGGAGGGATTCAATACTGTGTCTGTTCTTGGTGAGTTTGCACTTTGGAAAAATATGGGATAAATGCTGACAAACAGGAGGGTTTTTTTGTGCTTGTGGCTTCTCTCCTGTCTACTTGCGTGGAGAACTTGTTAGCACAACGTTCTCCAATTATAGTGGAAAATTCTTTTCTTGTTAATCCCTCTTTTTTCCCCTTTTCTATTGTAATGAAAAACTGCTCAGAGTTCCCCAACTGGGCCCTCACAGAGTTTGGTATGTTCTACTGTTATTAAATTCATCTCCTAGTGGCAAATTGTGTCACCTCCATTCTTTCAGAGGGGTCAAAAATCTCCTTTTATTAGCAGCATTGGTCAGGTTTACATTCTATGAGATGAGCTTTTACATCTACACTGTATTTTTTTAATGCAAGACAAAGCCAGAAGGACTAACCTTGCCATTGCCAGAAAATAATTTTAATTGTTAAAGGTGATACGACCACTCCATGAATGACTTAGATTTAAAATTTTAAAAAGTCCAAACCCAAACAAAAAAAATTTGAAGAAATTTTGCTCTAAGCCTAGGCAGATATATTTACAAGTCCCATCGTTATAAATTGTTGCAACTGAGGTTTCATTGTTAATTAGAAACTTTAATTGAAATTTTCTTAGTCATTACCATCTACAAAATTGTGGATATCCACATACTCCTTTGACATGGTGACAGGTTGCCAGATTCTTGCATGTTGGATCCACGGAGAGCTGTTCAGTGGAGCCTTTCTCAAGTTGATTTGGCAGTAAAAATGCTATTTTTAGGGATTCATACTTTGATATTTATTTATGGCTGGGCTCCATACTTTCTTATTTACTCCTGAAGTGCCTCTCAGTCTAGGGCCTGATTGAAGACTAAATTTGGCACACTCAATGTGAGGACACCTTTAAGTTCATAAATGGGAATATTTTTATTTTTTCTTTTTGCATTTCTATTTATGCTTTTCTCAAATGCCAGGTTTTTTTTGATTGCTTTCTTCTAGAGGAAAGTAGCGATGGGACTTTCATCTACTTTTTGGTTTCTTCAGTGTATCCAGGCTAATTTTACCCTCTAAAAACCTTAAGCAGCTGATCCATTTGGTTTAAATCAGATGTCTTACTCGAATTATTTCTCCATATCAGTTAAGAAAATTTTATGTCCAGCCCAAATTAGAAAGCTCTCAATATCTTTAAACTCCTGGCTGGCAAAAGCACAACTTTCCAGCAGCACACACACAAGCATCTGCACATGGATCCTGTTGGATCTTCCAGGATGTCTCCTGTACAACCGAGGCAGAGACGGCATTGTAAAGTCAGCTCACACTAAATGCAGGACTTTGCTGTTCCAAAAAGTAGAATCCAGGGTGTGGCAGAGCAAAAGCAGGAGCAAGTAGGGGAGTGCTCTGCATCAAGGTATGTGATGATCAGGATATTTAAAGGAGGATGAAAAATTATGAGTATTCTTCAGATGTGCAGCTTTAAGACAATAACTGCATAAAAATCATATGCTTGCTTGACCTCTGTTCATAAAAGACAAAATGACTTTGTGTCAGGGTTGATAAATTTATAAGGCAGAATTAAAGGTGGTTGTTGTGAAGAAAGTAAACAAATTCCTTTGTTTTCAAATTAACTTAATTTGTCTGAAAACTTTTGATTATTCTGTAAACACTCACAGTGTTATGAACACTCATAGTATGCATTATTGGGAGTGTTTAAAAAACCACAGCCTCAGATGTAAGACAGACATTAAAGCACCAATTTAAATAGAATATTTTTTAATCTAAGAAAAACACAAGACTTCAGTTTTGTTGATGGATATAATTTTATCTGCATTTAATAATATTTTAGAATTCTGACAAGCATTGCACACTTTCTTTTTTTTCAGGATGCAAGGCATGCTGCAGAAGGAGAAATATATACAAAACTTAACCAAAAAATAGATGAATTTATTCAGATTGCTGATTATGATTGGACAATGTCTGAGTCAGATGGGAGAGCCAGTGGATACTTAATGGATCTAATTAACTTTTTAAGAAGCACGTTTCAAGTTTTTACTCATTTACCTGTAAGTGTTCAAAATTAAGTTTAATTTCAAACTATTTGATCATAATTTTTTTAAAAACAGTAAGGTTTGAACAAAAGGCTCTGGTTTTTGATTTGTGGTCATGCTGAGAGATGTATTTTTAAGTTTTTCTCAGCACAGAAATATTGTCAAATGTATATCAGTATGTTGGTGGAGCTTACCCATCAGAATACTTAGAAAATACTTTCAAATACTTTAGTCTAAATATTGTTACCAGCAACTAATTTACAAATAGTGTAAGAACTCATGCAGTTTTCCAGAGCCTTTGTGGTGTACCATGTTGGTTTTGTATGTGCATGCATTGATTCAAAAAAATGCAGAATTGGTGTAAATCCTACATTTGTGTATAAGATTGTGGAGGTCTTGTATTCTCCAAGGTTTTTAGTTAAATTTTTTGATCATAAGAAGTTATTTGATTCTAGTTAACAGAGCTTCATTGAATGACTTCTTTCTCATATTCAAATATCCTGTGTTATTTTGTCCCAGGAAAAAGGGTACTGTTAACCTGTCTTATGTATGAATTGTTACATTCTGTTGTCTGATTTCCCATTGCTTTCAGATAAAAAAGACTATCTCTAGTTTGGCTTACCATTATAATGGTTTATAGCTTTATAGTTCTGGAGTAGCTTCAGTAAGTAATTCAAGCTACATCTGCTTTTCATCAGCTTGTCCTTGGTTGTTTAGAGTCACACTGATGTCTGAGTGCTTTGCCCACCTGCAATGCTGAGAAGGAATAAGTCCTCAATGAATGTTTTGAGGCTTTGACTGAAAGAAAAATTTCTTTATGTGCACAGCAAGATGTTGAAGTTGCTGGCATAGCAGGCTGATCTTGTCTTCCAGATATTATGCAGAGGCTGTGATTCTTCTGTCTCCTGTTCTTTTAACTGACTCAAAGACAAAGGCCACTCCAACTGTATCATGTGATACTGATGTGAATGTGTCATGTGAGGCGTGTGCTTCTGTGCCAAATCAGTGGAGCGTTTTTTGATAAAGAATAGCAAGTTTGTTAGATAGTGTAATTCATTGTAACTCAGTATACAAAGCAGTGTGAACAAATGGCACTGCTCCTCGGTGGCCATATGCATATGGCAGTTAAGGGATGTGAAATTTGTAGAGCAGGGTGTACAGAGTCTGTCATGAATGTATGCTGCTAAATGGCTGTTCAGAAATGAGCCACAGACAAAATGAAGTAACGTGAAGGGAATGCAAAGAAGCAGCTGTGGCATTCGGACTCAAGAAGTGTGGAAGGTATAGAATTATGTGCCTGGAGGTACAAGTCAGCCTTTGGAGAAAGCTAGTTTCTGTACAGAGGTTATTCTGTAATTTCAGACTCTGGTCAGGTAACAGGCAGGATGTAGAACTGTATGGACAAGTCTGCTGTGGCAAGAGGTTTCTTACAATTTTTTTACTTATCCTGCATCTCGTTCCCTGTCCTATCTTGGCCAATTGTAGAAATATACGGTCCTGTGAATGTTGTGTGTGACCTGTGGAGTTTATATGAAAATGTATGCACACTATGGTGATTCCAGTTAGATTCATACTAGTAAGTTATTTTTTGTTAAAAACTTATAGTAAAAGTATTTTCCAAGAACCAGTAGTTTTACTTATAGTAAAAGTTTTTAGCCCAGAACCAGGTTCAAAATAGTAAGTGCTTTGGAGTGATAAACTGAGCTAGATTTTTCACATGCTGTAATTAAGGTTTGGAATACTTTTAGAATTAATTTTCATAAATGAATGATTCCAATAATGTCACGGTGTTATTTCCATAGTAATTTTTGTATGGCTGGCAGAAACATTCCACTGCTCAAAATAGTTTATCAGAACCTTTTCTGTAATTAGCAGTCAAAGAACAAATCTCTAGCACACTGGCCATAATTCTAGTAAAGAAAAGAGTAGAACAAGTAGAGAGGTCTCTTCTCTTCTACCTTTACATACCCAATTGTGTTAGAGGGCATTGGGCCAGGACTAGGGACCCTAGTTGGCCACAGTTCTTTGTTGTCACACTCTGGAGTCACTGACTTTCTCTTTGGTAGCGTTTCAAATGCTAGTCTGCCTGTAGAAGTGTTATAATATTTTCTCTAACAATTTTTTTGCTGCAGTCAGTGGGTTCCTCTCATTAGAATCTTGTTTTATTTTTGTTGTATGTATAAGCTGTGTAAATGCACAGGGATGTGTCTCCCTTTGTGCCTTTATGTGGGGCTGTACTGAAGTATTTCTGTACCAATGTAGACATAACTTTTCAAAACTACATCTTACGTTGTATATCTGGGTTTTGCAATTTGTATCCTTTTCACTGGAATATTAGAACTCTAAATCAGGTAGATCATGATCTGTACTGAATCTGCACACAAAGTGACATAAGTTAGTTGGGGTCTGATATCTCTGTTGAATCACTGGAAATGTCTTGTGTCTCCAAAGCTTTTTTCTCTCTCAAGTTTTGCATGTTACTTTTCTCCTCTGTGTTTGTTTACTGTACTTAAGAAGCAATTTTGGAAAAGAAAACAGCTTTCTTCAACCCTACAGTTTTATAGCCATAAATTTTATGTTAAAATTTATTAATGGGTCATGATATATTTAGATTCTTACTATCCTGAGCCATTTTAAATCTTGCTTGAACAAAATATGTTAATAATATACAGATAGCCTCTGTTAGCCATAATGGTAAACATGGCATTTATTTTTTAACCTTAGAATTTTGAAGTATATTCTTTCTTGTAATGAAAAGTTCTGGAAAGGCATTTCAACAGACACTTTGAAGTTTATTATTTGATATTTTGGCATACAGTTTCTTATTACAGAAAAACATATTATTCCCAAATTAGTGTTATTTAAGTTATAATCTCTTTGTTACACTTCAACAAAATACTATATAAGTTCAGAGGTTTAAAAAATACTATTATGTAGCTATAATTGTTCTTTTTGTACGCTTTTTCTTATCTTTTATTGCTACCAATTTTTTTATTCTTTTTTTTTTTGAAGTTGACAGTACATCTTAATTTTTTTGTTTTGACTGCCTTACTGGTTTCCTTCTCAGCATAACAACAATGACCATGCAGCTATGTCGGTAAGTAGATGCAAGATGAAGAAAAAGCATGTGAACAGAAAAACTATGAACTGCCTGCAGGCTTATTGCTTCAATTTTTAATCATTTAATAAAAAGACCCTTTCTGTTTTGCTGGTAACTTGCTGTGTACCTTGTGTGGATGCATGCAGGGATCAGGTTAATGACTAACACTGAGCTTTCATACACTGGGACAGACAGCAGGAGTCCTAAAAACCTTGCAGAAGGTTGATGGGGTGTGCCTTGCATCCCAAATGAGGTAATTTAGAGACTGAGACCTCTTGAAAGAGAGGTCAGGTATCAAAATACAGCTATGAGACATGCATACAGAATTAGAATAGAGTGATATAGCTGAATAATGAATCAGTGAAAGTTCTATCGTTCTTCTGCTACATTTGTCTGGGGTCAGGGGAATCTGTGTACTGGTGTTCTTTATTTGCTTTTTCATTTTTTTTTAAGAAGCTGATGAATTGCATTTAAGAATTCTCCTATCCCCTGGTTATTTTCACATTGTAATTTTTTTCATATGGCATAAACATTGTCATGATAATGAAAGCAATGAGGTTAATATTGCTAAATTATTAAAACCTGGAGAATGAATTTAGCAGTGGCCTCCCAAGTTGTTCAGAGCCTAGAGCACAAGTTATTAGTGGAGCTGTAGGGAGTATTTAGTCTGTTAAAGAGAAGGCTGAGGAGAGATCCAGTAGCAGCCTACAACTTCTTGAAGAACAAATACAAAACTGGTGGAGCCAAACTTCTTGGTTGGACTGACAAATTCATATGTAGCCGTGGGCACAGGTTGAAGCTTGGGAGGTGGAACTTTGATATTGGAGGGAAGGTGTGCTTAAAGAGAGTAGTGCAGTGTTGAAGGAGATTGCACAAGGAGGCTGCCGAATTCCCATCCTCTGCTACTTGGAAGGGTCCACAGGAAAAAAGGTCTATGGACCTGAAATAGTGTTGGCAGCAGTGCTCCAAGTAGAAGGTTGGACTCGATGACAGTGGTGGTTCATTCCAATCAACCCTTCCATCATCTAAATACTCAGCATGCTGGTGAACTGTCAAGCTAATAGGTGCCATGAGCTCTGTGTTTTGTGTAGAAATGTTTCCTGTTAGTATTGTATAGGTCCCAGGCTGCTGGTTATTTCATGACTGAGGGCTAGCAGAATTTCAGCAATGTAGAACACAGAAGTTATGTGGATTTTGGAAGGTTATGATTGGAAAGTTGTGCAGTTTTTAATGGTTCTGTTTTCTGAATTCACAAAAATTTAGTCTTTTGGGATTATGTTTATGTCCCATTTTAAGTTAGTCTTATAGTTTTTAGTGCCATTAGATGCTTTGAATCAAAAAGCAAATTAAAGTTTCATATGCAGCCATTAATCTCATGAAATAAATTGGATGATCGAATTTGTTATTAAGTTTTTTTTTTTTGTTTTGAAGAGTTAGGGGAAAATATTTCCTTATATTTCCAGATCAGTTAACTTGAAATTATGTGGGTCTATATGTAAGTGGGTTTAATCTTAAGTTTAGAATTAGCTAAAATTTTATTCTAGATGTGCCTTGTCAATACAAAGTTGGAAAAGTGTGGCCATTGAAAAGAGACTGTTGCAAATTATTTTCAGTTAGGTATTTTTAATTGTTTTGGTAGGATTTGGGGCAGAGACTGGAAGTAAAATTGATTTTTAAAAATTCCATTCAAGTTTTTAGTATACTTGTATTCTATCAGTACTTCAAAAGTTGGCGTTTTTAATCTTGAGTGATAAAATTTGTATGTTTAATTTATTTGCATTTTCAGAAAGAATAACATTATGTTATTTCACATTGCTAAATTAATTCTTCACCTTAGCATCTTAGATTTAACGGGTAAATTTTTTATTTTCTTTTTATGCTGAGGATGGCAGTTTGTGTTATTTTATTGTTTCTGTGATTGGCAGCAAAAGCCTAATTTCACAGCTTGCAGTGAGGGTGAAGGAGTGGTGGTTTTCTGCAGCTATATTCAAAAACTGTCAATCAACAGCCTCTACAGGCTGCTTAGAGAATGGGTTTTCTTACTGACTTCTCCAACTGCTGCTTCATGCTGTCTTTGATTGGCACAGCCTGGCAGGGAGGATGGATGAATCTGTCACTGGCTGGTTAATTGTGTTGCTGGTCTCAGCCTGACATCAGGTCTTTGATTCCTAAGTGGCTCAATACAAAACAAATTAGCAGATTGTAGTCATATTTCTCATTCTATATGCTTTGACTTTGTTGAATGCAGTCCATAAATCATATTGACTGACACCATAGTGAATGATGAAAGCTGCTTTTGAGACAGCTAGCATGGGCTTTAGAAAGCAGCACCGCGAAGGTGCCGTGGAAGGATGCATATGGCTGACCCTTTGGGAATTTCCTAGGAGCCAAATGTCTCTTTACTACAATTGTTCTTAGGAGAAAAGCTTTTGGGTTCTATAAAAAAGGATTTAATATGTCAGCAGATTCTCTTTACAAACTCCTTTGAAATATAAGAAGTTTGTCTAAGGGTTTTCTCTTTTTACAAACTTGTGTTTCAGCAAAATGTGGAGGCTGGGTGAAAAAAACAGTTGCCTTTAACACTGTTAGCAGGTGTTTTTGAGTATAGAATAGGGTCCTTGTTTCCTAAACTTTACACTGATTGAGTGGAAGAATAGGTTTTGTAGATAGGAGCAATTAGCATAGGCACAGCAGAGACAATAGTAGTGTCTCCGAATGGGTGGCAACTGGGGCAAATGTGAGAAGCCTGCTGAATCTCTGCATGCTGTTGAATATAGGTATTTAATTGCTAGATAACCATGGCCACCCCCACCCCCTTAAATAATAATAGTAATTTTAAAAAACAAAAAAACCCCAAACATAAAGACTGTTTTAAAATTAGCTGATATTTGTTCAATCCTGAAAAAAATAAATGTTATTGCTGTGTTCACAAATCCTTATATTTCCTCTTCAAAATGCTTTATGAAAAATTGGCAATGAATTGATAATGTGGAGGATGTTGGAAATTTGGAGATGAATTTTTAACTGGATCCTATTTTTCAAACACAAATGGTTAATTTTATTCTTTTCTGGGTATTGTACATCCAGTGTAATTTGAGCTGGGAAGCCCTGAATTTTGAAGAGGATAACATAGCATGGTTCACATTTATCTTAGTTAAAATTCAGCAATTTGATAAATATGTATAGCTTTATCTTTTTTTTCTGAATTTGAGAATATTAAGTGGTTTTTAGTAAGTATCTACTGTGTATAGTAAACTTGTAGCATTTGTTGTTGTGTCATTTGAACAATAAGCCTGTAGTTCAAGTTACATAGTTGGAAATATGTTAGAATGTTTCCATTTTATGAAACTTCAAAGCCAACATTAAATGTACATGTATTGATACTTATTTAAAGTCCGAGTGGCTTTAGCTGTGTCATTTCTGTATTGTAACCATTATCTTGTGCTCCAGTACTATTGATATTTGCCAGAATGTAACAACTAACCACACATGCTTGTTAGAAATATAAAATTCTGTCATTTATTTAAGATAACAGAGGAGTACACATTGTTTCCATATGAAATAAACTGAATGTTAAAATTTTTCATGACAACCTATTAATCTGGTTGAACTTTTATTACATTACAGTGGCAGCATAAATAGGACATGGAGCTGATTTGATGGAGCAGTACATTAAACAAGATGCACTAGTTGTTCCATTAAATCAAAATGACATTTCCATTAAGTATTTCAAATTCACTACACTGTAATTACATGAACTGTGGCCCATTTAGTCCCCTTCTCACCTCCCTTTTTCCTTCCTTTTTTGCCTCTTCTTTTTTTCTTCTTTCCCCCCCCCATTCATATTGATATTGTTCTGCTTGGGGAATAGAGCTGCATGTCTCCCAGTATAATTGCTGTTGGGTTTGGGAGACTTTTAAGCATGCTGTTCTTGTATTGTTTCCTACATTCTTTGTTGTCAGTTCATCTATTTTGCTCAAATATGTTATTTGCTTTTCTGAGATTTTCAATTAAGAAACTGACATGTCATTTTAGATAAAAAGCTCCTTACAGTTCAAGGTGTCCTAATGCTAGAAAAGAATTAGCAACAGCCATTTAATGTTTCAGTGTGACTGTGAGGAGGGTTGAAGGCTTTCTATTGTATTCATTATATTTTAATTACCTTTTAGCAAATAGTGGATTTTTAAAGTGTGACATATTTGGGGCCAAATTTGCTTTCTGTTATGGAAATTTTTGCACATGAAAATTCAGTCATCTTAGCAAGTTGACATATTAAGGACAAGATCTGGCTCTTCAGAGGCTGAAGCAGAACTTTCCAAACTTTTTGGGACAGTGAGCTGTCCATTATAGTTGTTCATGATTTATATGCGTTTCTGGGAGTCAATAGTGAATTGATCAACCTGACTGTGCAGAAAACAGCTGGGGAACCATTACTTTAGAGAAACAGGTGACATCACTGTACTGATGGATAGAAGTAAAACAATAGTGCTGTGTGCTCCAGTAGCTCTGTTATGTTATGATGATTTCTTTTGTGTAAATGTGATGTTGCCTTTGCTTCGATATCGTTGTAATGCACACATCAGTTGAAAGCAGTGGTTTCAGAACATTAATCTACAGAGATTCATGTAGCTGCATTTGACACCCAAGATCACTCTGTCATAAGACATGGCAGTGCTGTGAATAGAATAGAGCCATCTGGTTTGGTATCTGGTCTCAAGTGGTTTTTAACTTTAAGGTAGAATTTTGTTATCTTTAAATTTTTCTGTACTAAATTTTAAATAATTTATTCAGGTTAATGTCTGACTTTGTGTTTTGTTTTTTGATCTCTTGTTGGGAAAATTGTGTCAATTACATGTAGATGATGGGGTGAGCAATATTGCCAGCTAGACTGTGATTGGGAAATTATTTCTGTTTTGTACAGCAGAGGGCTACATTTCATTTTGTACGTAGCTGATCACTGACAGCACTGATTTATTAAGCACCTGAGATGATGGATAAGCATGAATTTTTAAAATAATTTAGCAACAAACTTTGAGATGGAATCTGAGCAGTTAAGCTACCAACAATTAGCACAAGCTCTTACAAGAAATGCCTCAACCAATTGCAATCATTTTGGTTTGTATAATGTTGGGGGTTTATTTAATTTTCTATTGTTCAAAATCTGCTGCATGTTGATTTTCATTACATTCTTGCTTTCATTCTGTTTGGGTTAAAAATATTTAAATAAATCCACAAAGCTGTTCATATGCTTCAGCAACTTTAATTATCTTTGTTTTGGAAATGTCCTTGTATTCATGAAAACTGTTGGATTGCTGGAAGAAGTATCAATAATTGCTTTAACATCTACTTAATCTAGTTCTCTGTTTGATGTAATAGAAACAAATCTAATAGGTCAAAGAAATAACAGTAAGAGTGATCTCTCTCCTTCTAATCTAAGTTTGGTATCATTAAGGCGTAGTATGCATATTAAAATCCAATCAGATGAGCAGTTCTTTAGTGACGTATCATTTGTTTCTATTGTAAAATTTGTTGCTTTTTCTACTAGGGAAAAGTGGCCCAGACAGCTTGCATGTCAGCCTGCCAGCATCTTTCAATGTCCCTAATGCAGATGCTACTGGACAGTGAATTAAAACAAATAAGCATGGGAGCAATTCAGCAGTTTAATTTAGATGTGATACAATGTGAATGTAAGTATATATTCCCATCTGTGTTTGTCTTAACATTGAAAAAAGTTATTTAGTGTAAGCTATATAGTGATCCTTTTCCATAATCTACTAAAACTTTGTCTTTTATTGAAAGTAAGATTACAGTACATCTTCTTGTAAAAGTATTTCTAAGTAAGTATGTTGGCATTCCTGGGAAATTTTTTTAATGAAACTTTTCTTTTAGCTAAAATATCTAAATTGAAACATACCTTTTTTTACTCTTAATGGGATCATAATCACTATATCCAGTAAAGATTTAGTTTAGTACAAAATTGCCCAAAACTACTACATAAACATTACGTTTTAATGGTTAAGAAAAAAAGGTCAAATGTCTATGAAATTCTAATGTTTCCTCTTGAGTTCATCTATTATGATACAGATATTTAAATGTGCTGTTATGTAGGGTTTCCTCACTCCTAGGACTGCTACTGCCTTACTGTGCAGAATAATAGTACTCATTTAGTAAACATCAGATGTTGTCTTACTGACACTGTTTAAAATAGGATATCAGAATTATTTTATAAACTGGTTCAATACAGCACTGAAGGCAGAATTAATTATCTTGTGTTTTGCATGGAGCTCATGGCTCAGGGTGAGCTGTTAATTTGTAGGAAGGAAGTTCTATGAATAGGTGTTAGGACTGGTTGAACAGTTGATGACAGAGATACAGTGGAAAGGCTCATGAGAGATTTTTTTCAATGTGTATTTTCAGATTCTTCTGCTCTGGTTTTTTTTTTCCCCCAAAGTATCTTTCCTGTTATGTATTTGAAGCATAGATCTCAATGATTTGGTGACAGCTGTGAAATGGGGGAGTTATACAAGCCATATCCTGAGGCTTTCAGTTTGGATACATGAAAAAAATTGGTGACTACTCTGTTAGAAGCCACCTATGGGAAACTGAAAATTAAATTTCAAGCAATTTGGTTAGCATCACAAAAGGTTCTTGTGGGAGTCCAGAGACAGACTTAGGGGCATTTTTGACATTTTAACCATATACTTGTCTTTCCTTCTGCCTTTTTTGTTACATTCCAGCTGAACTCAGTAACAGGTAGAGCAGGCATCTTTCTGACAGTCCCTCACTGTCCAGCCTTAAGGCCTTTCAGGACATGGAAAAACTGACAGGACTATCAGGGTCAAATTGATAGAATATTTGTGATTGTGACATTAAAATTCCGTGATTGTACAAGTTAAACAAACAGATCATGGTTTGACTTTTCTTACTTTTAGTATGCTTGATGTTGCAAATTTACTAGTGTACTTTTCAGGTAGGTACATAGGAGTGAGTTTGTGCATTTGTGTAGTTTCCTAGATGTAGAAAAGATACCAGTTGTTAAAAGAGAAAGGATACAGTATTCATAATACTGACATCATAATCATTCATCTTAACAAGCTGAATTAATGCAAGCACTAAATCATCTTGTGCCTTCTGAGCAAATGGTGTAACAGTGAAGAAAACTTGTCCATTACATCATTATTCTGTTTCTAATATTTAAAATATCAGCTGTGAACAACACAGTAGTTCACTCCTCCCTGCAGATACCCTGTTTCACCCTGGGATTTCTAGCAGTACAGGGGATGAAATCCATGTCTTGCAGGAGACTTTCACAGTATGAACAGTATGTTCACAGCAAAGAAGGGAAAAGTTCCACTGTTTCTAGCTGTCATCTGGTCTTTGGGTTGTTTTTCAGACTGTTTTCTTCTCAGGCAAAGGCTGATATGTGCCCTGATTAGTATCATCCTAATTTTTGTTGCCATTCTGTCTGCCATCTTTGGTTGATGCGCAGCAGAAACTTTATCAGTGAAGAAATCTTAGTAGAGTTTTATTTAGTCTAAAATGATAACATTTCATTATTTTAAAATAAAAAAGTAATATAACTGTAAGACAAGATGGTTTTTCGTATGTAGCTGTTATTCTGAGTATATGGCATGGACAGGGCATACCAAAGCTTTGGCCAAAATAATTTGGCCAAAAAAAGTTTCAGAAAGCTAGTGACTTAAAAACTGAAAAATACATTCTTCCACCACTGTGTGATTTCTAGCATGGGCTGTACATGTGCTAATAGAATGAACTTCATTTTTTCCTTGTGAAAAGCTTTTAAAGCATGTTAGAAAAAAAAATATTTTGCACAGAAATCCTTTGAGTAGTTTAAATACAATTATGGAAACTTGTCAGCATAGTGTGTCAGAACACATTTTGCAGTCTGTGAAATAAAGGAGTGACACAAGATTTTGCTCAGACTGCTTTGCTGATGTGGTTTCATTCATAAGGTCCATCACAGGCACATTCCAGGCCTCACTGTGATGCCTGTGATTTATGTTCTTGCTCATCACCCTCCCCCAGCTTTATTCTTTGATGCTTTGGGATTAATGGACACGACAGTGACATTTCAATTAGTGCTTAGAGTGGGCGAATAATTCACAACTGTTGGGAGTTTTCTACTGTATTGTATTAATGGGTTTGACATTTTACTTACAATGGGGTATACTCAGATGAATTTTGAACTAAGAATTTAGATGACATGTAGAAAATTATTAATATCTGAAGGCAAACTTTTCAAAGTTCTTGCCAATATTGTAGAATTTTTTTCTGATCTTTAACATTATAATTTTATTCTTTCTAATATGAACTGGAGAGATCTAAATAAAATCAGAAAATATGATAATTTGTTAGTTTTTTCTTTTCTGTTTAAAAACAATCAACAGGCCAAACAACAATCCAGCAATCTGTTACAACAATCCACCAACGTGTTAAAGTCAGTAAGTGCTCTTCTTAGAAAAAAAAGTCATCATCATCTCACTCTTCTTCTAACATGTTTTTTGTTTCCTTTCAAATGTTCCAAAAAGATTTCAGTTTTATTTTAGTTTGTCCTGTTCTAATGAAAGTATTTCTCTACTTCCTCTGCAAATTTTATAACCTAGAGCAGTGTTTTACCCCTGTATTTTGTACCATTCTTTCTCAGTGGTAATTTTCACTAGGATGATTGAGATTCTGAAGCATTGTTCAGAAAATAGAACATGCTAAGTCCCATTGAATAAAAACTAAAGAGTAGTCTTTTGCTTGAATCTTACATTTTGGTTCCCCAAGGAAGGAAATGGGTTGGGAAGGGGTGTTTCTGTTTCTTGAAGATGAAATTCAAATGTGGGTTACTGTATTTCAGTTTAGAGGAAGACAGGTGTGCATAATAAAAAATTAGCTTTTCAGAGACACCATCCAGATCTACTTAGCTTACATCAGCTTCTTATAAAGGAATTCAAACTTGTCTTAAGTTGTAATTGTTGGAAGAGCTAATTTTTTTTTTTTATTTATGTGCTTTAACATAGATGAATTGTGAGTCAGGAATAGTTAACAGAATGAAATATAGGTGAGTGGGCATCCTTCTTCAACCAGATAGGAAAGGGTGAAAAGGTTTTGGGTCTTGCCTATAAGCAAACAAGGGTTAGTGGAGTGCAAAGTACTCTGTATTTTCCTGATCAGCCTTCTGTATGGCTTCCTGGCAGTCCCTCTTTTCCCCCACTGCATGGAGAGTGGTAGTGCCCAAGAGCAAGTGACATCCTGCCCAAAGTGTTCTGTGCTGAGCACACGCAAAAGTGGTCTCCAGGTGGGCATGCCAGAAGCTGGGGAACCCAGATCCTGTATTTCCTTGAAAAGCCACCACCATATTGTTCTCTGGAGGTGCCTTGCTTTACCTGCCTCCTCTCCCCTCTGGGCAGTCAGGTTAACTTCACTGGCTGGGGCTGTCCTTCATCTGCCGCTCACATATGGCAGCGCGGGCGAGACCTTGCTGGCACTGGGGGCTGCCGCCTGGCCAGCTGGCAGCTCCCTCAGCAAGGCTCCCTCCAGGCCTGTTTGAACAGCTGGAGCATCCAACAGGGCTGCAAAGTGGCTGAGGCAGCTGAGATAGTCACCTGATTCTCTGCTCTTCCTTTAAAAATACTTCTGTAGCTTTGCTATCCCGCCTGTGAATCAATGCTATGAGACTGGAGTTAAACTGTCCTCACTGAGCTTTTGATTCAAAGTCTGGACTTTGGCTTTTCATTTCTTCCACTGAGCAGCTAAACTATTTGTCAAGAATCAGGTTCTGAGTTCCCAGACCAACAGAGAGGCACGACCAGATGATGCCTAAAAGATGGGATTTTGAGCCAATAAAATTAAGAGACCTGTTAATAAATCTAGAATTGGGTAGCAATTCAGAGCAATTTAAGTTAAAGATATCTCAAATTCCATTTAGGAGATACAGCCTTTATCTTAAGATCTCCATTAATATGTATACATACCTGTCAATTCTCATATATCGTGTATACAAAATGTAATTATAAGATCAAAGCAAAATATTCAAAAGAAAATGTACTGAAGTAATCTTTGCAACATTTATATTAATCATTGTAATTTATGTCTTACCTCCCAGCCTTTATTTGATCCTATCTTCTTTATATTTCTAAACTGTCTGTTACAAGCAAGTATGTTGAGATTGTACATACTGAGGACTCACATTGTTCTTGTTCTAAATACACAGTATCAGCAAAGCGGAGGAAGAAAAGATGTTAACAAAAAACCTTGTGTATACCAGATTAATATAATGTATATTCTCAACTGATTTCTCCCAAATATTGGAGTTTTTGATTCAAACTGCCAAACAGCCAGTTTGCCCCTAAGAGTGACAGTTTAATAGTGATCTTTGCATTTCATTCTCCTATATTATAAAATTCCAGAATGCTTTTATGCACATTAAGCCAAACAACAACCAGCCCCCCTGCAAATCCTCTTTAAGCCTAGAATGATTGTATGGGGTGAATATTTAAAAGATGTATATATGACAGTGTTTCATTACTATCTAGAAAAGGGCCCTTAGGACAAAGACATTAAGAATGTTAATCCTGTTCTTATATCTTCCTAATGTGCTGTGCAGTAGAAAATATTTAATTAGCTTTGTAAAATTGTTAGCTAAACTTAAAAGCCCTTTGCTGAGGGTGGGGGCGGAACTGTCTGGCTGTTACCATAAGTAGATTATCTTTTTGCCCTCTGAACTCATGAAATTATAATAATGAAACAAATTCTATTGTAGTCACCTGTCAGAGTGTTCCAAATGTGAGAATAAATGTTTGTGCTATAATGAGTGTCCCTAATGTTGTAAATGCATTCATAGTATGAAATTGTAGTTTAAGAGAACAAAGCTTGTACAACAATTAGGTTTGGTACATTTTGTACTTCTTGTTCTACAGCTGCAATGCTAGTAGGTATTACGTAGAGAAACAAAATTATTCTGCATTATTTAATGCATTGGGATAAATTCCAAACTCTTAGCCTGATGAGCACATAAAAGGTGCAAATATTTGCCCTGTGGCATGTAAGAGTATTCTGCTGTAGGAAGATATCTCCCGAAGTATAAAGTGCCAAAAGCTACCTGAAAAGACTTTCTGAAGGTCACAGTTTTCAGTTATATTTACTTTTCAGTTCTGTAACCCTTTTTTTGCCATTGATCTTCTTTCTCCCAGTGCTAGCTGTAATTGTAGAGTGGCTGGAAGAGCTGAGATTCTGGTGGGGGAAGCTGATGGCAGTGTACTGTATAAGAACAGAAAGTTAGGATCAGATCAGTTGATCTGATGGGCCTTACCTTTCTGGTTTTAGGGGTGTAGAAAAGACCCCTTCTGACCGTCATGCATATCCTCCTTATTAATGTGCTGCCACAGCTCACAACTCATGTATCTCTTCACATCTGTTTGCTGTGGAGATTTGCTTAGGATTCCCTGCTGGAGTGTGGTGTTCTGTTTTAAACTCTGGGTTTGGCTGACCTCAGAGCCCAGCTTTGGTGTCCTTAAGAAAAGGTGTTCCTAGTGGCCATGAAACACCTGCAGAGGACAGCCATGTAGACGCACAGGCCTTCAGCCTAGCTTGTTCCCTAGGGTGCCTAAGGTTCCTAGGCTTAGGCATCTTTGTAATTCTGCAGGTTGGTGGTTGTATAAGCTGTTTTGTCTTTGCTGACTTAGAGTTTGTTATGAGAAAACTCTACCTGTAAAATACTGAGTATGGGGTATGTTTTTTCTACTGTTTTTTAGCTTTTTTTTCTTTTTAAGGCATGTTTATGGTCAATTAAAATTCCATGAAAAATGCCTCTAGAAAGTTGGTGTTACTTATAAAGTAGGAAGACCAGAGAATTTAAAATTCACACTTGAATACACAAATCAGCAAGCATTCGCCAATGTTACCAGTACTCATCTGTGACATTACAATGGTCTCCCTAAGGCATTTGATTGTTATTTTTTATTTCTTTAGTTGATAAAGAGTAAAGTTTTATTGCAGTTGAAGTCATTCTCCTATTACATGACTCTCATAAAATAGCTTTTGCACTAGTGTAATACAAGTAAGAAATTCTGCTTCTACTGGTAAAGCTGCTGCTCTAATACCGTATCCATTACTAAGCTATTTTTAAGTATTCTGAGATAGTCCTAGTAGTTTCCTGTACCATTAGAGTCTTTATCTAAAATTGTGTTCTGTATAGTCATTTTTAGACTTGTGAAATAGTCTATCTGAATTCATTGGTCTGCTTTAGCTTGAAACCATACCTTCAGAATTAAATGTTCAAGGCCATTATTTTACCATCGTGTTAGCTCAGACAGCAGTGGTTTTCTGGATTTTACCTCCACATAATCATGTTTTCTAACTAGCAATTAAAAAATATATATTAAGGATTTCATATAACTTCTAAATGTTAAGAACAGTAGAGTTTAGCACTGGGTCTGGAAATTGGATACATATGTTTTGTTTCCTTTACCATTGAATGACCTGTTTCTCAAACTTGGGAAAAAATATTGCCTTTCACTGCCTTGGATGATGCTTCTCTAAAGCTTTTGCAGTAGTATCTACTTTTTTTTGTTGAGAGTTCTACCTGAAGGGCATAAGAAAAATACACTCAAGTTCTTTTGAAATAAGATATCTAACCTGAGTGAGGATTTGAGGCAGTGGTTGTTTGTCTTTGTTATTAACTTGTGACTGGGATAATAACAACAAAAAGTGTATTTATTTTTAAGTTTATCAGCTATTGATCTTTTCCTGGTTTATACAAATAGTTGACTTTCTTTCGCTTACCGTGTTGCCATTGTTTGTATTATGAATATATTTTTGCTTGCCAATTTTGACAGCCAGTTTTGGGTTCAGAATGAGCAGAAGTTCATTACTGCTTATGCAGGCTAAAAGGCATGAGCAGGCATTTCAGCTCTGCACTGAGCATGGCACATAGGGCTTTCTACCTGTTGTCTACACATGAAACCAACTCCCGCCTTAGTGTTTGTCCTTTAATGATGTTTGGCTGGAGGTGAAGGTTTTCTGTAACAAAGGCAGATGTCTGAAAATACATTGACAGCCATGGAATTGGTATTATTTTGAAATTCTTCAGTAATCATGCACCTCAGGCTAAAAAATATCTTGGTTTCTCTGGTCATAGCATTACTACTGGGTTAGAACTTTAAGCAAAATTTCTAATAATACTCCTAAAAGTATTATTCTTTAGGATTATTGAAAAAACTTTCAAAAGGTTGTTTGTTGGTTTGTTTGGTTTTAATCACTGTGAGTTGTTAAACTATTCCTATGAAACTATGCTACCTAGCATTTATATTGCATAGAGCTTGATTTTTCTGCTAGGAAAAAAAAAAATCTACATCCGTAATATTTTAACCTTTTTTTTGCAGTGTTTGCTAGTTCTGAGCCTGTGCCAGGATTCCAGGGAGACACCCTGCAGTTAGCTTTCATCGATCTCAGACAAGTAAGACACTAGTTGGTGTTTTTTATCCTTCTAATTTCCCCTTCTGACCAATGCTGAAGTTATTAAATTCAAGAACCTTTCATGGTTTTGCATTCCCATGTAATTAGTTGTGAAAAGCAGTTATTTGAAGTGTTGTTAGTGGCACTATTCCCTGTAATTTAGTATAAAACTGTTTCTCCACTGTGTGGTTAGGGGGCACTGTGCTACTGGTAGTACTGTTGCAGGAATATTGGATTGAATTTTGGTCCTGACAATTTTGTGAAGATCCTGTGATGCCTTTTTGCAAGAGTGTATGTGTCCTCCTGCTGTGTGCTGGTCCGATTCCATTCTGAACATTTGCTCCTGTCTACAAAACTACTCTCTGCATAGCAGAATCAGACATCATATTACTTAACATTTCCTTTCCTGAATTTGTTACGTAGAATTCTTTGAAATTGTTGGAAAGCAGCTTTATTCCAACCGGGTGATCTTTATTTTACATAAAATTTCATTTAATTATATTTTAAATGCTGTAATATTGGAAGCACTAAAATATACTAAAATCTTTGTAAATTTGGACATTATAACCACTATAATAAAGCATCTTCAAGGCCTTTTCATGCTTGAAGTTAGTTTTTACAAAGGATTTATTCTTTCACAAAATTGTAAGTGTAAGTATCATTTAAATAGTGAAATGAATCATTTACTGCACATGGAGGATCTTTCCCCTTCTTCAGATGTTGGTGATATTTTTCAGTGCCATTATGAGCCTATCAAAGTCATTAAAAAATAAGAGAAAGTAGAAAGAATTCTGTACCAAATACCAAATTATCTATATAGTAAGAATATTTTTGCTTTTAATAATTTAGTAGGTTTTTCACAACAAGATTATTAAAGGGCATTTCAGAAGGGAAGATTCTTGAGGCAAAAGTATTTTGATTTCTCCTGGTAGTTAGAAAGGACTTAATAAAGTTTTTTTTAAATCAAAAAGTTAAAAGGTAGGGTTGTCTGTTACATTCTCACAGTAATACAATAATGAACAATATCTACAGTGGGTAAGTGTGTACTATGTGAGAAGGATTCAGGATTATGGTTCCAAGACTTGTTCATGCCACAAGTCTTGCCTTGACTAGCAGCCTTCCTCTTTTGGATTCTCTTTTAACTCTGTTTTTATTGTCAGTGTTAAAAGAGACTAAACATCTTCCAATTTGTACTTAGATCATTTCTTTTGAAGGGAAAGGATGTTGAGATTTTGGCACCATTTCTGTCATCCACCTAAGTGGAGTCCTTGCAGAGCCTATGTTTATTTCAAGGGAAAACATGATTTTCATTTATGCAAGAGGGCAGGGTGTGTACAAACTTGCTACAGGAAATAAAGATTATCATATGTTTTAAGCAGTAACTGGGGACTATGTCTCTTAAATAGGTATGATGTTGTTTATGACAGCTCTTCATTTATGGTAGCAATTATATTTAGAAATCTCCCAAGCGCTTTACAGAGGCTGCTCTGTAGGTCATGTGAATTTGATTGACTTCATATACTTTATAAACAGGAAGAGTTTGAGCAACTCTCTATTGGGTTGCAACTGGAGCTTGCAGATGTAGAACAGTTCTAGCATGTTTGGTTTGGTTTTTACTATATTTTTGTGTGCATCACCAAAAGCTATTTCAAGCACACATCAAAAACTTCTACCATTTAGTAAGGATTTTCAGTGCTTTCCCTCTTCTCCTTATTTGTGATGCATTTCTGTCTTAATAGGGTAGATGACAGTTCTTTTCAAGAATACTTAGAAAGGCAACAGAGCCTTTTTCAGAAGGTTCTTATAAAAGGTCATGCTTCTGTTTTTTAGTTTGAATTTGATACTTCTTCATGAATTGCAGGATATGAAAGATAAGGAAGTAGGTCCAGTGGTCAGGTTTTACCTGCCCACCCGGACTGTGCCCTGAGGTCAAACTCCTGATATTGGCTGTTTGGTACAGAGGAGCTGATGACAGGTAGGGGCTGATACAAGGGGGAAAGCTTGAACCGTATCAAAGCTAAAAGGCAGGAGATTTGGGACTCAGTGAGAGACTGTAGCTAAAAGATGGATCAGCAGGATTGCCCTCTTCTTAAAAAGCAGCTGACCTGCAAGGGAAAAGACTTTATCGTCCTGCCAATCACATGGTTGCTAATGGAAGCCAGTTATCTCAACAACAGCTACTCACTCTGTGCTGTACTAGTGCAGTGGGTAAGATTAATGAGGATTGGGCAGTGGCATATTATAGCACGTTTTACTAACTAAGTAAAGTCACTTACAGGGAGCCAGCTTGGAAGACAGAGAGGAGCTACGCCTGAATGATTGCCATGTAGGGAGGAGCAGCTTTGAAAAGAATTGCCATAGGTATTTTCAACTTAACAGTTCTTGATCCTCTGTCTTTTCCTGAAGACAGTGTGTAGGCAGCCAGCAAGCCCACTTTCCTTCTTGCTTCCACAGACATAGAAGAGCAAACAGAAACAGCTGGCACGAGAAAGAGTTGTGTCTAAGAAGGCAACAGTAGTTAGTAGCAGGAAGCTCTAAGAGGACAGAAGTCACAAAGGAGCAAGCACTAACCAGTGTCTTGTTTGAGCCACCTCTGTCTCTTTATACTCTTCTCCACTCAGGCTTTTGTCATACTTAACATGCCTTTAAAGATCTCTGTAATCTGAAGAAACCCTAGTCAATAAAGATTTTTGTGCTGTTTTCATCACCACAGTATCTCAGCATCTTACACAAGTGACTTGGTGGGATTAGCTGATCCCACTTGGTCGTCTAGAAAGAAACTTGCAGTTCCAGATAGTTTAGCAGGTAGAAAATTGGAGCAGATTCATGGATCTGTGCAGCTGCAGTAATTGTGTCATGCCTTATGCCACTTGTCTTAGCATATGACCTGAGGTCACACCTAGGTGCACCCTTTGACCCCACTTAAAGCCAGAGAGGGGCCATCTCAGCAAGGCAATTATCAAAGTGGCATGTGCTGCTTTACAGAGACTGGACTCTGGCATCTTGTGGAGATGACCCAGCTCTTCTGCAACTTGCACTGCTCTCTGACAATCATTTCTTGCTACTGTCTGTACAGGGAACCTGGGTAAATAGGGCAGTTTATTCCCCAAATGAGGGAGAATAAACTTTGGGGATTTTGCTACTAATTCGGATCCTAGGTCAATTGGAATTAACCTTCTAAAGTAAACAAGTCTTCGTTTGTCTTACTTGAATCGTCTCTGAGGAGGAAGCACAGGCTCTGACCTGAATTAGTTTTTTCCTGGTTATGATCTGTTCTTTAGTGCCTAAAGACTAGGGTTACAGTTCTGGAATGTGAGGCTGTTTCTTGTATGTCCTGTACACTTAAGTACTGTGAGGATAAGACATGAATATTATAATTTGTGTGTTATTCTTTGGAGACCGAGTGTAGTATGTAGTGGACAAGAACAATAACCTTGTGGTAGGCTGAGAGTTCAGCAGTTGCTGTCCTAGGCCAAATGTCCTGATTCTTAACCAACTGGGTGCTAACAAATACCTATTCTTGAAATCAAATTATTTCCTGCAGAGATATAACTAAGCTGCCAACACAGCTTGACTTTGTTTCACTTGTGACTTGACAAGTTGTTCCTGATGTTTCTGTCCACCATCAGCACTGCTTAGAGGCTTCTTCCTCTTCTGTCTCATCTCAAACAAGTACTCATCTAGCTTGATGATTTGTGGAATTGCCTTGTTTTGCTGGGTTGAGGGGAACTGTGTCTTATCTGTGTTCTTTTGGCACTTCAGTACACGTTGTTAACACCTTCCAGCTGCTGTCAGTGTTGGTCCTGCATCGGGCAGCAGTCTCAAGTGAAAATAATTGTATGCTGTTGGTAACTCCAGAGTTAAGCAACCTCAGTAGCAGTATCTCCACCCACATGGCAAACAGTTTACAGTCTGATGGTGGTGTCCTTCAGATGGAAGACCAAGGGCTTGATCCACAATGTGATCCACAATGTCCATAAGCTCTGCTTAAGTGTGAAGGGAAAGATTTTCAGCAGTTTCTGTTTGTATTTTCTCAATGTTAAATTGGACACAGTCATGACACAATCAATATGATTAGTATAGAAAGTCATTTATCATAGAAACATAAGATACATTTTTGTCAGACTTTTGTTTATCATGTATGTACTTAAGCATGTGTCACTTCTAGGAACTGAAGTTATTGGTAGTACACAACATGTATTCCATCAGCAAATCAATACCTGATATTTAGAAATATAATTCATTTTCTTCTAATTCCAAATCATTGATAGTTTATTTGGTTCCTTGTCCATTTATATTGGAATGTGTTTTCTGGTGAGAAATATTACCAACCTCGGGAACTGTAGTGTTCCATGCAAAAAATGTAACGTAAATTTATTTGAAAGAGGAAATTGTTACTACTACTTAATATAAATTGTTATTACTACTTAATATAGTCCTCCTCTTTCTTCCCATTCATTACTGAGACATAGCACTCTCATTCTGATAAACTCAGACGTAATTCCTTGTAGGTAGGAACTGTGTAACGGACCACTGGGCTTCAATCTGAGGCACAGGATTTTCTGACACTAAAGGCAGGGTGACAGTTCAGTCTTCCCCACTGTTATGCTTGCAGTGTTTAATTTGAATTAATTTCCTGTGGCAGTAACTATGTTTCAACACTGGCTTGTCTCCGATTCCCAAACATGCAGCCTGCCAAAGCTCTTGCCATCTGTGTTCCCTGTGGAGAATGCTTTTGAGCCCTTCAGTAGACCTCAGAGAATATATTGCAGCCTGTTGCCAAACCTGTTGGCCATAACTCTGAGGCTGAGGGCTCACAAGGTGTTCTCCGGCTTCCTTTACAAGCTGCCAGCTCACAGAGTGCCTAGGCTTTGAAATTAGTGGGGTATACCCACCCTGACCTCTGTTCTGAGAAAGAGTCTTGAACTGAAAAAACATCAGGCGTTTTCAAGAGGGAGAAATCCCCAACAGTATGTTTAGGAGTAAGTCTTAAAAACTTCAGAGTTTGAAGATAAGACTTTTTTTCATAAGGCAACAGTTTGAATTAGAAAATAGTATAGAGCATTTCATCTTTTGCTTCCTGAGGGAAATGGTTGCTGAGACTTTCATCTTCACAGAGGCTCTTTCACAATGTTTACTGATCCCTTTCCCCCTGTTATGCACTCCCCAGCTTCTCTGAACAAGCAGAGGAGCATGTTACATCTGTAACATGAAGCCCAGCCTCAGGGTGCTATGTAATGGGATTTCTGCTTCTCTAGTTTTCAGTGCAATGCTGCTTATTTAGCTAAAGGAAGGAGCTCAAGTTTCAGACAGCAACAAAGCAGGAGTTGCATCTCCCTCGATTTCAGAGCATAGACCCTCACTTTGCTGGAGGAGGAAGGCAATTCTTCCTGGACTTTCCCTTCTCCATAAATTGACTTGGCTCTAAGGCAGGAGGTCTTGAGGCACACTGGGAGCAGAACAGGCACAAGTTGACGTTCAATATCTCATGTATTCGCATCATACAGTGGTAGCATGCATATGCATCTCTGGGTTTAAAATGACAAAAGTTATTTGAGTATGACTGCAAGCAAAATGTGCATTATCTGGCTTAAAGGGAAGACACAATATTTCTTCATAGTACTATATTTTTCCAAGTAAACAGGAATTCTTCACACAAATGTGACAACTTGTTTGTAAGTACTTATATTCCCCAATGGAATCTCTTTTGATTTCTCCTTCTCAGCTATGTTCTGCAAAGCCTGTAGTTAATCACAATAGGCTCAGATCACAAGCTGTGTGTATAGATATTTGTGAGGAAGATCTCAATCAGTGCTCTGTACACAGAAACAAGCTGGCTCATCACTGGGATGGGATTTATACCTGCCAGCTGGTAAGAATTAGGAAGCTTGGGAAACAAATGCACAGAAATTAGCAGCAGGGGGTCAAAACAAGCATGCCTTTGGATTCACTATCTTGATAAGGATTTGCAGAATCAAAGCAGAATGGCAAGTTAGTAATTTCCTGGTAGTAAGTATTCCTACCCTGTAAGTGCCAGAAGCTAAAAGCACACATGCTGGGTGTTAGGTGCCTGTGTAGTCTTTGGGACATTAAATCATTCATCAAATTCAGTGCAAAACAGATTGTATCCAGTTCATGTAAATGCCCCTTTTTCAGCAGAGAAGTGTAAATAACATGCTGATCATGTACCAGGCTTTTGCTCTAGATCTTGGTATACTAATGATGAGGGGCCATACTTGAAAACAGGTTTGAAAACTTCAGTGTACAAATGCTGTTATTTCACTAGCTCTATCAATGCCATATGTATATCATTTTTGTTATTTAACTACGAGATACCCCATTCCATCTGTGGCAAAAACCTTAGTAGTTTCTGCAATGGAAAGTACAATATATTGTGCACAAAAGGCTGTGAGGTGTAAAGATGTAATATGTAAGCAGAATGCCATCTCTTCATCAACAGTAAGGAATGGCATAGTTACCTAAATCATGGAAGCTATAAAAAAAAAAGAAAATTCCTTATTGTTTCTTTAAGCTAGTTAATTTAAGGGATACAATTTTTTGAGTTCTCCTCTCACTTAACGAGATACACACAAGAACTAAATGAGCCAACAAGAAATCTGTACTATATATTTAGAAACTACACAGAACTTGGGAAACACTTGGACAGCTTGACTTGGAGACCTGCAGATGCCAGTCTTTGAATAAGAACATAAGCCTCACTTAGGGCATTTTATTTTGTTGTTAGGTGAATTTATAATTTTGGGAACTAAGACAGGAAATCACATTTATTGATCTTATTTGTGCGGGTGAAACCCTTCACTTAGAACTGTGCAGGGCAGGGCAATTTCATCTTCTAAATGGTACCATCATGGAAATCACTAAAAGTTTCACTGGAGAGGTTGATCAAAGTAGATATGAAGGGAAAAAAAAAAAAAAGAGAAAAGAGAAAAGAAAAAGTTGGCAAAAGCTGCTGTCAAGACTACTTAGATGGACATATCTGAATCCCTGTTGAATACTACCAACTGTCACATTTAATCAGCTTTAAGCTCTTCTTGGTCATCATTACTTTTGCAAGTCACAGTTTAGAAATAGTTACTCAATTAATTCAAAACCAACAGAGCTGTTGTTATGATGAAAACTTCATATATCTGGAAAACCTTTCCATTTATGAAAGCTCATCCCATAGTTACAGAGGAAATTCTTAGAAGACTGAGACCTTAATTTTATCCTTGGTAGTTGAAGTGAAATCCCTGGAATACTCTGTGTGTAATGTTAGAACCCAAAGGCTTCTGTTTCCTTGGGCATGACACTTAATTTCTTTAATAACTGGCATGTTGTGGAACACTTTGTGAAGCAGCCATTTCCAATGACATTATGAGAGAAGGCACTCAATAAACTTTATCTGGAGAAGGTTTTATTCTTTTGCAGAAGGACCTGTTGGAAAGTTTCAGAAGGTTCACTTCCAGATAATTTCTCAATTAAGAAATATCTTCCTTCAATTAGAAGCTGATCTGTGTGCCTGTTGTATTTGTAAAATCCCACTTACCCTTCAAATCACTGATATACATTCAATTAAGTGAAAGTTATTCAACGAAATGAAGATTCTCTTTGGTTGTTCTTCTGCTAGCAGTTTTGCTCCCATCCAGTCCTTGCCTTTGTCATGTAAGAAATTATGTACGCGCAAGGAAAAAAGATTCCAAAGTTTGTGACTACATTGGATCAAGCTATTATCGTCCTGCTGATAACCAGTTGCTGCAAGATCTCCACCATTGTGTCTGGGCCCTTCTGTAGCCCTGAACTGATGGATGGAGTTCAGTTTCGGAGCCCCATCTCCCCAGTACTCCACAGAATTCAGTACTTCCTCTGAATTCTGTGAGCAGTATGTGGTTCCTATGAGTAATGAATAAGCATTGGTAATTGAGCAACATAAGAGAAGAAAATTATTGGTTTCCTTCAAGTTACATGTTATTTGTATTCTCTTAATGCTTCTAAGTCCTGCTCTCCCATCGGGGAGCCACAGAACTGGTAGCTGTGTTAGTGTGTTAAGTAATTTCTGCCCCAAAATCACTTACATTCTCCAGTCTTATATAAACTGGGGTACCACTGGTATGTAGTATGTACTGAGCAGCACTACTAACCCTTTAACCCTACAGATTTGCCTTCAGTATTTTTTTCACTTTCATCAATCAACATACTTAGGTTTCATTCCTTTTCTAAATTATCTGTCAATCGCAGCAGACAGAATACCCCATTTTTTTCTTTTTGCTAATTTCTTCTGTGAAAAAGAAAGTCCATCTCATCTTTAGAAGTCACTGTGGTGCAAATATAAAATCCAGTAAAATCAAAGGAATGGTTTACATCAGGAAAATAAGACTCTTCCTCTGCTTCAGAACAGTAACAACAATGAAGGAATTGCATGGACATAGTAGGGCAATGACTTGAATTGGTGAAATGTGGTTAATGAATGTTTATTCATTTGGATCATAGTGTCTTAGGAAAAAAGATCATATGTTCAAAAATGTTTATATAGGGTGTACCATAATGTGACACTGATTTGCAGTTGGCTGTCTTAGAACTGCAGAAATACAAATTTAAAAGTCTTACTCTGTCTAGCTAGACTGCCTTCAGTCAGTCAGAAGAAGAGATGGGAGATGAAGTTAATACAAAGATACCCATAGCTGGCAGAAGAATCGCTGAATTTCATCCTGGTTTGTTACAGCTGGTTTCTGAATGAAGTGCACTAGTTGTACTGTAAACAGACGGAACGAGTACGTTCCTAGGCACAGCTCATCATGTATGTTAACATTTATGGCTCTTATCGGTGTGCCAAGTTTGGAGCAATTTATACTTTCACAAATTGTGCTATTTTAAAGAGTGGTGGAATAATAACCAAGTTCATGGAAGATTCAGATATAGATTGTGTCCTCCTTGCAGAGGACTTTATCTAGAGCATTAGTAGCAAAGGAACGGTGTAACTTAAAAGACCCTGCAATTACAAAAAGTGTGAATAAAGAGTGAATAATAACAGAAATGCAGAAATAAATCAAGATATGAGTAGATGGAAGCACTAAATGATGGAGAGAATAGAAGAACATAAAAATATGGGATGAGGTGAAAAAAAGATAAAAAGTCAATTTATGTCTTTAAATGTACTTTATTATTCTTACCTTTCTCTTTCTGTGTTTATAATTTTCCATGGTTTATGCTGAGACCCGGTAAGAACATTTCTTTTTTAAACAGTAGAAATTTGAAGAGATGTTTTTATCCAAAGAAAAGAAAGGACTTTAAGTACACAGTTAATGGTGTTTAAAGTCCCTAAAACCATGGGCTTGCCTTATTCCCAGGAGAACTCAAGCTTTCCCAGTTTCAGTAGCGTGCCTCCAGGAAATCGTTCAGAAGGACACATAATTAGCCCACACTCTTCCAGAGTGCACAGTGTAACTTGATGCAGTTAAACCAGAAGACAGTTTTCATCTTTTGACCCTGTGTCAAATGTGTCAGTTGAGTAGCTTACCTGAGATCTGTAAGACAACATAGGCCATCAGATATTTTCCCATAGAAAGGAACATGCAGTAGGAGACACACAAAACCACAATTTTAAAACTTACTTATTAAGCTTTTAAAACTTACTCATACTCAAAGTAACAGAACAAGTGGCCATTTTAAGTGGCACAACTCAGTGCCTTGAGATTCTGTTTCTTTTTACCAGTCTGAAGTTTAAAGAAAAATGTTTGCCCTTACTTAGAATGTATGAAAAGGACAGAAGTGGCTCTTTCTCTTTAGGCACTAACAAGATATTGAGTCCTCTGGAAGGGTGAGTGTGATACTGTCATTCCAATGCACATCCAAATGATAGCTCTGGGAATGGTCAAATCTTTACTATAGTGTCTATGTCTTGCATCCATTGATATGCAGAATAGTTGAAAGAGTTCACAGTGAAATGGAATAATGTTGAATAACTCCTAGACAGAAATGCCCTGGTAACTGTGTGGGGTGGGGTGGTGGTTTGTGTGTATCAGGATGTGGTGGCTGCAGGGGGGACCTGTGTAACTGGTAGAAAAGGAACAAGCTGAAAACTCGAGTGACACTGTAAAACTGCCCTCATAGCTTAATTAAATAAAACCAATAATGCAATTTAAACTTCTTTGAGTTAAAATGACTTTAATAAGGGTGTTAATTACTAGAGGATTAACACTGCTTACATGTGATAATAGATCTGGTCAGTCAATAAAGGGTGAGAATAATGTTCGTTTAAGAAGCAAAAGAATCTAGCACAGGATTACTCCCTAGAAAGGGATAACATTTCAAAGTGGCAAGTAAAATCAGGGGAAGATGTTTTCAAATTGCAGGAGGCATTAGAGGCTGAATTTTGCCATCATTACTCAGCAGAAGTTCCATGAGTACTGGGATCTGTTGGAGCTAAAATATGAAGAGTAATTATTGCAAATGACATAAAATAATTTGTAATTACTCGGTCTTCCAGGGAAATCATAAGAAATAATTTTTTAGATAAAACATTTAAAGAAAATACTGTCCATAGGATTGAGGAGAAAATGCATGATCAAAAGGGAAAAAAAACCCCATCTTCTAAGGAGAATAATTTCTTGAAGATGTATTTCTTAGAAAAGAAATTGTATTGGATTATTGCCTTTAAGCAAAATGGGGTTTTTCCTAATATATTTGCAAACAACACCCCGAGGAGAAAGATCTTTTGCAAAAACCCAATTTAAAAAAGGAAATTTTGAGGTATCCAGATTGCAACTTGCTGGGCTTTGAAGCCTTGTTAAATCAAGTTATCTAGACAAGTTAATAAAACAAAACCAGGATTTTATATGGGTTATAGTATTTGCTAAAATGTTTTGAGAGTCATTTGATAGATATAAATAGGGAAGTAAATGTTTTCTTGTAGCTGAAGAGGAAAGTGAAGGTTGTCCATGAAAGAATATGAGAATTTTTTCCTAGTGATTTTGGCTTTCCTTTTAACTTGTCTGTATTTACATTCCTGAGCTACTGACTGCTGAATTCCTTGTCCAGAGGTTCTCAGGTCTAGCATAGCTTTCCCTAAGGGATGTAACTTCATCTGCTATAAAGGGTGGTTATGCAGCCATAGCCTAAGTGAACTACTTTGGAAGAAATAACTATCTGTTTACAGTAAACTTATGATGGCCACATCTGTAAGTATTTGTGCCTTATGGATTGCACTGGATTTTTGTTTCTGGATGCCAACAAAATTATGCTGGTTTGTGGCCTGTTATGTCTCGAATTTCAGTGGCTTTTCTCGAATTCTAGCTCAGCACCCAAGATCAGCTGAAATACTTTATTGAGCAGTATACAAATATAGTTGCTGTATTTGTATCTGCTTCCTGAAGAAGTGTTTCAAACAGACACCTTGTATATAAAATTCTGAGTGTTTTAATGACTGCCTAAGAGAAGAATAGCACACTGTGGCTGTAATTTTTTACTTTAGATGTGCCCCTTTTGAGAAATGCACAGATGCTAAAAGAAACTAAAGCAAAAGAAATTTGTTAATTAAAAAATAATTGCTCTGTTGTGTTGAACCAAACTATTTCCTCTTACCCGCTGTAGAACCTCTGGTTATCTCAGTGGAAGTGATGTGACTCATAGTACACACTGTAGATCATGGACTTCTGTGGAGGTTTAATTGCTGCAGATTCAAGAGGGCTCATAGACCTTATAGACCTGTTGTATATCCCCCTGTTAAGTTGAATCAATCTCTGTAGCAATGTAATTTCAGCATATTTCATAGATGTAATTTTCTCTGGTGTTTTTCCAAGTAAGAATATGACAAGAAATGACTGGAAAGTGGGGAGAGGGAAATGCCCCAACTAGGGAATCCCTAGTTCCCAGCAGTGCCTGCATTGGTGATGTCCTGGGTCTGTTCTTGGGCTGCAGTTTCACACAAAGAGCTGAAGTCTTCCCTTCCTCTGTAAGCACAAAGGTGATGCCATGGAGCTGTGCCATGCTCACTTGTCTTCCCATAGGCATCAGTTTGCATTTGCATGCCAGGGCTGTGTATCTAAAGCTCTTTCCTTCAATCCCAGAAGTAACTGGCCTGAAGTTTAAACTTGGAGTTGTATACTTGGGCAGAGCACTGCAGATGATTAGTTGTAGGGAACAGCAGCCTGGCTGTCTAGATTAGATGTGTGTGTATACAAGGACAGTTTTGGAGTAGTTAGAATCAGCATTTGTCAGGTCATGACTTCTTGTGGTATGGTGTATATATGCACCTGTAAGACTGCAGGCATCTGCCGTTACTCCTATGGCTAGTGCTAAATATTCAATGTGGCAGATGGGTCAAGAGTGTTCAATTCCAGAACACAGTATGGAAGTGAAGTGAATTGTTTTGTGTTTGAATTTTATCCTAGTTACACCAAATTAGATTAATTTTAATTAGACCTACCTCTAAACCAGAGAAGATAGTTAAATTTTAACTTGAGATTTTTAACTTTTTGATGGCATTTTTATAGTGAATCATCTCAGATGGATTTTTTCAGGAAGGATTGAGACAAATGCTACAGTTTTAATCCCCGAGAAGCTTACTTTAGGATAGTGTGCCTCATCATATGCTTTTTATGAGTTATTTCATAGACAAGTGAATAGTTTAAAGCAAAGTTGTGAGTCTAGTGCAATTAAAAAAGAAGTGCCTATAGAAAATTAAAGATCAAATAAACTAAACTATAGAATTTCTTTTTAGTAGATGTCAATATTTAAGTGCTACTGGCAAACCTGTGTTTAGAAAAACAACCAGAAGCCAAGTGAAAATGCCAGCTGAGATTTACCTCTGCTATATTAAGTGCTTCATAATTTGAACAGTTGAAATTGTGTTTTCAAAGTCTTGTCCAGGTGAGAGACCGATGGCCTGTTTGGGGGGCTGTACTTGTCACCCCGTGTGCTGTTTGAGCGTGTACACCTCTGTGTCAGGAGCTCAAAACCAGAAAAAACGGTGAATGACCTGACCATTGCATAATACACAATTTTTAATCCACACAAATTTTGCCATTGACATAGTTTTATGCTTTGTCTGAGGGGACTTTGTGTACGGACTAACACGCTTGACAGGAGCAATTTGGCCGAAGCCCGTGCCCTCTGGAGCCTGACTGTCTGCCAGGCTCCTGCTTTTCAAACTCTTCTCTGCTTCTAGACTCAAAAGATGGTTCTTTTGCTACTAGTCTAGCTTATTCTTTAATGATGAAGAACAACACACTTCATAATAAATATTTTCACTGTAATTAAACAAATCTTCTTTGAAGAGGTATTACTTGTTGCTGTACTGGGTGTTTCATAGGGCCTAGCTATTTATATTTGTCTCAGAAACTACTTTTCTGTGTCTTCTGATGTTACAGTTTGGGCTGCTTGAAGTTTTAATGGGATTTGTAAAAATTATATGTTGTGAGTGTTTTTCTGGTTATGGTAACAGCAACAAGCTTGTTCACGTGGCTTCAACAGCAAGTATTTTATTTTATAGGCAGGCCTAAGTTCATTTGAAGTGCCAAAGAATAAAAAAAAAATCATGAATGTAACAAGACCAGGCATTTCTCAAAGTATACCACAAGGTCCAGATTTTAGGAAAGAATTCTGTCCTTTGCAAGGATTTTTTCTTATAAAAGATGTATGAACACAAATAACTTCTGTTTTCTCTTAGCATAGCAACAAATCCCAGTGGTTCAGCTGTCATAACATTATACATTGTACATTTATGAATGTGTTGAAGATTGTATCCCAACATTCAAGATAGTGACATATACAATTTCACTTATAAATTTGAAACAGATGGTAACATTTAAATACAAAATTATTTCATTCTTGTGAATATTTCAATGTCCCAAATTTAGACACAATTTCTAAATATATGGCGCTTAAAAGAAAAAGGCAGGTTTTAACGCAGTGGCTTAAAAACTGAAAGACACTGCCTTTCTAACAGTCTGTCCCTCCTTTGCAAATCCAGGGCTCAGTTTTCAAAGCATTGTCTAGGAATTTAGCCTGCGACCCCCATTGACACTAATGGGAATTGCATAGCTAAGTCCCCATAACATCACTTTGAAAATCCATTTGTTGTACCAATTCAGAAAAATAGCATAAACTACACGGAGACATTCGCAGATCAAGAGAGCAATGTACACTTTGAAATGCAAGACAAATGTGCGTTATTCCAGTTATGTGATCAGTAGAGGGGATTCTGAAATTCACCACATTCACAAAATAAGTCACCAGGTCTAAATAAAACAAAATATTTTGGCAAGTGGCAGGCAGACTTGCTAACCAGGCTAACAAGATGTTTGTCAGCAGTAATGAACACCTACTGATTAAGTGATAATTGTGTTTGGTTGGTATGGTGTTATTCTACAGTTAGCAAACTCTCTTTTTTTCTTTCGAGCTGGACTTAGGTATTTACATTTTAAGAAGTTCTGTTGTTCTTTTACAACCAAGAAATGTTCAGAGTAAACAAGACTTGTCTTTGTCCAGTTTTGATTCTGATTCTGGTCCTTTATGTTTTGTTTTCCAATTTAGTAAGTGTTCTCATGGAGTGCATGCTTTAATTAACAGGAGCATAACTTGGTGAATAATGATGGTATTATCTTCCTGGTCATGCAAACGGTTTTTGTTGGAAATAAATATATACCTGTGTAACATATGTTCATGTCTACTTGTGCACAAAACCTAAGCAAAGATTAAAACAGTGTTGTTGTTGTGTAGCTGTGTTACTGCAGTGCCTACGAGTCCCAGTCATGGACCATGGCCCCATTATGCTGGGCAGAATATAAATAAGTGTTTTAACAAAAGAAAGACAGTGCTGCCTCAGAGTTCCCAAAGCAATGAGATTATAGCTCCACTGAAAGGTTAACGTTATGTCAGAGATTATGAAACAGCAACAATTCTGGTTGACAGGCTTCCTTTTGGGTCCTGAAACCCATTTGTCCTTCTTAAAACAAGGCAGAGTGGGTTGGTACAGTGAGAGCTCCTTGGAGTAGGAAATGTTGAGGACTGGAACATTTGTGAGTGGTTTTTGTGAGTTTACTGTGTTAAAAATGAAAAAGTCACCTTCATGTTTGGTGCTTTGCTTGCTCCAAAGCCCAGTAAAAGTAGAAATAATTGAAATATTAATGTGTTTGCTCTATCTTTACTTTAGGGACTGAAATGATACATGGCTAGCAATAGTCTTTTTTTTTTTTCCCTAGGCCGATAGCCACGCATCCTCTAGGAAAAAATTGTAATGTTACTTCTGTATTCTTTCCTAAGAAAAGATTGGGTGTAGCTTGCAGTTGTATATGCTTGGCAGTATTCATTTCCCAGAAGAGTTCACCGTATTCTAGGCTTTGGGTTTTTTTAATTAAAGAGGTCAAAATCCATTATATCAAAATTTCAAAGAATTTGCCAATTAGCTGTAGTCTGTGATGCCCAGCAGGTGGCTTTTATACTATTAAAGGGAGATTGTTTCCATCTCTGATCAAAGCGAAAGCAAAACAAAAGAAAATATAGAATATTTTGCTGTACACAGTGCAAACCACATGCTGTGTAAATTATGTGAAAACTGTACATGAGAGACTGTTCAGTCATCCCACTTCAAGAAAAGGTTCTGTATATTTTCACACTGGTCCTCACGAGGATTGCAATGGTAATGTCTAAGTCTGTTTAGATTACTGATTAGCTGAGAAGGTTAGACAGCTTGCTATTTCCTAAAATGAAGACTTTAGCATTTTTCTTATTTAAAAGTAAAAAGGCACAATCAAGTAGATAATGAATTTACTAGAAGTGAAATTAGAAAAAGCTCAGCGTGCTGGAATGTTTAAGATGCAAAAAATTTCCAATTTGCACTTTTCAATGAATCTAAACTTCCCCGATTTTTGCCTACTTAAAAGAATGTTTGTGACCTTTTGACCCTTTTGTTATCCCTTACTCAGAAAGGCCTTTATTCTGTAAGACTTAGGTATAAAAAAATAAAAAGAGCATTAATGGCGTAACAGTCCTTTCTGATCACCCTGTGTAAGATGTTTATGCAAAGTGTCAATAGAAGCAATTGGCCTAACAGTGTGACAACCTGCTTTGCTTGGAAATGGGCTAATCTCCTGTTTGGGTTATCCAGAGGTCAGGTAAGGATTTCTTTTTTCGCACTCCCCGTAGCGCACGGGTACATAACCTGCAAACACTACAGGGCAGAAATCAGAAGCAATTGAGCCCAAGGATGCCACAAAGCATTTTTAGTTAATCCTGACCTGTTTGCTTTTCCTGATTTTTTTTTCCCTCTGCCTTCTTCTAGTTTTTCCGTTCTTGGTCCCATCCCAGAGAGTCTGTTTGAGTGTATAACACATAATGATGACAGGGACTCTACCAATTTCATTATCTGCTGCTTCACTGTGTTGTTTCTTCTTTTTTTTTTTTTTTTTTTTTTTTCCCCCCAAACAGGCATCATCCCACTCTTTTTTGAAGTTCACGTGGAAACCTACTTTAAATCTCAGTTTTTGAGGGCTGCCCCCTTTGCCCTGTCACAGCAGGCTGGAACTCAATAAGAGCTCAGGCAAGCGTAGCGGGCCGGGCAATGGGCCTTGGCGGGCTGCACGCTGTGAACTCCTGCCTCACTGAATCAGCTTCTGTGTGTTTTTATAACTGCCTTTTTTTTCCCTGTTAATTATGCCCCAAGGCTGTGGAAAGACAGCATTTATCTGTTTCAACAGACTAAGCAGCAAGTGTTCTGACATGTTTATCAGGCAAATTGTACCTGACAAAAGGTAATTACACATGCAATCAAGTCCAGAAGTAACTGGGTGATTAGGGGTTAATAAACTGTTTAGCATAAGAAATATTCAGCTTGTGAGCAAGGAGAGTGAGCCAGAACTGACATAACTGACAGTGATATATTAAAAGAATTACTTTTCATTGGATGGAGTATTTGATGTTACTGAAAGGTAAGTAGGAAATTAAGTGTACAAGTCAGTTTTATCTCCAGCTCCTGAATCACTGGTGCCATTTGTACAACCAAAGCTATTTGCTGATGCTCATGCTGCTTCAGAAGAGATTGCAATTTGCACCATTCCAACTTGCATTGAGATACCTTTATAATTTACAATTAGGATTTTTGTAGTATAACCAGCACAGGGTCTAATGGACACTGCCCCCATTTCCATCTGCAAAGCTCATGTCTCCTCCTTCTGTCTGTTGCTGTGCTCACTCTGTGCATAGCTATTTCCCAAAGATGCGTTCTCTTCCAAGATTATTCCTGACAGTTGCCCAAAAGTAAAAAGGAAAGGGCATCTGTATGATATCTGAGGATGTGACAAGAGGCTCAGATGTCATTGAAAGGGCCGGATGGTCGATTTCAGCAGTTCCCAGTGCACAAAATTCTCAAGTAATTACAAGATGGCCTAAATACAGGACTATGGCTGAGCTGCTCTGAACTTTAGGTAATACAATACAAAGCTTTAGTGAGCAATGGTAAAGAGTAATTTCTATTCAAACACAGCCATATCACCTAGATACTGGGAAAAGCTAGAGTACTAACTTTGAAGAATAGGTGCAAGTGCTGTATTTGAAATCAGAATTCTGTCCCTAAAAGTTTAATATCTTTTCCTCTCACAGCATCAATATTATAATGTTTTGTCTTAACTGATCCTGTTAGCTAACAAGGTCTTACAGTAGGAGGTCTTTTAACCAAAACATAGTTTAGTATCTTTTAAAATAAGTCTTCCAATTAAAAATAGCAGTGTTACCTGTATAATGTCAGAAATTACTATAAACTTTTACATAAGTACACATAAACACCTTTTTTTTCCAAGTGATGGTTATTTCTACAAAGAGACCTAATGTTAGACATAAAAGGCATCTAGAAAATACCTACACATGAAGGGAAAATTACAAAATCAAAGCACTGTAGACCATAATTCAAAATAAAAGTGCAGTACAGCAACCAGAGGCTTAAGTTACCTATAATGTTAGAAGTATATATGTGACTAATAATGTAATGGTTTGGGAAAGCAACACTGTTGCATGTACAGTAGAAGAAAAGTGCTGCTCTCTGATCGTCAGCCCTGATGGTTCCAAGGTGTTGGATGAAGGTTCCCCTTATATCACACCTTTAGAAAAAGCAAAATCCTCTAAATAAAGTGGAAGTGTGGACTGTATTTTGTAAATGTAAGTAAATGGACAATATATAGGATATTCTGTGTGGGGTACAGGAAAGGTTAAAGCTTGTTGGTTTTTTGGTTTTTTTTCTTGTTCTTTTCTTTTTTTTTCACAATGACTCAGACACACATACATCTCTGCAAATTGTTCCTAGTCAGAAGGGAATAATTGCTCCTTGCTCCTAGGGAAGCATATTCTGCTTCATTATAAAATACTCAGTGTAGTATTGCCTGTCTGAGCTTATTCTTATTTTTCATGGTTATTATGGGATGAAGAGCACAGCAGTGCCATTGTTCTTGGGTAGCAGAGTACATATATTTAGTTTATTCGGTGCTTCACAATGTTTTGGCAGCATGATAAGCTGATTCTGACTAAACACCCTTGGGTGGCTCCTTACTTGAGGCTGAGACTGCCTTTCTGTCTGAGGTTTTTTCCACACGTGTTAACTTAGGAAAGATGGATGTGCAAAATAAACATTTTTCCTATTGTAATTTCATGGCAAGTTGTGCACAGTCTAACCTTAAAGGAGTTGCAGCCAGTAGCACCAGTATCCTGTGATAAACTCTGTGGCCTTTGACTGATTTTTGAGGATGGGAAATGCTTATTGCCAGGACCTACTGTTTGCCCATATTTGACCGTGTATGCCAGTGTGGGGCATTCCTTATTAGACAATACATCTCATTTTCAGTTTTTGTCTCAGTAACAGTGAAAGCTTTAATAGATAAAACAGTAGTAGGGAAATGTTGCTTTAATTTGGCCTTGATTTGATCCTAGATGCTACAATAAAAACTACTGTCACAGAACCAGCAAACTGTCCTGTGCTTCATGTGCTTCATATGTCTGTGGCCAAGACAGTCCCACTTTTTCTATATCAGGGAGAGGAATTAAAATGATTAATTTAAATAGGGCACACATTGGTGTAGCAAAAGATGGCGTAAATCAGAAAGGAACGGAGCAGCAGAAATTAAAACAGATTGGTGAGTTAACACCTCTGCATTGTTGCTGGAGTGAAGGTGAATTCGGTGTTGTGCTCAAGTGAAACTTTGCATGAATGGATTGAGGTTATTTCCCACCATCCCTGTGGTGGTCCTGGGGCCAGTGTGTCATTTCTGCTAGACTGTCCTCTCTGCCACTGGCTGCTCACCAACCTGCTTCCCTCAGAGAGTGCCTGCATTGGGCTGTGCATCCACTGAATCTGGGTGCCAGGGCAGATGCAGGTGGTAGGAATGGCCAGCACACAGATCCCAAGAGCTGCACACCAGGCAGCTCTTCCCCACCCCACAGCATGCAGTATTTGCTGTCCAAGCCCACTGCATACATGGTGCATACACCGTATGCCACGGTGCAGAACTGCAGCTGTGAGTGGGACAAAATGCACCGTGCATAATCATGCACAGCAGCAGTCTGGTCTCCAGCAGTGTCTGCAGCTCCCTGCCACATTTAATCTAGATCCAGGACATGATTGTCACATTGCAGCCCCTGAACAGATGCACAGAAGGAGGGAAGGGGGCTGTAGCTGAGTGGCATGTGTCATTTGATTACATGTCTGGGCCTTTGAGCTACCTGCCACGTGTCATGACAGCTGCTTGAACTTAAGAGATTTATTAGCATGGGGTTGGTTGCGTGCAGCTCTTTGACCATGCATGGAGCAGGGAAGGAGCTCTGGGGACATCACCCTTGCCAATAGTGTCCCTTTAGATGTTCATTCTTAAGGGTCAGGACTGTCTTGGAGTGCACAGAATATGCTTCATGTTCTGTGTGACATTTTTTTACCTCGTGTTGAAAAATAACAAGCTTCATGGTCTGTTTAGAGCCCTACATGCTTACCTGTGTTTGGCAAGGTGACAAATGAGGTGTAATCTTCCAGTCATCACTATCACTGAGATGTCCCAGAGCCATGGCACAATCAGTTGAGTCAACCATTGAAAGCATTGTATGAAACTCACTCATGCAGTATTGTCAGAGAAGTTTCTTTGAACTTCTCATCACTGTAATTGTGACAGTCGTCAATGGCTTTGGGCTGCACATTGCTAGCAGGGTACTTTAGGTACTTTTCGCCCATATGAGCCTTCAGGGTTGTTTAAGATTTACCCAGAAATCTCGATTTCAATGGTACAATAGGGATAAGAAATGGAAATCTTTCACTTCTTACTCACTGAATACAACTGCAGGAGCACGGGTCTATCCTTAAGGACCATGTCCCATGTGAAGTCCATGACAAGTAGCACTGTAAGTAGCAGTAAGTTATTAATCACCAGATTATGTAGTTTGGGTTCCTGTCAGCTTTATTCTCACATCTTGTCTTGTGCATCTGCCTGTCCTATCTTTCCACTCTTTTGGTTGTGCTTTAAAATACCTCTGTGAGGACTGTGCACCCGAACTGTGTAACACAGGTAATAACAAGTGATGAGTAACATGCAGTAGCAACTGAGGCTGTGAGTTTCACAACTGAGTCATCAAGTCTTCCCAAGTCTGTTTGCATGGTGACTGAAGGCGTGTTCTTGGCAACTCAGTAAAATAAGTGGTGTCCATCTTGAGAAAGGGCTTTGTGGGAAAGAACTGTTTGAATTTGACTGTGGTGCTTATAATGGATATCTAGTCATCAGAGAGTGAAATTGCCTCCTTGGGTTTTAGATCCTTTCACCCCTATGGAATAGTTAAATGTAAAATATAAGTAGGTGTGTCAGAGGTCCATTATAATGCCAGGAAATGTTGCTACCTAGTCCTAAAAGATTACACTACAAATAAGGAAGAAGTAATTAATTAGAAAATTATGTGTTTAAATTAGACACTATATTTGAAAGTAACATAAGAAAGTGGTTTGGAAGTGAAAAAATTTGCAAAAGAGAGGCATTGAAATTTGAATCTGGGAAGACTGGATGTATGCTTTTATTCTGTAAATGAATTGGTGTTATGATTTTGGGCATGAGCATTACTGGACTCCTCTGACAGTTTATCAGGCTGAGAAATTTGAGTAAGGCACGGTAAGGTTCTCTGGGGTGCAGTCCTCCTCTTAGTGTAGCCTGAGAAGTCAGAGGAGCGGGCACCTGCTGCACCTCTGCCTGTGGGAGCAGGGGCTGCCACTGTTGTGTCACAGCTCTAACAGCTCCGGTCAGGCATAGCAGAAACAAATGTTTGAAGTTAACGGTTCTTCCTTGAAATAGCAAAATTATGTGACTTGCAGTAGTCTGTTACATTTTTTCAAGTGGTTTTGTCGCACAAAATCCTGTTCCAGCCCACCTTTTCAGCATTACTGATTCAGCAGGTCTCCAGGCAAGCGGGGCGCTAGGTTACACTGAGGACCCAGCTCAGCGGAGCAGCCTCGGGCACTGCGCGCTGGGGCGAAGTGTTGTTAATGGTTCCCAAGGCTTTTTTTAACAGTAGGTTTGGCTAACATGGGACAGCCTGAGAACAAGCCCTTGTTAGCCCTCAGCAGCAGGACAAGGCCAGGCACCAGACGCAGGGGGAAGCTGGGGCGCCCCGCCATTGACGTCAATGGCAGTGGGGCCCACTGGCCCGCAGGTAGCCGTGGGAAAGGCATCCCCGAGCAGGGCTGCCTGTGCCCTGGCCCCTGGCAGCCTGGGCAGGGTGCCCAGCGGTGCCTGGCCTGCACCCCGTGATGGTGGAGAGGGAATTAGGCTTTGAGGGCCGTGAGGGTGCTGCCTGCTGGAGGTTCAGCATCGCGTCTGATTGTAAAAGCAGGCTGGTTTGTTGTTGAACGGCAGCTCTCAGATCATGAGTCCAAGACCTGATTTGAAACTGCAGCCAAGCGTAGTACTGTGGTTGGAGACTTTGTTCCTTCACTGAAGTGTTCGGGTTTGTTTGGGCCAGAAGTGTGCCCAGGGCTTGGCTCTGAGTTTCAGGGATCAGTCATAATGGAGACTGCAGCCAGGAGGTGTTTAATTCACTTTAATTCGACTACCTGAACCTCGTTTAAATTAGTGTGAGAAGCAGCAGACACTAGCATCCCTGTCTTGCTCCCCACGGTAAAGCAAGTTCCTAAATACTAAAGCGTGAAGCCATCAGCATCCCCTCCTGGGGCCAAACCTGCGCAGCCGCCTCCCTGCACATTGAGGGAGGTGAGAGACGTTAAAGAAAGAAATGGGCAGGTGAAGGGGGGGTGGTGGCTGGGCTCGGCGTGGGGTTGCGTCCGCGTCCGGCCTCTCTCCGCAGAGCGTCCCCGCACTCCCTCATCCGCCTCTCCCCCCGCAGCTCCTGGACCTCTTCATGGTGTGGGACTGGTCCACCTACCTGGCTGACTACGGACAGGCCACCTCCAAGTACCTGCGGGTCAACCCCAGCACGGCCCTCACGCTCCTGGAGAAGTAAGTGCGGGGGCCGGAGCTGCCGGCGCGGGGATGCGAAGCGGCGCCGGGGCTGGAGCCGCCCTGCCGGGAGCGGCGGGGCCGGGCCGCGGGAGCAGCCAGCGGCTGCCCGAATTGCCGCTCTGGGGACGGGAGACGCTGAGCTTCGGCCGTGGTGAAAGCCGGTGCGAGCGTTTCGGCCGGCCTGGCGGGCGGGCAGGGTGAGCAGGGCACGTTAGCGGCAGCCTGGTACCAACCTGCTTGTAAAAACCGCATCAAACAAAACACGTTGTGGTTTCAATACGCTTTCTAACAGTGTTTTCTCTCCTCTCCTGCCTGCGATGAAAATGTCTTTTGCAGAGTTCACAGAGGGTATGTATCGCCTATATTGTTACAAAATATTGCTTCTGTAACTTATTTAATTTCCCGAATTTCGTTTTTATATCCATTGGTATGGGAAATCAGCAATATAGATGCCCGTTATTGAGGGTGAACAAAATTCACCCATTCGCTGAATCTGAATTTACCATGGAAGCATTTGATACTAACGGGTTTTCTGACTTGCTTCTCTCCTAAGGCAATTGGTAGGATCAGGGTCCTGCTGAAGGGGTATTTGCTTAATACTTACAGGTTATTTGTGAAGTAGTATTTGTTGAAATGAACATATTCTGCACTTCTGCATTGCAGAAGTTTAAGAACACATAGTGAACAGGTTTTGTAATCTTTCAGCTCTTATTAGCAGAAAGACCAAAAGAAGAACAGTAGTAAACCAACCTAAATAGTCAGATTTTTCCTTTTCAATTTACGTTTCTGATGTGTTTGTCATTTGCTTTTTTATTTCTCTAGAATGAAAGACTCCAGCAAAAAGAACAACATTTTTGCTCAGTTCAGGAAGAATGACCGTGACAAGCAGAAGCTAATAGAGACTGTAGTAAAGCAACTTAGGAGTTTAGTGAATGGTATGTCCCAGCACACATAGGCCTCTTAAATCGACAGTATCTCATCACACCAAGAGTGTTTCTTATCCACTATTTCTACTAAGCAAATGGTGATGCCAGTTAGGACTTTCGTTTGACCGAGAAAAGGAAAAATGCGGTAGTAGATTGTACATGTAGTCTTCAACAAACAATTCTTTGTACGTATTTTTAATGGGTCGAATACTATTTTGTATATTGTAAACAAATGGTGAAAAATGAGGTTGTACAATAAAAACCAGCGCAATCGTATTGTACATGGAACTGCTGAACTGTAAATATGTTATTTAAATATCTGCAGAAATGGTGTCCAAAATTTTGCTCCAAGTAGGAATTATTTGAGAAATGATCCCTTAGTTGCTGTTTTCTGGTTGAATCCTAATTTAAAGTTTTTAGGCTTGAGATACTTGTGTTTCAGATGCCGCTTGTTTACTTGCATTAAATGTATATTAGCCCTAAAGTGATTGGACATAATTTTGTATACCAGGTTTTGTAGTCTGGAGGTATGAAAAGGTCTTCTGATTTTTAGTACCTTTGAAAACTACCCGAGAACTAGACTTGATATCTATTTAGCATTAGGACTTAGAGGCTTTGTTCTCCAAAAGGGTTTAATCTTGAGGTTGTGAATGTAAATAACCATTTGATTTCTTTATAATGTGACATGTTGTTTCGTTTTGGTTTTGTTCCTCAGGGTTACTATTTCTAACTGTACTTTTGTAAGATCTCGGGTTCTTTATCCCAGGTTGCAGTAAGGAATAGGTTTGCCGCTGTTGTTTTTGTGCCGCATCTGTTTGTTAGTTTGGGCTTTCTCCTGCCAGCCCCATCCCAGCGATTGGCATTTTGTCCCACTACCGGTCTCTTTGCACTGTCCCCTCCTGGCTATTTTAGACACTTAAGAGAATGTCTAACAAATACAAACCAAATGGAACGTGTAAAAATAATGTACATTTTCGATGTATTTTTAAGTTATTGACTGTCTAAATACAGAAATATAAACCTCACCCGTATTCCTGTTTAATTTCACACCCGGGAACACACCTCGGAGCCGGTTTCGCGGGACCTGCGGAGGTCCCGACTCACTGGTGATTTTCCCCCGGGGAAGGCGGCCGGGGATCCACGCGGCCCCGACGGCGGGGTGCGGGCCGGGAGCGCTGCAGGGCCGCCCCGACTGCCGCTGCAGGCCGGGAAGCCGGGGGCGGTGGGGCCTGCGGAGCAGGGCTGGGGCGCTCCCTGGTCGGGGGAGCCCGGGATGGGACTCGCTGCCTGGCCAGGCTGGCCCGAGGGGGCGCCGGGAGCTGCCGGCGGGGCGGAGAGGGTACCCCGCTGCCAGGAGCGGCCGTCCCGCCTCCGGCTAGGGGCGCCCCGAGGGGCTGGCCGGGGGCGGGAGGGGGTGTCGGGCCCCCAGCCCCGGGGGCTGCCCCGCCGCCGCCGCCCCGAGCCCCTCGGCCGCTGTCCCGGCCCTCCCGCGCCAATCACCGCACTTGGCCGCGCTGCTTAAATATGCAGCGGATACGTCATCTCCGAAGGTGGATCGGGCGTAAGTGGCCAATATCTATATAAATGTGGCCGAGGGGCGAACCGGTAGCAGGAGGCGAGCGGGGCCGGGCGGGCAGCAGCCGGCAGGGCCCGTCACGCAGCGCCCAAAGCCGAGTCGCGGGGCGCCGGCCCCCCGTGCCTGACAGCCGCGCCGCCCGCCCCGTCCCCGCCGCCGGAGGAGGATGCCGGCCGGGCCCTCCTGGCCCGAGGTGGCAGCGCTGGTGCTGCTGGCTCTGGTTCTGCTGATCACCCTGTGCCGGCACCTGTGGGCGCTGCGCTGGAGCCTCAGCCGGGACCGCGCCAGCGCCCTGCCCCTGCCCAAGGGCTCCATGGGCTGGCCCTTCTTCGGGGAGACTCTGCACTGGCTGCTCCAGGTAAGGCGCCGGGGGACGGGGCGGGGTGGGAAGGGGCTGGCGGGAGCCACGGGCTGACCCGCAGCTCGTCCCCAGGGCTCCCGCTTCCACAGCTCTCGGCGGGAGCGGTACGGAAATGTCTTCAAGACCCACCTCCTGGGCCGGCCTGTGGTGCGGGTGACAGGCGCCGAGAACATCCGCAAGATCCTGCTGGGTGAGCACACGCTGGTCAGCACACAGTGGCCCCAAAGCACCCAGATCATCCTGGGCTCCCATACTCTGCTCAGCTCCACTGGTGACCTGCACCGCCAGCGCCGCAAGGTGAGCCTCACAGCCACCCCGACGGGGCACACAGCCCCGGCAGCGGCCTCGGTGGCATGCGTGCTCCCCCTGCTTTAACTATTTGCCTCTCTTCCCCCTTCTCCTCCTAGATCCTGGCCAGAGTCTTCAGCCGTGCCGCCCTGGAGAGCTACCTGCCGCGGATCCAGAAGGTTGTGAGCTGGGAGCTGCGGGGCTGGTGCATGGATCCAGGCTCTATCGCAGTTTATTCCTCCGCTAAAACCTTAACTTTCCGCATTGCAGCTCAGATTCTGCTGGGGCTCTGCCTGGAGGAAAAGCAGTTCAAGGATCTGGCCAAAACTTTTGAACAGCTGGTGGAGAACCTCTTCTCCCTGCCCCTCAACATACCCTTCAGTGGGCTGCGCAAGGTACTGCCGCCTGCACTGCTCCCTCTGCCCGGGGGCAGGGCCTGGGCCCTGGCGGCACAGTCCCCCTGTCCCTAGGTCCACCAAGGGACATTTCTGATGGGCCAGGACATCTGCAACACCCCATTCTAGGTCTGAGGGCTTGGTGTCTTACCTACCCTAGCCATTTCCCCTTCTCTCTGCACTTCTCACCTGCTTTTGGCTGGCTTCCAACACGTCTGGGCACTGGCTCCAGCTCATTGTACAGCATAGGGCTGCACTTCTCCCTCATCCCATATGTTGCCTCTGGTGAGTCCATCATGTCTGACCCTATCCCATCTGAACTCATGTCAGCCCGTGGCAGAGGCGTCTGTGGGCATAAGCACAAAGACAGGTGGGCACAGCACACCTCAGCTTAGCACCTCCTCTGAAGCTCAGACAGGCTGAGAACTTAAGACCCTCTTATGGTCCTCGGTCCCTTGTAGTCCAGCAGCCCAGAGACAGCCCAGGGAGAGGGACAGTCTCCTCTGCCTCTTTCAACCTGCAGTTTCTTCCCTGCTGGTCTGCCCCTCTTTGCCTGTCTCTCCACACTCCTGCTCTAGGTATAGGTCCTGTGTAGCATTCTTCCTCTCACATTCGTCCCTCCTCTAGCTTTGGGTTCTCCATCTTTACCACAGCTGAAGTCCCCTGTCCACTGTTGCCAGGTCTTCCCTCATCTCTTATTTCCACTGTGAGCTCTGCCCTGTTGGATCACCTTAACCAAACAGTCTCAGTTCTCCCCCACCTCCCTGCTACTCTTCATCAAAGCTCTTGTTTTCCTTGTCCAGTTTCCCTTTGCAGGTTGTCACCAGTATGAGCTTCCACGCCACTGCTCTCTTTCAGGTCAGCCAAAGCCTGTCTGGCCCCAGACCAACACCTTCAACTTGCCTTTAGGTCTCCTTGTCTTTCTCTTCGTTCCTGCCATGTTTACTTTGTCCAGTCCTTCCCACCTCAAGCCTAAGCCTTTGTTATCTTCTTCCCAATATCTGGCCATGGCCATTTTTAATTTCAAATTTCTGGTCCTTATGGCTTTTGCAGGAGACATTTTTATAGAGAGTTGTACAGTGTGACTCCATCATCCCACTTTGCAAAGGCATTGCTGGTCACTTGACTTGCTGAGATCTTACGGAAATGTTTTGCTGCACTGGAGTGCAACACACCGGAAGATGAGCTGGCTGTGATTAATGTGTCTTTATCCACTATTCCCTTGTAAAACCATTTGAGCCTTGCTGTCTGGACTCAGTTTTCTTATTACCTTTTCTTGTCCCTTGGAATAAGCTTCTTTTGGACCTGACACAACTGTAGATTTGCTCAGCGCAGATGCCTATGAGCTTGGGTTTACTGTTGTCTTTTCCTCCCAGAGAGTTTCTTGGGACTTGTTGCATTTGATTCACAACAGCAAGGCAACAGAAGGTGCAGCATTTCCCCCCAGAGTGCTGCTGCCTCTTGCAAGGCTCTGGGGCTGGGCAGCAGATTAAACAGTTCTTGCTGTCTCAGGTCCTGGGATTAAGGATTTCTACACTTGGGCTCCCCTGGTCTCTCTAGAGAGGGGGACAATTCCTAAGGTTCTCCTGAACTGTGTGTGCCTCTCGCAGGGAATCAAAGCACGGGACATGCTACATAAGTTTATGGAGAAGGCTATACAGGAAAAACTGCAGAGAAACAACCCAGAAGACCACAGTGATGCTCTGGATTTCCTAATGAACAGTGCCAAGGAGCATGGCAAAGAATTCACCATGCAGGAGCTAAAGGTAAGGAGAGCCTCTGCCTTGCAGTGCCACTCCTGACTCCATGGCTGTTTGAGAGTCGTGGGCTGAGGGCCAGGAGAAGGCTTGTGGGGAGCTGGGGACCACCCCCAGCTGCTGGCTCCTGCCCCCTCTTACCAGCAGTGAGGACACCAGCTCCTGCACTCAGCACACTCTTATGCCTTGGTAGTTTTGTGTCTCTTTGCCATAGAAGGGATCCTTTTAAAAGGGAATTAATGCCTCTTCTAGCTTTCCTCTTCATGGCCGCAAGCCTTCAGCCTGATGTAGGATGCTGGTAGGGTTATGTGGCTGTGTCAAGGCTTGGCAAGTCTGTGCACATAGTAACCTCCAGGACTCTTGGAAATATTCAGAGCTACTTGTGTGCTTCTCAAACACAGCCCAGCACCCAGCCTAGGGCAAGGTGTAGATCACATCACTGGACTCCTCAGGACTGTGAGCCCAGAAATTTCTGAGATGATTAACCAGAATAAGTCTAGGGATGCAGCAATGGATTCCAGGTCATTCCCTATCGCCTCGTCATTCATCAGATCATGTAGCTTGTGGATTGCTATGGTGAAATGTGATGTATGGCCGTGACATAGGGATGAACCCAGTAGTACTTACTGAGCCAAAACCACCAAGTGAATGTGACAAGTATTTTGCCAAAGATCTTGGGAAAAAAAATTGTAATTTGTAGTGCATCATTCATAATTCCAGGTCACTTGGTATCAGTGAATGATAGGTGGCATTGCATTTATATAACAAGTTTTGCATGGGTACAGCAGTTGGATATGGTTTTAAAGTATTTGAATATAGTTTAAATGTAGTTTTACAATTTATTTTAGTATTTCAGGATAACTATCCAAAGACTAATGTTTTATAAATATTTTGTAAAAATGCAATCTCTAAATCTGAAATATTTGAAAAACTTTGAGCAACTATTAGTTATAATTCGAACCAGTATATATTACTAAATAAATTTTGTTTTAATTATTTATTACATTATTCAATCTAACAATGTTTTATTATAATGTGATTTTAAAAAATAATTGACAGATTCAAAATGTGATTAAGATTAATTAATCTCTGTTAGTATTCACATTAATATTAGGCAAGAATAGTTCCACAATCTCTCATCATATCCCTGACTCTGACCACAAATGGAATAAGGAGATATTAAATTTCACATAGATTGAGTGACATGGCAGCAACCTTGGGCCAGCTGATTCAAATTATAACATATTCATATGTTGTTATGTACCTTCATGGTTACAAAATTTCTGTATTCAACAAAATTACTTTCAAACTGAACTGCCTATCCTTGCAACTAAGGTAATATTCTCCACCCTAATAAAACAGCAGTAGAAGTCTCATTTAATGAAACAGTGTAACTGGATAAAAAGTCCAAAGCTGTCTCAGAGTTGTGGATATATCTGTCTTTGAGAGACACTCCAGACACTGGCACATACTAGTCACTAATCTGCTTTTTGTTCAAATGATCTGTAAAGACAGTTTTCCCAGAAATTTTCCTAAATACACTGTGATTTGTACTGCTGCCATGAACTCACCAGGGCCCTTGAAATGTAAAGGTCATTGAAAAGATGTTGCTTTGCCAACAATACCGTTTTAAAATATTTTAAACCTTGGGAAGATTTAAGTATCTATATATCTATATCTATCTATCTATCTATCTATCTATCTATCTATCTATCTATCTATCTATTGTATAAAAATGCTGTCGCTGGCTGGGTGTTATGCTGCCCATTCTGCCTCCCAGGGCAGGCACAGTACTGGTGAAGAAGATTGGGAATATCCTGCCTTCCAGTCACTGGTTCTGTTGGTCTTGCAGAGGCAGGAAGGGAAAGTTGTGACAGCAGCTGTGACACAAGTTCTGCAGCAGCACTGTCAGAGGTTGATGCAAAGAGCATAAGGGCTGTTATTTCAAACCTAAGAGCTTGCCCTAAATTCCTTGCATGCTATTGAAATGTCTTGGGGTTTAATTGCATGTGGTGGAACTGAGAGGTTTCTTTTCATCTGTGTCTGTTACCTTGTGAATGTAAAAATTCCTGCTAATGCCTGCAGGAGGTGTGATAGGGGCTGACAGGGATCTGTTGTTCCAGGGGTTTTATTTCAGCTGAAAGATGCCCTTGAGAGCTGCACTTTGGCAAAAGCATTTAGACCAGCCAATATATGGCACTAGGGATGGTAGCAAAGAGTCATCTTTGTTACATTATCCTTAACTTTATCAGATTTGAATCCAAGTACCTTCAGTCTTCGAGTGTTCTTCTCTGCGTTTGTGGCTTCACCTCTCTAGAGCCGGTTGTGTCAGAATAACTTAAAGTTCAGACACAGTCATGTGAAAGGAAACTGCTCTGTGTCCCTGTGAGATTTTGCTCTTCTTTGCTCCTGGGCTGGAGCAATTAGTGCTCTGTAATACCAGTCAGGTCCCAGGCCTTCCATGGGGGCAGTTCCTGGTACTCCTTCCTTTGGCTTCTCCTTGACTTTTGTCTCTAGCCTCAGGCCTCAGCACTCCCAGCCCTGTGCTGTGGAGATGCTGGCACTTCAGATGGTGCTGGAGGTTTGAGGATTATGTTTGCTGTCAGAGATGTGTCATGCCATGGACAACCCTTAATTTTTGGGAAACCATTTGCAAAAGTTGGTCAGAGGGTGCTGCAAACAGCCCTCAGCAAGCTGGCATGTGCTGTTCCATATAGACCCTGCAGACAGTCCCACAAAGGCTGGGAGGCTGCGAGGGGACGCCTGACCTTGGACAAGGCACACATTACAGATTTGGCTGTGCTGTGGTCCACGTATCTGCGCTGAGTAACTTCCTAACTTGTTACGGATACATCTGCTGTGGAGCTGTTGGGAACTCTGCTGTGCTTCAGACTGTACAGCTTGAAAAGCAAGCAAGTCCTTTGCCTGGTCACTGCTCCCTGCTGGCTGCAGCACTTCCCAGGATGACCTGCTCTAGCAGGGGCCTTTATGCTTTTGACTCTTGCCTTGAGTCCTCTCCCAGGTAAGATCAAATGCAGTCTCCCTCCCAGGAGATGGATCAAATGCAACCCATTTTAGCTGCCAGTACATCTACAATTGTGCATAAACCACTTCCCATATCCACTGCCTGGACAGAAAAGTAAAAGCTGGGTGCAGAGGTGGCAGATGATGATAAAAAGCATAATACTTGAAATGGACTTCACTCAATGTGCTATAATGCATGCTAAAGTGCTGCCTTAAAATTGGTAAATCTTCTGAGGAAAGCTCAGAAGAGTTGGATTGGAGGTAATGTGTACTCATTCCAGCTGTGGTTCTGCAGCAGTCACTTGGCAAGTAGATGTCCAGTTCATACAGAAATGCTTTGGTTATGGGTTTGGGGAGAGCAGAGTGGGGGCCAGGGCCCCCTGCACAGGGGCAAAACCTGCAAAAGATGAGAACAGTCTGAGACACAATCACTTTGAAATGTTATTCAAACTTGTAATTTTCATTCCTCTCCCAGGAATCAGCAATTGAGCTCATATTTGCTGCTTTTTTCACCACGGCTAGCGCTAGCACCTCTCTGATCCTCCTGCTATTGAAGCACCCCTCAGTGATTGAAAAAATAAGGCAGGAGCTGATGTCCCATGAGTTCCACCAGCAGAGTGAGTGCTGCCCTGCAGGACCCTGCCTGGACACCCTGACCATCCAGAGCAGGGACAGGGAGAAACCACTTTCTCACCCCATGGCCAAAGACATTCACAAGGACCAGAGCCAGCCCCCAGCCCCAGTGGAAGAAGATTCCCTCCAGCCCAGTGCCCTGCTGGAGCCCACTGTCCCCCGGGGCACCCCCTGCCCCAGCCCCCAGCTCCTGGCACCACGGGGGCAAAGCTGTCCCTGCACCGCAGACATCAGCCTGGAGAAGCTGAGCCGCCTGCGCTACCTGGACTGTGTGATTAAGGAGGTGCTGCGAGTGCTGCCCCCAGTCTCCGGAGGCTACAGGACGGCACTGCAGACTTTTGAGCTCGATGTAAGTGTCACGCACTCCAGCCGGCTGCCTAAGAGCTGCTGCTTGCCGTTGTGAGCAAGCACCCTGTGTCCCTCACAGCGGTGGTGCTTGGCAATGTAGCTGAAGGGGAAGTGTCACCCAGCAACCAGTGTGAGTCTCAGTTGGGCTGGGGAGAAAAGAAACTGTAGAGCATGTGAGCAGCGCAGGGGGGCTGACTGCAGGCACCCTCTGCTCACCCTCCAGTAGCACAGGTATGTAACAGTCCTCTCCTCCCTCTTGTCTCCCTTCCCCAGGGCTACCAGATCCCCAAAGGCTGGAGCGTCATGTACAGCATCCGTGACACCCACGAGACAGCTGCTGTCTACCAGAGCCCCCCCAGCAGCTTTGACCCAGAGCGCTTTGGTGCCGGCCGGCCGGAGGCTGCGGGCCGGTTCCACTACATCCCCTTCGGTGGAGGGGCACGGAGCTGCATCGGGAAGGAGCTGGCCCAGGCCATCCTCAAGCTGCTGGCCATCGAGCTGGTCAGCACGGCCCGCTGGGAGCTGGCCACCCCTGGCTACCCCAGCATGCAGACCGTGCCCATCGTGCACCCTGTCGATGATGGGCTGCAGCTCTATTTCCACCCCTTGCAGCCCAGCCAAGGCCACGAGGCCTGAGCCAGCGAGGGGTGCACTGCTCCCCTCAGCCCTGGGGCCAATGCCCCTCCACAGCTGCCAGGAGCAGGTGTCTGCTGCCCCAGGCTGGGAATGCTGCTGGGTCACTGCTGAGCAAAACCTTAAAGGTCTATTTTTCCTCTCCTGGTATATGGGCTGGTAGGGTGTGCAGGGTGCTGCAGTAGGGTGTCCTGCAGAGTCCCACTCCTGAGCGCTGGGACAAAACCTGCTGAAGCTGCTGGCAGGGTGCATATGCCATGGGGGCTCAGTCAGCCCCTGTCCCATACAGGCCCCCAGCTACCAGGGATGGGGAGCAAAACTCCCAGACCCACAGCTAAGACTCCCAGGGTTATCTCCTGTAGGTATGTTATAGGAGAGGCAGGACAAACATCCTGCACACTGTAGCTTTTTAGATGAAATAAGAGGGTGGGGGGCTCTGCAGGAAAACGCCAGCCAGGGTTGCCCAATCCCCAGCATCAACTCTAGCTAGAATGATAGGGTGTAAAGTGGTTTTTATTGTAAATATTTAATCTCATTCATGCACTTCCCATTAGAGCTGGCACAAAGAGGATATGTCTAATTCACCCACTAGCAGTAGCTGTGTATGTTGTGCTTTTGCACTGTGCTGCTGCTTGGGGTCTGCCATGAAGCCATCTCTAAGGTCCCACCAGGATATTCTCCCCAGCCACAGCCTGCCCATGGGATTGGACTGAAGCAGGAGGAGGGGGATTTGGGGAGCAAACGTTTAGAAAACAGACATTTCTGAATATGTGTGATTTGTGGTAGAAAGTCCCTTGTTCCTGATGATGCTGTTCACATTGCAGAGGGAGCATTTGCTAGGTGACACAGACCCTGTGGCAGCTGGCTGGCTGGCCAGACTGACTGTCACCTCTGTCAGCCCAGCTCTGCCAGGGAAAGTATCAGGACAGCAGTTCCATGCATCTATCCAGGGGGTGGTACCCGAGGCTAAATGTGGGTGCCGATGGCTTTTGAGTACTCCTACAGGGTATTTCTCTCCCATGTAAAATAAGATGAAGTGAATTCTCTTGTTTGTGTATTGAGAACAGAGCTGGCCCCAGGTCCTTGATCCACAGCAACGTGTTTATACGTTTTTTCAGCTTCACTTCTACTCCCCACTGTCATGCAGTCTGTGCGAATGCAGTGGGAAAATAATCTTCCTTATCCCTCCAGAGCATCCCATGCCTGGGGGTGTCCATGTGCTCTGTGTGAAGAACCAGCTTGACCTGTGAGGGCCAAAACATGGCACAGAGACTGTGTCCCTTTGGAAAGGCTTTGAGGGAGCTCTCCAGGTTCCTGGAACTCTATCATCCTGCATCGGTGCTGGAGATGGCCTTGCCCTGGCCAATCCCCCTTGCCTGGCCGTGCTGGGGCACTGCAGCAGGGCGTGTGCTGGCGTTAACTGTCGGAGGGCTGTGCAGCGACCACCAGCTACCTCGGGCAGAAACCTGGCTCCTAAACGTGACAGGTCAAATCTGGAAGAGGTTGAACTGCAGGGCTGAGTTAAGTGCTATTGGCAAGTCGACCCTGTAGTGAACCACAGCCTCTGGCCCTCCTGACCTTGTCCTGAAAGGTGAATCTTTTTGCCTATCAGAGGTGAAATCCGTAGATGGTGGCTGCAAGTGGCAATGACTAACTTTAATTAGCAGGCGCTACTGGCTGGCTGAGACCGCAGGCGATTCAGGGTCTCACCGCGGGCAGGACTTGGGCAGGGCTGGGCTTGCAGCGTCCGGCACCCTGTGCAGGAAGGTCAAGGCTCCTCCAGCAGCGCACTTAAAAATTACCCTGAACACCAACGAGCCCACTGAAAAATGTAACATTAATCTAGTTAAAAAAAAAGAAAAAAGAAAAGAAACAAAAAGAAACTGATAAACTGATTTTGTTTGCAGATAAACACAAGCATTTACAAATGAAGTGTAATAATTGTTACTTGTAATCAAAGTTTGTTCATATTAGGCTGTTAATTTCTTGACCCCCTTCCAAGATGTTTTTAATTATCCCTTTCACTCTTTACCATTTGATTCTTTTCAAGCCGATGGCTGGGGAATACACAGCTGGGAAGATAATAAAGCCTTCCTGTGGCAATTATCGGTGCTCAGGCCACCGTATCTCGTTATTTTGATAGACAGTGAACTTGGCGCGGTTGCCGGCCGGGTTCACGCAGATGTCACGGTCCGTGTTGTAGGTCACAAGCAGGTCAGCGCCCGGCAAGGGGAGAGCGCCGGGTCAGGGCGCGGCCGCCGCTCCCGGCCAGCGCCGGCCGGGCCCGCGGCGAACCCCGAGGGGCTACCGGCCCCGGGGGAGTACCCTCCGGGGGGTTCCCTCCTGGGCAAGGGGCTGCGGAGGGGCTGCGGAGCCCTTCATCGTAAGAGGAGGGCGGATCTCGCGTGATGCGTTGATGGTTAGAAAAATAATAATTAAAAGCGACATCTCCCTCTCCCCTACACAGACACACACACAAAACTTCCAGCGTTTATTGAGCTTGTCCGGGAACAAGAAAGCAAAACAGGGAGGGAAAAGATAAAAACCGTAAAGAAAAAGAAAGTGTATTGGCACCAGCCGTGGTCGGCGGAGAGCTTCGCGCCCAGCAACCGCGGTCCGCGCCGGGCGCCCCTTCCCCAGCGGCTCCTGCGCCGGCACCAGGAGCAGCCCCAGCCAGCGCCACCCTCCCGCTGCCCCGCTCCCGCCGCCCGGAGCCGCCGCTCCCGTCCGAGAGCAGCGCCGGTGCCCGCCCGCCCCTCTGCGCCGCGGCTGCAGGCGGGGTGCCCGGCCGTGCCGAGCGCCTCTTCCCGACCGCGGCAGCCCCGACGGGACGCCGGAGAGCCTCAAGCGAGGGTGGGCAGTGGATCCCGGGGAGACGAGCAGGGAACAGGGAACGGCGAGTTTGGTGTTTCCTTTCCGCGCTCACCTTCTTTTCCCTCGGTGACCCGCGCTTGAACCTGCATCGGGAGGCTGAGACGGACTGCTGCCGGCGGCTCCTTCCTCCACGGCCGGCAGAAATACAAGCCATGCCTTTCGAGGTGAACCAGGGGACAGCGGAGGCTCCTCCGCCGATGCCCCGGCACAGCTGCGGCTCTGCTCAGGGGGTCTCCGGGCTGCCCCAGCACAGGGCACCGTCCGTTCCGGCCGCCCCACGGTCCCGGCCCGGTGTCTCCCGGGCCCGGCCGCTACATCGCCGTTCCCAGCCGACAACGGTGGCGGGCGGACGAAGGAGCTCCGCAGAGCGCATCGGCGCCGGGCGGCAGCGCCGCGGGGTAGGTGACTCCAGACAGCCGGGCCGCCGGGTGCCGGCGCGGGAATTTCTGGGTGCAACCGCTGGTCTCTAACGAGCATCGGCAATAAATCCGAGGACGAGGAGGCGGTGGTGGCCGACCACCGGCTGTCAGCTGTCGGCGGAGTCCCGCAGCCCACTCGCCGAGCGCGGCGCAGGGTCAGCGAGCCCGGAACCGCTGCCACCGCCCCCGACAGCACCTTTCCTTCCCCGGCAGCGGTCTGCGGCGGGTAGGATGCACTACGCAAAGCAAATAGTTAAAGATTTCGAGGGGAGGAGCCAGGCCGCAATCCGCAATTAAAGATGAACTTTGGGTGAACTAATTTATCGGACCAAGGTAGGGGTGGGCAGCAACCTGGGAAGGGTATAAAAGGCGGCCCGCGGCGAGCCCAGCCCGCGCACTCAGAGCTCCCGGGGGGCTGGGCGGGAGTCGCTCCCCAGTCATGGGCTTCTCCGCCCTAGTCGCCAGTGCCCTGTGCACCTTTCTGCTACCCCTGCTACTTTTTCTGGCTGCCGTCAAGCTCTGGGACCTGTACTGCGTGAGCAGCCGCGACCCCAGCTGCCCGCTCCCGCTGCCCCCGGGCACCATGGGGCTCCCCTTCTTCGGGGAGACGCTGCAGCTGGTGCTGCAGGTAAGGCCAGGCGATGGCGCGGGGAGCGGAGAGGCGCCCCTCTGGAGCCAGAGCTCCTCGGGCTGCAGGGGAGGGAGATGAACTTTGACAGGCTCCCGTGCCCAGGTGGGAAAGAGCTGCTCTCCCTGCCTCTTCCTCTTATGCTTTCTAAAATTTATTTTAACATTTCCCCCCTCACATCCCCTGTCTAGAGGCGGAAATTCCTGCAGATGAAACGCAGGAAATACGGCTTCATCTACAAGACTCACCTCTTTGGGCGGCCCACGGTACGGGTGATGGGCGCCGAGAACGTGCGGCACATCCTGCTGGGCGAGCACCGGCTCGTCTCCGTGCAGTGGCCCGCCTCGGTGCGGACCATCCTGGGCTCGGGCTGCCTCTCCAACCTCCACAACGGGCAGCACAAGCACCGCAAAAAGGTACGGGCAGACGGCGGGCGGAGAGCGGGCGCGGTCGCCTCGGGCGCGGCGGCTGAGCCTCTGTCCCGTTCCTCCTCGTCCCCCCGGGCAGGTGATCATGCGCGCCTTCTCCCGGGACGCCCTGCAGCACTACGTGCCCGTCATCCAGGAGGAGGTGAGCGCCTGCCTGGCGCGGTGGCTGGGCGCCGCCGGGCCCTGCCTGCTCGTGTACCCCGAGGTGAAGCGCCTCATGTTTCGCATTGCCATGAGAATCCTGCTGGGCTTCCAGCCCCGCCAGGCCAGCCCCGACGGCGAGCAGCAACTGGTCGAGGCCTTCGAGGAGATGATCCGCAACCTCTTCTCCCTGCCCATCGATGTGCCGTTCAGTGGGCTCTACCGGGTAAGGAGGAAAGAGTACCCCTGCTGCCAGAGCGTGGGGGAATCGGCGGGGAGGGATGGCAGTACTGTCTAAGACCCAAACTGCTCTCCCTCCTGCTTGGGCAGGGCTTGCGGGCACGCAACATCATCCATGCCAAGATCGAGGAGAACATCCGTGCCAAGATGGCCCGCAAGGAGCCTGAGGGGGGCTACAAGGATGCGCTGCAGCTGCTGATGGAACACACACAGGGTAACGGCGAGCAGCTCAACATGCAGGTAAGGTTCTCCAGGATTAATCTCTTTCCCTCAGGCCCTCTGAGAACGTCACACTTACCTTGTGGGACAAAAGGGAGAGCAGGAGATGCTGTCTCTCCCCATGAAATAAACCAGCTAGTGTTGAGCACTAGGGTGCAGAGGCTGTTGGATGGGGAGACATGTCCAGAGGGAGCATAAGCACCACCAGCCACCTCCATCCAGACCCCTGGGTGTCTGTTCCAGTTTGGGAATCATGTACAGCATTGCAGTGGATGAGTGGGCCTGGTTCAAGCCTCTTCTATCCTTTGTGTAAGGAGCTGAAGGAGTCTGCCACAGAGCTGCTGTTCGGGGGCCATGAAACCACTGCTAGTGCTGCCACGTCGCTGATCGCCTTCCTAGGGCTCCACCATGAAGTCCTGCAGAAAGTGAGGAAAGAGCTGCAGGTCAAGGTTTGTGTCTTCCCCAGAGGCATTTCAGGAGGGGGCAGTGGGAGGAAGGTACCTCCAGGACAGGTATCCCAGACAGGGCTCCCTTTGATCCAGGTGGTGTCCTACTTTTAGGGGTGGCAGGAAAATACTGCTTGTAGCTGAGGGGCAGCTGCTTTGCAGTGCCAGGAGCCCTGGCTGCGTGGTTCATGGATGTCACAGCAGCATTTTCCTTTCTAGGGGTTACTGTGCAGTTCCAACCAAGAGAAGCAGCTGGACATGGAGGTCTTGGAGCAGCTGAAGTACACAGGCTGTGTCATCAAAGAGACCCTCAGGCTGAGCCCGCCTGTTCCCGGAGGATTTCGGATTGCACTCAAGACCCTTGAGCTAAATGTAAGCAAGGTTTGGGCACAACTCCTCAGAGCAGCTGCAAAATATTTTGTGCTCATGTAGCCTGTCTGCCTTAGAGTGACCTGCAGGAAGCCAGGAGGGGAGGTGGGGTGCACTGATGTGTCCTCTTCTGTCACTTCACATTATTTAACACAGCAAGGTGCTTCACAACTCCTTTGTGTTCTTTTTTATAGGGTTACCAAATCCCTAAAGGTTGGAATGTTATTTACAGTATCTGTGATACACATGATGTGGCAGATCTCTTTACCAACAAGGAAGAATTTAACCCAGATCGCTTCATGTCTCCATCTCCAGAGGATTCCTCTAGGTTCAGTTTCATTCCTTTTGGTGGGGGCTTGAGGAGCTGCGTGGGCAAGGAGTTTGCAAAAGTCCTTCTAAAAATATTTACAGTGGAGTTGGCTCGGAGCTGTGACTGGCAGCTGCTGAATGGACCTCCTACAATGAAAACGGGCCCCATAGTGTACCCTGTGGACAATCTGCCTACCAAATTCATAGGTTTCAGCGGCCAAATCTGAGAGCTTGACACTCACCTCCAAATGGATTTCTATATAGCATTTAATATGTACATAGTAACTTTTTATAGTAACAAAGGCCTTTAAATATTTAAAACTTGTAAATGTACAATAGTTATTTATGTCTTCTAAGTATTTCAAGAGGCTATGATATTTTTTCCCCCAAGCACTACAATTATGGGTCTCTGATTCATAATTAGATAATGTTATTTCTATAGAAATAAATTTTCCCCTATTTAAAAATATCATTGAAAGCTGGCCAGCTAAGCATTTGAAGACATTTCAGGGTGGTGTATGTATAAGAAATATCTGAAAAGCATTCAAAACAACGGTAACTAGCTACTCATCCAAATTACCTGAAATGGTTATTGTTTGGGAATGTTTTCAGTATTATTTGTGTCTAGATTGTATGTTTAATGTGTGAATTTGAAGTTTGATAATAAAATTTATTTTTGATGATCCTCTGTATGAAGATCTGTGTGTATGCTGGAGAGTAACTTAATGGATTTGCTCTAGGGTTTGGATGTAAAGCCAAATCTGCTTCTGTGAATGAGGTGTTTGCTGGTTTTGTGTTCCTAAGTCTTCCCTCCTTCGCGTGTAGTTGCTTGTGAGTAGTTAATTGTTATAAATTTTAGCTGTCAATGCAAGAACAGTACAAAACCACATGCTCTCTGAAAACTGCATGGAGTGATGGCAAGTGCTACAGGTCTCCTTATCAAGCACATCATGTTGAGCCACAGTAAATAAGAAAGAAAAGGAAAGCAGGATAATGTCACAGAAGTCCTTCTCTGGAGCTAGTTGAGGAAAAAAAATCCATAAATGTCCTCTCCTCCCATATTAGTGCTGACCTGTGTAAACACACCACTGAATCTTGTTCTGTGCTGAGCTTGCTGGCTATGAACCTTTACTTACTAAGGTGTCACTTATCAGCTGGTAGAGCAAATAAAATCTGCTTATTTCTCCTTGAAATGCAACAGCTCTGACTAGGTCAGAGACAGAGCACGCATTTGGTTTAAGAACTTCTTTCCTAGAATTGGGCAAAGTGAAAACTAAAAGGCAGGCACTAATGTGAATTGATTAACAGAGAATCAGCCGTTGAGATGCAATTCCCCAGGGGTGTGTAAGCAGGGCAGATAAAATGCCCGAGGCATGACCCCTATTTTGGCTTAACCATAAGGGGTTTTGTGGCCATCCCAGCTTACTACACCTATTAGTCTTCCCTCAAAAGTCAAACAACATAGGCTGGCTCTATAAACATCTACAAAGCAAACCAATGTAATTCAGTGTCATGAGCACTTGTAGCGCCATATAGAAGAATTAAATTTTTTGTTTACTTCTGGAAAACCGTCACTTTTTTTTATTATGTTCTCCCAAGATCGAAATTAAGGACAAAGCTAAGTTGCCCAAAATAGCTGCAGGTGCTTAATAGCATCTATGAGGTTTGGAATTTTTTTAAAGGGGTGTTTCTATAATGTATTTGATATGTTTTCCAGCTAGCATTTTAAACACAGGAGCTTCTAACATATGGCTTTAGATTCAGCCTACATATAACTATCAATAATTTTTTGTATTCAATTTTTTGTTACCCCAAAAAGCGTTCTTTTTAAATTGCACCTGGGTCTTCTTGATAATGTTTAAAATCTTAAATATTTTTTCCTGTGCAAATTTCTTGTACCATTTTGTTTCTCAGGGGCTTGACAAATAACCTCAGTTTAAGACCCCTTTATTACCAATATAGTAGTGGAAAACTGCAAACCTTGATCCTGATTTGGAGGTGATCTGGAGTCTGGAGAACAGCAGGACTTTTGTCTTGGTACTCTTTAAAACATTTACTAACATTCTGTAACATCAAAATGTTCTCCAAATCCAAATAGATGTCGATATTCTTTAAATGTTTTGTTTGGTTTTAATTAAAATGTTTTATATGTGGGAACTTTTTGCATGGTCTTCATATTATTTTAGTTTACATTTTATTTTAATAAAGAATGGGGACCCAAGTGCTGTCTGGAGAATACAAACACTTTCACAGTGTAAGTCTAAGGTCATACATGCAAGTCTTTAATTTTTGGTTTTCAGTCAAGTTTGCATGGCTTTTATGTTTGAAGAAGAAGAAAAAAAAATAATATCCTTAATTTGATTTTGTCTGGACATCTGGGGGCACATCCTCAGCTGCTGTAAATCATGACAACATAACCTATGTTAGGTACTGCCCCTGTAGTAATTTATCTCTGTAGCTGAGCAGTCTGTCACTGCTGTGCAGTTTAGGCATCCTGGAGCTGGCTTTAGACAAGCTATCCTGAGAAATGGTAGCAGTGCAACTACAGTAAAATGGAGCTCAGTGTGGCTTCATTGCTAAAATATTTGCCCAACTTCTTGAGCAGGTTTTACAACCCCTGCTAATCTCCTGTTTGCAGCTGTATTTTGCCAGCTTGGCTGCTGGCTGCAGACCAGTTCCAGGTGAGCTCTGCTGTGAGTGTGGCTTTGCCTGCCCAGCAGAGGCTGGGGTGGGCACATGCTGAGGCTGTGGTTGCTGTTTGGGTGCTGCCTGTCTGCTGCACCCCCAGCCCCCACCCCTCTTGTTATGCCGGGTCCAGGAACTGATTTTGTTGAAAAATTACCTACCAAAAAACGAATTGCTTTTTGGGCAGACCAGGACCTCATTCCAGCTCCCCACACGAGCATAGTTTATGTTGGGGAGCTGCACTGAAACAGGAGGAAGGGTATTTCATATTCCTCCTCTTGGTTAGCCTGTTATTTAAAAGAAAAATATTTGACCAGGTCTCTCTTCGAAAAATCACCCACAATTAGAAGGTGCTGTGCTTTGGTCCTGGAGTAAAAAGCCGTGATTTATATGTAGCATGCTGGTTCTTCCCCGAGGGTAAGGTGAGTTAATAGAACCCACACTTCTCCTAAAATCATGTGAGTAACAGCTCCTGCCAGCCAGCAGCATCTCTAAAGCTTAGAATTTCTGAACTATCTGTTAAGTTCTGAATGTGCTGTTCTTAACAACACACAGTTGTATCTACTCTTTAATCAAAAGGACATTTATGGATCACACTGATGTAAATTGGCATTGAGGAATGATACTTTATAAATCAATAGTGGATTGAAAGGTAAGAGTACTTCCAGATAGGGTCAAAACAGGTAAAAGTGAATTTTGCTAGTGGTTATATGACTAAGAAAAAAAATGCTGAAGACTTCTTGGAAATGATTAAAAATAACTTGATCAGGTTTATTTATTTTGTCCTTGTGATATAAAGACATGTTACTTGCATGTTGCTTTCAGCAGTTGAGCTGGGAAAGATTTTCATTTGTTATGGTTCATAGAAGCAATTATTCAAGGGACAATATAATTTGGTCTTGTGTGCTTAAGATTTTATTTTATTTTATTTTATTTTATTTTATTTTATTTTATTTTATTTTATTTTATTTTATTTTATTTTATTTTATTTTATTTTATTTTTTCTTTCCTTACAGGAGTATTTTCCTGGACCTTGCAAGATGAGAGGCTGACAAAAAGGTTTTCCTTCTTTCTACTCCATTTCAATCTATTGTTTGTTTTCTTATTTTATTCAGTTCAGTGATTTAGAATTAACCTTTGGAGAGGTACCAAGAAAAATACTTAATAATAGGTAAAATACTTCATCTTTGACTTTCAAGTTGTATTTTCCTACGTGCTGTAGGAAGTTTTAAAAAATGTTTTTACAAATCTGCATCTAGGCATCTTTGAGAACAGAACACTGCTGTTTTTTGTTAATTCTATGCATCTGCAGAGGTTTTCAGGGTGGATGCTGATAAAACAGTATGCCTGTCTTTTAGAAACTAATGTGCATAAAATTAGAACCCTGGTTTCAACTCTCTATTTATTTTTTTTTTTTAATAATTGGAATTGATTTTATGAGGTATAAATTCTGAAAATTTGCTGTCTATCTCAAAGGGAGCTGCACTGCCTAGACCCCCTGAAAATCCAATATTATTTTTGGTATAGTCTTAAACACCGATTAAACAGATTAAATAGCCCATGTGTAAGGAAACCATTGCTGAATTTCTTCACCTGAAAATTATTGCGTATCATCTTTCCTAGAACAGTCTAACAGGATTGTATGCAAGACTCCTGGGTCTTTTACAAGGCTATGCAGGACATTTGCATAAACCAAACTTTACTTTACTGACTTTTGCAAAGATTTAGAAATTGTAAAACGCAGACACAAATCCTGAGTTTGAGATATACTGCTGGTATGTTCCAGACACAAATTAGTGAATTTATTTATGGCTTCAAGGTACTATGTTACATGTAGTTGTCCTCTATTATAACAAAAAAAGAGTGGGGTGGGTTTGGATAGCACTTAATTGAGTTAGTTTTGTTTGCCAGGTGGTTTGTATTTTAATTTCTCTGTCAAGTTATACATCCAGCATGCAATGCAAAACATATACAGATTAGCAGCAAAAATTCAAAAAGTTTATTAGTTGCAACCATTAGAGTGATAGATTAGGAGAAAGGAAATGTAACTGGCAGAAAGTTTAGAGAAGACTCATTACTAGACTGGCTTGCTTCACTTGTTTAATAATGTCTTACAAAAAATGTTATATGAGAAGTTCAATGAATAATGCAGCCTTCGTTAAGTTATGTAAATGAATGTAGCTTCGTGGGTGGGTTAGAAATAAAATATTTAACAAATCTGTTTACATCCAAAGAGGAAAAGCAGCGGAAACAGCTTTTAAAGAATCTGAGATTTAAATATTTAAAAGGTGACAGACAGAACTTTCCTAGTAGGACATAATAGCGCTGTTTTAATAGGTGTTTACAGCCTGCCTCTCAGTTGCAACATAGGCAGGGCAAGGCATGAAGTATTCTCAGTTAATTAAATGTTATTTGTCCCTTTATCAGCAGTCCCAACATTGCATTTTCCCTCCTATGCCGTTAGTGCCCCTGAGACATGCAGAGCTTGTGTGGTTTGCTAGGCTGGAAGGATCATTTTAGCAGAAGTGACTTATGATGTACTTGTTTGCCAGGTCATTTTGTTCACAAATCCACAATCATTCATATGTTGCTAGATTTCAATGCTTTTCTTTTCCCCAATTTCTGACCATTTAGGAAAGCCTTAGAATTCATGGGTTCAGACTATGCTGCTGTGCAGGATAAGTGTCACAACATGAGAAAATGATAAACTCAGGACTAAATCAAGCATAGACAACATGTTCTCCTACCACACCCACAAATGCCAACTTTTCTTATGCTTCTCCCAAAGCAAATCCTTGGATTTGGGCCTCACAGCTTACGCAGAAGGTCAAAGATTGTTGGAGGCTGTTTTCGAGCAAAAGGGGGAATAAATTCCAGAGCTGAGGGCCCCTCACAGGATCTCTCTAGAGATAAAAGTAACCAAAATGCAGTCAATACCATTTGCACTCTTGAGCAGGAGGCAGGCCCAGAACTTTCTGGGGTGGTGGGAAGCTGAAAATATTGGTGTCAATACAGATGTGTGGGTCCTGAGCAGTGCTCTAGGCACGGTTTAAGGAGGAGATGCACATAGGCACACATCTACCAAGACTTGTTAAGTCACTTTGTTAATGCTGCTTAAAGTGAAATAGCTTCCTCCAGGAATTGCTATTTTGAGGGTAAAAGCAACAATTTAGGTTTGGGATTTTTTTCTGCTTGAGCTCTATGGGGTCAATACCAATGTGGTATATCTGTATCTCAGAAATATACTGCTTTAGTAAAATATCACCAGAAGGAACATGTTTTCAAGACTGAACCTGAATTTTCCATGGAATTATAGTAGGTCTTGGTTTCCTTGGCTTGCTGACTTGCTCGACGTAAAGAAGCAGGAGGCTGCTTTACCTAATAGCCTTTATTTTATATCTGAGCCCTCCTGAACCATCTGCTTGTATCCTGCAGGAAAGCAAGGAAGGGGCTGCATATTGCCCTGCTAGCAAGAGTAGTGCCTGCCTGTGTAAATAGAGTTGGGGTTTTCTTCCCCTCTAAAATCTACACCGCGCACCTTCTCATCAAGCACGCTCCAAAGCTTCCCTTGGAAGCCCAGGAACTGCAGAGTAATCGGAAACTGCTCCCTGACCTGGCAATCGCCTCCTCTTCTGTGAATTGTCCTGGCAATCGCCTCCTCTTCTGTGAATTGTCCTTAACTTTGACAAGAATGGAAGGAGATAGGGTGGGAACAAAGGGGAACCAGCAGTGGGACCAAGAGCCCCACGGCTGCCTGACACACAGGTGATTTTCACCCTGGTGTCATCCTCCTTGTCCCACTGTCTCTGGCTCTTGGTGTCGGTATATTCAATATATATTATTGATGTTAATGGTGCTGCCTACAGCACTGCAGCAAGCTAGCACGTGCATTACAAATCTAGCAGTAAAGAGAAAAATAATTAGTTTTGCTTAAAGTGATGGCATGTCGTGATCTTTTTGCTCATTTTCTGACATGAAATGTCTCAGATCTGTGACATTTCTGAGGGAACTTTTCCTCTTAACTGGGACTAAGAGCATGTTGGTCTTTGAAATTCACTGATTGTCAGTTGGTATTTCTAGGAAAAAAATCACACATTTCAACCACAAGGACATGCACAGCAGAGTATATTTTAGAGACACCAGTTGCCTGCAGAGTAGAACCATCCACTTTTTATGGAATTGTCTTATTGTTCTCCTCCTTTGCACACTGCCAGTATTTTTTTTTTAATCACTAGTTTGCAGATGTACTTATTATCAAAGTATTCAGGAGGAGAGAAAGGAGACAGGCTGAGCATGCTGATGTGGAAATCCAAGAATCCTTAAGCAGTCAAAGGTACTTGTTTATTTTGGTGGCTCCTTGGTGATTGTCCTTTTCACCTTTTATTAACCTGCAAATGGATTAGCCCTCGTAAACTAAAGAGAAGAGACCAGTGCACAACCCACTGCCCCAGAGATAAGGTCACAAAGAGGGGACGTGTCCCGAGTACAACCTCGGAGAAGAAATAGAAGTCTGAAGGCATTTACACTAGGCTGCCATCGCGCTTTACTAGCCCGACTGTGATTTACCGTATCAGTTCAACTGCTGACACCTTTATGTCCCTCCCTCCTATCCCAGCAGGCCACAGAGACACAGTCCATGATAGATGCTGGTGAACTTTTCCTCTGATCACCTTCTGAAGAACTTTCCCATAATCTATTGTTTTCTATCACAGTGGAAAACAAAACAAGGGGGTTTTTTTGACTTTCAGTTACCAGCTATTTTGCCCTAACTTTAAAGCAATGTACTGAATTTATTACATCAGTGTGAAAGAAGTTTTAAACTCTTGTCTCTTTATCCTACTCCCTGAACTTAACATGGTCCAGAGTAAATCAACGTAATTGCTGTTAGACCTACATTGTTGCGGGAATGTTTTATATTCCATGTTGTCAGTTATTTAGAACAGTTAATTGAAATTGCAACCATAAAGAGAGGAAAGCTACAGTTAAGAAATTAACTTTTTTTTTTTTTTTTTGGTGCCTGTGGCTACTTATATGAATTATATAAAGAGCCAACACTAACTTTAATGTAAGACCAAAAGTGCCTGGAATATTTAAAAGGAAAAATACATTTGTGTATTCAAGGCAAGTATTTCCTTTAATTGACTGATAAAAATATAAGAACCCATTCTGGATTGAGAGAAGCAGCTGACCTATTGTTGTTCTTTATAACTCCAAAATAGTTACCAGAATTTTGTATTTGCTTCTAAATAAATAAATGCCACGGGCTACACCTGGTTTGTCTCATCAAAATTCAGCACCAGTGTTACAGCATGAGGGGGAAAAGAAAGTCGCAGCAATATTAACAAGGGGTATTTTGAAGAGAGTGCATCTGGAAGAAGGAGAAGCTGTGCCAGAAACCCTCTTGAGAGTGTTCTTCCTCTGAGTGTGCCCTCAGCTGAGTTCTTGCTCCTGCAGCCTGCAGGAAGGCTGGGACGTGTGTCCAGAAGCATCAGTACCTGTGTAACAGGGAGTTAAGGAGTGGCTGGGAAGGAGATATCCAGGGAAGGCTAAGTCAGCACTTGTCAATAGTGACCTGATTGCAGCGCTGATCAGCTTCATCCTTCATCCTAATCAGCAGAGAATCACGCTTGAGAAGGTCTACCATAAAATGCTTCCAAATAGGTTTCCCCAGTTTTCTGCAAGGCTCTGTATTCTCTCTGGGTTGTAAGTGTTGCAGATTTGAAGTTGGTTTGTTGGTTTTTTTTTTTTAATTATTTTGTAATAGCTTCTTATAATTAACATTTCTGTAGAGGAAGATTTGGCTTAATGTCATTTAACAAATTATTTGTCTTGTTATTTTTTTCTTCATATACTGAACTTCATGCTCTCTAAGCCCAGTTCTGGGCTCTGCTCTATTAGCACGGCTGCCTGTGGTTTTGGACCAGTTGTCCTTAGCACAATTGGCAAAAATACAATTGAGATATTATAAACCCCTCTTGTATTCCTGAATTCCTTAAAACTGACTGCTTTATCTGGCAGCATGAAACCGGCAGTCAGATTAGACACAGAAATATTTACTCACACTATATGTGGGCAAATGCACATAGTTATACATCTAGCTATATATTGTCAGGTAGAAATATGAAAATTATTTTAAACTTCATATTACCTACACCAGGCAAAGAAATACAGATGCACTGTGGACTTGAAGCTTAACCTGTCACCTTTAAAGCACAGTGTGTGTCCCACCTGGCTTCTGCTTCTGTTGTGCTTCTTGCTTGCCTGCTTTTCCTGAAGGCTGGAGGAAGGACGAGAATTTTAGCAGCAGAATCTCGATCAGACACACTGTCCTTGCAGCCACAGCAGAAAAGGGGCAGGAGTGCACTCAGGCCACCCACCAGCTTGTGACAAGGTCAGAGTGGGCGCCTTCGTGCCCGCTCATCTCGCTCAGATGGAGGGGACATAAGAGTGCTGAGGAAACAACAAGTGGGGAGCACGGAAACGCCGCCCTTTGCTGCTGCTTCTGCTCAACACTCGAGCACCTTGCAGCTCCTGCAGGCTCAGCTGGTGCAGGCACCGGGGTCACCTCCCTCTCAGCCTCCTCCTTCCCCATCTTCCTTCCATCTCCTGAAGGTCTCTGATCCCTTCTATCTGCTGCCGCGGCTTCCCTTCCCTGCTGCAGACACTGTCCAGAGGGTAAATGCAGTTCACCTCCCCTCGGGCTCCCCGCGCCTCTCTGCCCTGAACCAGCTTTCCCTTTCTCCTCGTGTCCCTCAGCAGCGCTCACGGTGGCCCTGTCTCCCTCCATTCCGTCTGAATTGCCTTCCTCAGTCTCCTACCCCTAGTGAAGGCAGACTCTCCAGTCTTTATTTGTCTGGGAAATGGCTCATTTAACTGGGACAGGGAGGATGGGCAGGGATGAGAAAGGGCCATTGTTATGCTGAAAGCAGTTAATGGGTGCCACCAGACACTTCTGCGATCTACAGACCGTAGCAGAAGTCCCTTAAGCAGTGCTGGTACTGCCCAGGCCACCAGGGTTTCCCACTTCTCCCTCCTCAGTTTCCAAATTTTTGTCCTGCTGGTCTGGTACCATTCCTTGGCATTTTCTAATGAAGTGGATGGAGTAGTCAAAGCACACCATAGTACAGAGGGAGAAACACCCTGGAGTTGAGGAAAGGCCTTATGATATGGCTGCTATCAAAGGCCTGAGGCTTTGGCTTTGGAGAGCTGGCAGTCCCTCCGTGGATGGGAAGGACTGGAGATGAGCTGCACACAGGGCTCCCTCCGGCTCTGCTGGAGCACCTGGCCATTGGCTGCCTTAGTGAGACAGGGTGCCATTCTGTGGCCCAAACCATTGCTTTCTCCTGAGCATTTAAACGTGCCATTAGAAAAATTCCAACCCACAATTTTCCTGGAGAAAAAAAAAAAAATTACAGGCAGGTGCTTGGCCTTCAGCAGATATGTAGGTCAGCTGCATGGTCTGGGTGTCCTTATTTGATTAAGGAAGTCTTCCTTTGTGCTCCTCTAGAAATTAGGCTTAAGTCGTGATTGGACTGGAGCTTTTATGGTTATTAGGCAAAACCACTATCAATTTAAAAGCTTAAATAACTTGGGCTTTTCACCAAAAATCATTCATTGTCATAGCACTTCTACTTTTCATGGGCCTGCCTGTTAGAGGCAATGTGAACATTGGCTCAGTTTTTCAGTTTTGTTGTGTGAAGACTTGGGAGTTACTTAAATGTTCCCCCTTTCCCATGCAGTTTCTCTTTCTGCCTCACCCCCTCCCTGGATCACAAGTGCTGACTTTAATGCTTAACATGAGCAGTAAGTCTCTCAGAGTTTTCCTGTCACCAAAAAAACTGAAAGATGAGTAAGATTTTGCAGGTCGGAAATTGACTGTTACTGATTCATTGAAACAAATCCAAGTGGCTGTTGGAATGTCTGTAAATATGCTGTAATGAATCACTAGTGACCTCTGAGGGGAAGAAAATGTGTCAGATATTGCCTACAGATGCATCTTGTAGACTGGTATGGAAGATGTTTCCATATTCCCCAATAGGTGCAGGGAAGGCACTTGAAATAAATCCTATTAGGAACAGGGTGGCTGGCATGTGGTGTTATTCCCCTTCCAGTCACATCCAGCTCAACTCAGCAGTGGCTGGTGCAGTTATCGTTGTCCTTTAATGGTCCATGAAAATGAACTTTTGATCCCAGTCCTGTTTTAAGTAAACAGATGACCCCATCAAGCAACACCATCCCATTTGGGAGCTCAGCAAAGGCTAAAGCTAGCAGTAAAAGATCTGCCATTTACAGACACTGCTAGGGAGCTGTGAACTTTCATCCAGGGGGTGATGGTGGTGAAAGGACACAGGAGGAAGAAGGAGGAGTGACACTTGGGCCTTACCAATTTACGGTCAGGTTTTTTCAACTCTAGCTCCTTCTGTCAGAAGAAATGTTGGCAAGAAGGATATTATCCATGAGTAAAGTCGTGAGGAAGGAAAGGTTAGTAACCCCTCCTGCCTCTCCTAGAGGTTGCCTGCGTGGTGGCAGGAGAGAGTTCACATCTGGTTCAGCTGTCCCTGCCTGCGGTGGCCGCCCGACACCCTGCTGCTTTTAGCAGGAGTGCTGCTGAGGGATGGCGGGCAGCACACGTGCAACCCCGGCCCTGAGCTGGCCTGCCTGATAACGTGAGGAAGTGCCTCTAGCTGAAATGGTGTGCAGACTGAACTCTTTCCCATTTCAGTGCCAGAAACCAAAACTCTGTTGCAACATGGTGTGCGTAAAGGCTGCCACAGGCCACTTCAAATTTGATCTTTAAAGTGTTTTTTCAAGACCATGAAAATTTCCTGTATATAAACCTTTTTTTTTTTTTTCAGATTATTGCAATCTTCTTTGTTAAGCCAAATTCATTAGTTTAAACTTAAGGACTGCCTTATACCATAAAGCTGGATAACCTTTTTTTTTTGTTTGTTTGGGGGAAGGGAGCTGTGCGGCCTTTCACCTTCCAGCTTTACAAGCAAAGCCAAATTTCTGGGCAATCACTGCAAAATGCTTTTTCCCTCCCCCTCTTCCAGTGATGGCTGCAAACAAAGGTCTTTAGGGCTGGCTACTCCAGACTTCAGGACTTTTAAAGGTCTTTACTTGACTGGAGATCAAAGGTTTCTCCTTAAAGAGTTTATCACTCAGACAACTCTGCAGTTAGCATTTCAAACTGGGTTTACAAGTCAAATAATTTAGCAATTTCTTCTAACCATGTGGCCTTATGCAGAGGCTGCTGGATGCCAATTATAGCACCATTATGACATGGAGTGCAGCACTATCTATTGACAAGTGTGTGTACCCTTTTCACCATTCTTTACTGCAGAAAAAAGAGGTTTCCACATATTCTGAGTAGGTCCCAGACTGCTCAGCTGGGGTTTGAGTTCCCTTCCTGGGATTGTGGATTCCTTCTTTGTCACCTTGAGTATGGCTCTTCTGCTCTCTGTGCCCTGGAAGAAAATGTTTTTTTCCTTGGAAAGCATATGAGCTATGAAGACAAGTAACAGGATGGTGGGCATTATTATCATTGGTGTAAAATGCAGCAATATGACTAAAACAGGATCTCAAACACTGCTCAAATGTCCCTGACCATTAATACTTCTCTTTTCAATGTTGCTATCAGACTGTCCTGACATGAGGAAGAGTGGATTGGTGTGTACAGGCCAAGCCAATGACCAAAAGGCTGTTGTCAGCAAACCTGCACCAGCAGGTCCATCACATTAGGTGCTTGAGTGCAGAGCTCTGTTCATTTTCTGTGCTAGGTTACCATCTGTCATGTTGTTGTAGGTTCCCTTGCTGTGCTAACCCCTATAAACACCTTCCAAAAGTGCACTGAACAATGACACTAGCACCTATCTTGAATTCATATAGCTTTTCCTCTCACCAGGCAAAGGAATGGAGCCATTGAATTGTCTTGGGGATGGTGAAACCTAGGGTGAAACTTTTGCTCCTGTTAGTCCTTTACACATGTCATCACAAAAGAATATGTGTTTACACATGTTGTACTTTAATTTGGATGTAAAATTATGGTAGCAATATCAGCTGCCCATTAAATTGTCAGAAGAGTAATACATGGAATTCATTGAAGGGAAGGTGCCTAGGCTTGCACAAACAATCAGCTTGTTGTAAGCAGAGCTGTGCAAGAAGTATTATATATCCCATATATCCCTTCTTTATGCACCTGGAGGGAGGTTTTGCTCTGCCTTCTAACTATGGAGGCATAGGGTCTGACTATGGCTGGCAATTCCAGAACAGAAGCATTTTATGGTAGCAGAAAGTGAAAAAGTTAGTGGGTCAGGTTTTTCAGACAAAAGGCTGAATGGTTTCTCAGACCTCCTGTACAACCAGTAGTATACACAGTATTTAGGCAACATTATTACTAGTAGTTTAGCTGGCTAATTGTTTTCAATTCAAAGTGCATGGAACAGTAAGGAAAAATGTCAGCATGCTTTGGGTAATTTGTGGCATACATTTTTTCCAGATGGACCTTCTGTCCTGTATGTGCCAGTCATGATGTAGGCTGATATGTTCAGAATTATGAGTGACTGAGCACTCAACAGAAGAATTGCACGTTGTTATTAGAGAAATGGTGTTTTCTACCTGCACCTATAAGCATGTGAAAGGCTGGTTAAAGATAGCTTTTAATTTAGCATATATTAGGTGTACATTAAGTATAAATACTCCCTCTAGTTTTACATGATAGTGGTTATCTACTGAGTATTCTGATAATTTAACAATGTTAAGCATTTTGATCATCAGACCCTTTTGCTCACAGAGAGGGTGGTTATTTTCTACTTTATTGGAATTGTATAGCTTCTATTCCCCAGGCTGACAGTTTCTACAAGAAGCAAGGTCCTTCACACAAATACATTGCAGAGGAACACAGGGGGTGTTGCATCCTTCTCCTAAGCAGATTTTGCACATTAGCCTGTCCTTACACAGTGTCTGCACCATGCAGCAGGCTTTTGCAGACCAAAATGAAGATAATAATGATAGTGGTATGATATCAAGAGACCACTGTCCAACACAGGGACCATGCAATGTTATGTGCAAAAGCAGGGTACAATTCAGAAGACAACATCATTTGAGTTGATAAACAAAATTCCACTTGAATTTGAAAAATCAGACTGTATCTAGCCAAAACATCTTGCAGGACTTCTCCAGCAACTTAATCTTTATGCAGGAGTCCTATAAAGAGGCTCTCTCATTTATTTTATTACTATTTAAAATGTCATAGCATCTAGGAACCTGTAGCATGAACTAGGAGTTTAAAAAGAGCATTATCCAACACATCCTTGTTCTCAACAAGCTACAAACCTTGAGGGCCCTAGATGCATTAATTTTTTACTAGATATGCTTAGAAGAGGGGAAATAGCAATGATGTTTCCCTTTCATCTAATTGCCTACTAATGCAAGTTGCCATCCAAGACATAGGAAACATGAGTCATACCTTGGCTGGGTGACACACTTCAGCCTCTTGCTGGGAAGGTATTCCTAACCACAGAGCCTCCAGCAGCACTGTGGAGTGTTCAGCTCCAGGGCAGAAGTTTGACCTTGCCTGGAACTGTGCCAGACCATGATTAGAAATATTCACTGCTCTGGTCAGGAAGCAGGGTGCTATCACAGGAGCTGGAGTGCTTCTCTGAAAGTGAAGGGCTTGGCTTTTATGAAGTTGTACATCTTTTGAAGAAAGCTTGATTAGGATGGGTTTGGATTAGGATGGGTTTTGTGTCAGTTTGGTTACCATGTTGGTGAGATGGCTGCTTGAGCATGGAGCTGGTATGTTCAACTGCTTTTCACAGTGCTACCTGCAACCTTAGCTCTGTATAACCCAAGCTTTCTAGTGATGATTGTGCTTGATTTTTGAGAGAAGAATACTTTAAAAGATGAAAGTTAAACTCCTAGGAGCCCTAATGCCAAAGGGTCAGGTTTTACCCTCTGTGATTTAGTTCAATTGTTCCTTGGGATGACAATACAGGCCAGTGCACTCAGGAGTATATTTGCCCACTGCAGGCCTGGGAATAGTGGTTAAAACTGACAAGAGTGAGGCAAGAAACAGCAACACTGACTTACTGCAGAAATGCTCACATTTCCTAATGGACTATCACCTTTTCTGTGCCTGAATGTGAACATTGTCCACTTTATTATCTCTGTCTGGAAAGAGGAATTGAATAGAAGATAGTCATAGACCTGAACCTTTCTGAGTGATTTATCAAGTAGTAGGAGAATTCTCAATATGAGGGTTAAATCTGGAAAACAGCTGTGTTATGAACTGAATCAATGCAAAATACAAATTCCTTGTTCTCTCATACCTATTTGGTTTGCTCGTTTTATTTCAATGTAGTAAATGGGGATCCAGTTTTGCATTCCTTGCTCAAATGCACAATTAATGTAAAAGAATCCCCTTGTCTGAAAACAAGTTGTGAAAGGTCTGAGTTAAAACAGCAGGACCAGGCAGTAAGTCATACACTGCAGAATAATAACTTCTTAACATAATATCATCATGTGCCACAAAAACTAGAAACTAAAATATTCACACTGACCATAAAAATATCTTTCTACACTTCACCACATCCTAAGGTATGTTTTCTTTTGGAAGTAATGTATAATATATTCCTACCATTACTATTGCTCGGTGAAGTGGCTCTTGCAAAGTTTACTGTCTGCTGAAGCAAGGTGGGGGGAGGAAGTGGAGGGAGAAAGAGCTTGTTTTTAAATTATAATTTTGAGAGAAACTATATTAATATGTCAATATCTTGCAGGAATCATTTTACAGATAGTTTTACTTTGGCAACAATGTGGTAATTTTTATATCAGAGCTAGTAACTTTTTTCAAAAGCAACATATGTTATCATGGCAATTCTCTATAAAAAACCCTCTTTGATACTGCTGTTGCAGATAATTGCTATCTAGTCACAAAACCCATTCTCAAAATGTATCAAACTTGGTCGTCAAAACAATTCTTAAAGGAAAACTCTCCTTCCATGTCCCCTTTCTAATAGTTCTTAAAGGAAAACAATTCTTAAAGGAAATTCTTAAAGGAAAACTCTCCTTCCATGTCCCCTTTCTAATAGTTAAAACCTTCTTTGAAACCTGGAAAAAAATTATTCAGAGCTAGATTATAACCATTTATTCTTGCACTAATTTGGTTTTAAAATTAATAAAGGTTTTTCCATTTTGAGTATAGAGGACCATTCTAGCAGACTTAACTGTATTGCAGCACACAAACCTTTTCATTCTCTTCTCCAGGATCCTGTCAGTACGGCAAGTTTTCTCTTTAGTCATTCAATTGTGAACAAAGATGAATTTAAAATATGGGCTAATGTGAACAGTATTCCAGATGAGGCTCGAACAACACCTTCTCCAGTGTTATGAATGTTTGCCTATTTCCACTGGAAGTGCCTCACCTCATATATTCCAGGATCATTTTTGGCTTTTCACAGCCATATCATGTTGGCAACTCAGTCTTTCCATGATCAGGTAATAGCTCCTGACCTTTTATTTTTCCTTCAGCTGGTTTCCAGCTGATGAGAATTATTGGTCTCATCTTAGTCTAATTTTAATTCTTGCTATTAGTTGCTAAACATTCCCTTTATACATTACTTTTCATGCCACTAGGACACTATTAAGTGCCATTCTCTTTTGGACACTACCACACTCTTGACTTTTTGCCATCTTATGAAATGAGATGATCACAAAACTGATCACTGTGAAATTACAGTAGTAATTTCTCACCCAACTACCACTGACCAAATATTACTTCTTTTAGAACCTCTCCCCTAGCAAAATCCTCACCCACCTCACAGCTCTCAATTCCTACTTTCTCTACCTTAACTAGCAACACCTACAAAACACAGCACCCAGTGCTCCACTGCAGGCTTTTTCTGTGCCCAGAAATTCTGTTATTTCTTCAAAACAAACCATCATGAAATGCCTCATCTAATCTGGTATATTTACCATGAATTCTCACTGGTAGAACTGAGCTTCATATGTTAGTTCTGTACAACATCCTATGAAACAATCCTTAACTTATCAGGAAAAATTTAAAATGTATGCATTTAAAATATGGAGATGGTATTGTTAACAGCTGCAGTTTGTGATACATGAGTGCAATATTCAACAGTTAATTCCTCCCATAACAGAGGGGATGGAATGCAGAAGAAGCAGGATAATGCTTTCTGAATGCTTGTCTGACTTGGGTTTTTTTGTCTGTTTTTTCTTCACTGAGAATCAAAATGATTAAATTCTTTCAAAGTGGGTGAAAGACATTTCTGTGACTACAGTTGTGCAAAAAATCACCTTTATTTATTGATTGATTAAATCTTTAGAACACAGACCCGGCATAGTTGATCTGTCCTAATAGAAAAACAAGATTCAAGAAATATTAATATTCTCCTAATTACATAAAGATGATATGCATACTAACTTCTTAAAGTATAAACTAATGCCCTCAATTCTGTACCATTTTATGACTTTACATTCTTTTGAGATCTATATTTTTGTGAAGCACAATGGAATAGAGAAACAAGAAGAGGGATTTTGTCTTTTTGTGGTATAGACAACTTCAAGCAGATATAGTTACCTATATAAAGCTATTAATATACTATTAAAAACTAGAAATTAAATGTAGAGAGCCTTCAAAAAGATTCTATCCTTGGAATCTCTTGTAAAATATGTTCTGTAATTTGTAATTAGTCATTCTTTTGATAGTGGAAAAGATTTATAATTCTCAGATATAAGTTCCTAGTTCTTGTTTGTTCTCATATATTTTTTAAATTTTTTTTTTTTTTTTTTTTTTTGAAAAAGGAATAAGTAGGTGGTTTGGAATCATATTTTGTGAGATGACAAATACATGTAGCAAGGTACCAAAATCTTTTCTTGGATGGAAAGAACCCATGATAAATAGGCTTTTTCTCCTCCTCAAATAATTAAATAATTAACCAAAAAAATTAAAATCAAACCACAAAAAAGCCCAAAGAACCCCAACAGCATATTTATAACTACTGAAATCCAGCTAAAAATTATAAGAAGGTAAACATTTTTGCAGATGACTTCAGACTCAGACACCTGGTTTTGCAGCACAGAACCACCTGTGCAGAGTTAAACAGGAGAGGAAGGAAGTACAGCACACAAGGTAAAAATATAGGGCGAGGCAATGTGATGTATCCCTTAAGTCAAACAAGAGGCTGTTTGTATATGACCCTTCTGAGGCAGGGTATGACTTCCCAAGGCTGGAGCTCTCTACAAAGGGATGCATAAATAGCAGTTGTTCACAGCAAGGGTTATACTATATGGCTATTAGAGTGAATAGAAGCAGCTCACTTCTTGCCAATGACAGGAAATAAGGTCAAGCAAAGATAACAGGTCATTGAATTAGAGGTTTTCAAAATATTAGTCTTACGCCTTTAGTATGGAGTGAATGAGTGGCTCTCTGTAAAATGTCCTGCTTCTGAAACTCAGGGACATTTGAAACCAAGCCTATGAAACAGCAGTTGTGAGGTTTTAGATCTGCCTGACCCAGCCTCACTTTCTCCAGTAGGCAGTATATTTAATAACATAGTCAATCTGAATGCAAATATTTTAAAAGGCAGCTGAGGCCTTCTGACGTGGTTTGTTCAGTCTGCATGTTCCCTCCAAAAAGAAGGGAGAAGAAACCATGTAGGATGTCAATGCTGTAATAGCACATCTACCTTGCTTGAGAAAATAAGTATTTGTATAACAGTATCTTGTTTACTATTAATCTTTAATACCTGCATGTGCTGCAGGAATAGTTATATTTTTCCACAATTCCTTAATGGATTAACTACATAATCAATATCCAGAGTGACCAAGACTTAGCTTTCTTCTTAGGTATTTGTTAAAGGAAAATTGGTCTTTTCCTGTTACATGTTGCTGAATGTGACATGTAAATCATCCAAAACCAGTCATTAGCATGCTTTACAATGCAAGCATTTACTATCAAAATTTGTTAGGGAAAGTTTCTCAGTGATTTCTGGAAGCTCAGTCTGAGCTACTGTCCTCTAAATCTCTTCAAATCTTACAAAGTTTTTTTTCCAGCAAGTGTTTTAAAAGCATGAAGCAACTGGATCTGTATATGAAATGAAATCACAGACAAAAACTTCAGATAAACTCTTATGCACACATCATGTTCAGCAATCATACAGTAAGTGCACCTATATAAACTTGTTCCATAATGGGGTGAGTTCAGTAGAGTGGATTCAAAATTATTGGAGCTGTCAGCAATTATGAGGATATGGGCAAAACATGAAAAAATTGAATATACTTTTTTTTTTGGTAGCACCTCTAGTGTAAAATAGTACCTCATATTAATTTTGTATTGATATTATGTAGTCAAAATCAGAAATTAAAAAAAAAAAACGAACACCAAATTACTTCTTACAGATATACAGCTGTAACAGTTTTTGTCTCATGTTCCCTATATTTAACAGGTATGCAATTTGATCTTGCACATATGTTGTTCTTTCAATAAAATACAAATCACTGCTAAATAATTTCTGAATAGTTAATTCATGTAGCATAAACAGATAGACACCATATTTTGTTCCAGTGTTTGTGCACACATTTGTGTTTCAAGTCAAAGAACACTGCATAAGGTAATTAAAAAAAAATAATAGAAAGTCTTGTCTGTCATTCTAACAAGAAAGGGTAAAAACTCTTGATGGTCACTAATGTGTTAGTTGGGCTCAAAAAAACCCGTTCTTATTATCCCTTAATCATAGGCAAGTTCACTGATTCAAGTTCATCAGCTGCAAGGCAAGGGAAGAAAAAAATTTCACGTTTGTGCTCATTTTGTAATGCTGCAACTCCTTCTTTAAAATGACATAAAGCATATTTTTAACTCAACCTTTCAAAGGAAAACTCCTAAGAACATAGGATCCTACATTGTCTGAAATTCCTCAGTTTTTGGATGAAAAATGCTTATGCATCATTCTACAAATTTGATTACAAACTTGAGTCCTGCTGCTTTGTCATATTTTCTATCTGTACAGGTGCATGGTTTTTTTCTTCTCTGGCTATACATGTATGGACTTTCTCTGTCTATTGTAGCAACATCCATAAACATCAATATTGTGTCTGAGGTGCCTGCTGAGCGTTTCCGACGCTTACCCTGGGAGGGGCACACATGCTAGTAATGATAGCTCCAGCTGCTGCTAAATAAATCATAATGCCATCTTAAAAACATTGACAAAATAGAACCAGATTCCATATTGAAAGCTGGCCAATCTTTCATATCAATGTCTTTCGCAGAAATTCCTGGGCACCTGTTATAAGCCTTACTCTTCACTTTTAATTAAAAGATATCCAGAAGTATTTTTATTAAATACCTAAGCACACATGGTCATCTCTTTTAATCTTTTGTTTCTTTTCCACAGAGTGTAAAATCATCTGCCAAGTATTGTACTCTGTGCAAAGTTTGTGGTTTGGGGGTCATGTTGAAATGGGTAACCAGAAAGATGAAAAAAAGGGATGTAAAACTACAAAACTATGTTTGTATATCCAATACATAAAATGCAGGCACTTCTCTTTCTTGTGCTGCTCTCTAGAAATGAAAACATAATTATAGAATCATTTCCTTCTGGAGTATGTTACAGAGTAAGTGTTCCCCTTGTTTTAATAAGGAACAAAAACATACATGGGATAGGGTTTTGAAATAACTCAGTGGTACTTCCATATTTTTTGCATATAGGTACCCAAATTCATCAACATTGAAGGTTGCTTCATTATTTTTCTGATTTTCTACTCTATGGTGAATGGATAGGCTTCTGCCTCTCTGTGTAGGTCTTTCTTGTAATGTTCTCTGCACATTTTCATTTTTTATTCTGTATTACCCGACTTTTGTTTTCCCTGAGGTAAAATGCACAGTTCCAAAATTTACCAAAGTCCTGGAGCATTAAAATTTACTGCTAACTCTTAATAGAAAGTCTCCATTTTCCTTTAGTGATTTTCTTTCCTGGGGGCTAACAAATCCTTTTTAATGGTCTCTTTCAGAAATATGACTTTGAGACAATTTTCCCCTGTGTTATCTGTAAGCTCTGCAGAACACAGTCTGCTTTCAACACAGGTTTTCAGGTAGTCATGTCCTTCAATCCTGCTATGTGTTGTCCTTTTGAAACAGTTTATTCTTATTGTTATAGCCTAATGCCATAACAGAAGAGTGATGGTAGTTGTCTTAAGAGGAAATAAATGAGACTCTCAGGTGCAGACTGTGGAGAGAAGAATATGTAGGCCAAGGAATGTACTTAAACCATTGGCTGCTCTGCACAGGGGGAAGTACAGTGCATGTTCAGAGGAAACCAGTGCTGTTAATATTAACCCACCATTTTCAGTGCACAAGGCTCCTGTCCTGCTGAAATTCTGTGTCAGACAAGAACTATTAAGAGCAAACTCAACAACAGGAACTGGTGGAAGTTTACTTGCGTATGTTCTGATAGAAGTCACTAGTGACTAGTACGTGTTAGTTTGAAATTATTTCAACATCATGTGTTGCACAAGTGAGAACTACCAGCAAGAATCTTATATTGGGGTGTTCTACCACATATCTGTCAATTCAAGCTTTGCAAAAAACATTGCCAAACTAGGAGGCCCTGCATGCCTTTTGTTTAACTTGCTGCATATATTGTCTAACACCTTTAAGGAACTGTTAAAACACTGTTTATGCAAAGAGAGTCCCTGACATTGTACCAAGTTCAATGTTAGCATGGTTTACAGACTATTCCCATGCCCACAGGGCTAGAAATTCTGCCCAAGGCCCTAAGAAGGGTGTAGTCCAGTTTGGAGTGGCTTAATATGAGGCAGCATGTGATATAAGTACTGGATACTAGAAAGTAATTAAGCATTTTAGATTAAAGATAGAACTTACATGCTTTTATTTTCTAGTTTAAATGTATGCATGGAATGACAAGAAGTCAGGAGATTTTTGTTTTTTTTTTCTTAAGTTTTTCCCTTTCATCTTATTCTTTAAGCTATTTTACTTTGTAAATATTGCATAGGTTACCATCTATATGTCAGAAGCATGTTCATTAGTCTCTCTTCTTTTAGTAAAATACTCAATAGCCAACGGTTTAATTTTAAGCTCATTTAAAATACATTGATAGTGTAAAATAAAATAAATCTAGAGATAAAATTTAATGGATAAACCACTGAGATTATTAAAACTGTTCCATATAATAAACAAAAAAGAGGAGTAAAAAGAGTCTGGGATATTGTCATACACAAAGTACGCAAAACATCTCATCTGCTTTCTGGCATTAACCCAGCTGAGACCTAGCTACCATGTAAAAAACAGATTAAACTAACATCCATCAAGGTGAAAGATAATTATTGCTTGTGTCAGACAACACCTGTTTTTGCAGCATTCCTCAACTGAGTTAAACTAGAGACATGCTGAAGTTTTCCACTGAATTTTACATTTGACAGTTGCCTGAAGCAAATGTGTCTGTGAAACACCTTCACCTCTTCCTTTGTTTACTTTTTGGGTAGGCTGAAAATGGTAAAATACTAAAGACAAAATTTCAAAAATTAGGCAGAAAATTCAGCAGCAAAATATGTAAAGTTTTTGATGGATGTTTATTGAAACGTGTTGCAATAGTCAGTCTTTGACTGTGTTGAAAGCATTCATTTGGTAATGAATTCTGCTTACATTACTCTAGTGAGTAATCTCACTTCAGTGGAAGTTTGCAAAAGTTCAAGTAGCAGTTCCTAGATAATGCCATCATGTACTCCTGCCATCCTTAAGCAACACTGCATAGGTTGTAAGGCAAGACGTTCATCCTATTGCATAAAGTAACCTGTATTTCAGGCACTGATTTCACAACAAAGTCCTGCTTCAGTTGTGCCAAGACAGCTTAGAATCCATGGATCAAAGTCAATTCTGTTACATGAAAGGCAATGATACATATGAACAGTATAGCTTTCACAGGTCAGTTCACAGAAGGATTTGGATTTTTTTTCCACTGTTTTTTTTTTTTTGTGTGTTTTTTGGGGTTTTTTTTGCCTTTTTGAGAGATGTAGGATAAAGTTTGATTTTACAACTGTCTTTTGAAATAGACCTCTTAAAATAGAACTTATTTTTCTACTATATAGGAAAAAAACACTGAAAGCTCTGTCTCATCAACTACTCTGCAAGGTACAATCTAACTTGATCAGGATAAATACTAAATATTAAGAGGTCCAGTCCAGGATTCACTTAGGTCAGATAGGGTGATATGTGATAGAAGGACCAGGTGGATGATTATGCTAAACAGTAGCCCCTAAATTAATTTGCTTAGTGTATGAATATGAATTGGTGCAAGTAATGGAGCACCAATCATCCCATTAAAATCAAAACTTCCAGCACAGGGTAAACTATTATAAACTGTGTTCAAAAGGTAAAGAAAACCCCTCTGCAAAGAATGTGCTTCCCAAGAGAGAAACACAGAGCTCCATAGAAGAGAATGAGCTGAGGTCACAGATGTGATGTTTATTGGGGCAATAGATCCAGAGGCAGCACAGCATGGCTCATTGCAAAAGGAGGCAGCAGTTAACAGTGTTTGGTACTGGCTGCTTTTAATGACAGCTTCTAAAGATTGCACACAGATTTGAAAACAAACGTGATCAGATGGAGAAACGTGCAACAGATAAAATGTATAAGCCAAAGGCCCTAAAAAAAAAGCTACTGCTACAATAAATTAGGGTAGGCAGTTGTATCAGTGCAGATGAAAGATGCAAGATCATCTTGTGGGAAATCTTTGCTGAATGATCAGGCAGAGAAACTATTTATGCTACCTCATCTATTCTTAAGAGTTTTATCTGAGAACATATCAGAGCAGTATGGTCACAGCAAGGGCAGGGCTGTCACCACAAATAGAGGGCTTGAAGGGACTCCAGGGGTACGTTTCCATTGCAAACTCATTTGGAGGGCAGACCCTGGTCAGTAGAGCATGTTCTTAAGAGAGTAGCCATACTCCTGAGAGAATTAAAAAAGCAGAAAAAAGAACAAAATCAGTAGAGGAGACACAAATTGGCTCAAGTCAATGGTCATTTCACCAGAAACTTAGTGACCCATAAAGATCCCTGAGTTTTTATTAAGATTGTTATGCAGGAGCAGTATTAGGTACTGACAGAAGAAAGAAAGAGACAAAAAAAGCATGAACATTAAACAAAAAGTGATGCTCTGCAAAAATCATGGTCTTAGAGTGGATGTCAGGATGACCAAGAAAATATTTCATAATACTTTATCAACATCACACCCTTAATTTTCTAAAAACTTCAGAAGTACAATGAATGGACAGAGGCCCAGATGTAACTGGACAGTATAGTAACCAGGGGCAGGAGTTAAGAGTATGCAAACAGGAGGATTGTGTCTGTAGAAAGTGTTTTGGAGATGATGCCTCAATAGAGGATGAGGTCAGTGAAGAAAGCTGTCAATTATTTGAGCTGGAAATCTACATTGCTGTGACCTGTATTAACAATACAGCTGGTACTGATTACATAAAAGCAGCACAGGAAATACCAGAAAGAGTAGATAAAAAAAATATCCTTTGGTTTAAGTGCATGAAAAATACATCTTTGTAGTCATGGTGGTAACTGCGGATGGTTTTAGTGCATTTCTTCGCATCTTTCTTAATGTATTGATTCTGTGCTTTAGAATAATTGACTTAGAGCATGATTGAGGTACATCTAACCTAACCAAATAAAGGTGTAATTGGTGATTAGAGAAGTGCAATGAGATCAGTGGGAGGAAGCAAATAATTAGCTTCCACACAATATTTTTCAGTTTTATATTCCAGAAAAGTCTGAGCACAGACCTAACACACATTCTTTCAAATCCTAGCCATAAAAACATCATTATGGTTATAAAACATAATATTCTTTGCTCTGGAGTTTATAGCCTAGAACTATTTCAGTGCCGAGTCTGTATTTCTACCTGCGTTAACATTTTAACTCCTACTACTGACTGAAATAGCTCAGAACTGGTAGAGAAGAAACAAATGCCCAGGGCAACGTACAATCTGAAGAACAAATCGCTGGGATTAGCTGCCAAAGAGATGATCACAGCTGGAGTCTGGTCCAAGGAACTGGTCAAGGGACCATGTACACGGCTGAGTTCCATGTAATCAACCCTCACCCATCTGTCTGCACAACACCACATGCTCAAATTAGTACCAATGATGACCATGGTGCTATATTTAACTTACAGATTCTTCCTGATCTGTGATTTGCAGATGCCTACACATCTAAAACCTTTGAAACTCTCACCCTCTCATATCAGTTTCTAACACATCTTTTTGTCTGGTGTTCACAAATTCAGTTCTTCTCCATGAATTTCTGCTCAGAAAGATAGCTAAAATATTGTTTTCTTATACTGTTACTTCATTCACCTGTCTCACAATTGTTCTTTCTACAATCCAAGTCAGCAGAAGTGACTTGTCCTTTAGGAGTTTCATAGCTTATGTAATCTTCTCATTCAGCATCTAAAGGCTGACTCCTATTTTTAACCTGTTAATGATGCCAGTCTATTTTCCACTTGTTACATTTTCAAAAGAGCACTGGAGTGCTTTCATCCATATATTTGGCAGAAGCTCCATTGAGAACTTCTAAAGAAATGCAACCTATTTATCTTCATTGCCCTAAGATACAATGCCTACAAAAAATTGCCAACAACAGACTGCTGGGGTCCTGAGATGCCTGCTCTTCAAGCTGATGAGTATTGTTCTGGTGTTCTTTTGTAAAGCTCTGTTATAATTTGTGCTCTTTTATTTCATGGTATAGCTCTTTGGGGCAAAGACTCAGGGACTTTTTCTGTTTTGCATTTATGCTGCATTGCTGTGGCCTGCATCGATGCCAACAGAAGAACTATTAATAACACTTGTACAAAAGCTGTACACACAACAGCCCATAAATGGAAATACTAACTTTTGCATCTTGAATTGCCTTGCATACCCAACCCTTCTTCAGCATCAAGCAGGGAGATGCTGTTTGAATAAAGATGTCATGTCTAAGCATAGACTTTTTAAAAGCCTGTGGCATTTGCTGCCTGGTTCCAAACACCATATTCTGCACATCATATTAGCTACTTTGCTTCTGCTTACTCCAGAATTAATAAAACAGGTCCCAGTCGTTCAGTGGCACTGTTTGCTTCTAACTTTCTCCCTCCAAATCTCTTAAAAATGCCTGAATCAACACAGCAGTCTGACAAACCATTTTAGGAGCTGATTTGATTGATGCTTCTGTAATAGGTTGCCAGTACAAGTCCTACAACAAATTAGAAAGAAATGGGAGAGCAGGGGCACACACAGGGTCTACAGAGCAAGGGTCAACTTCCTAAGTCTCACAGAGGATTCAGTGTTTCAATGGGGGAATGGGTTTGATATACTGTTCAGAACTTCCCAGAAGAAAGACATGGGGATCTGAGGGATTAAACACATATTGGTCCTCCACACCTGTCATTGTGAAGGTAACAGCAGCCTCAGGGGTGCTGGCGACAAAATCTTTCCTATCTGCTATCATTGCAGATGCCAGAGCTAACTTTCTCTCTGGGTGTCAAAATGGATGCCAACAGCCACTCCAGTTCAGAGAGGGGCAGGAAGCTGCAAAATCACTCCCATATATTTGAGATGAAATCAAATTCTCCTTCCTGCATGCCAAAAGGCTTGACTGGAAAGCTATGCCCAAAAAAGCATTGCTCCCTTAGCAAAGCAAAGGCTCCCTTAGCAGAGCCAGCTTGAAAACTGTGGGGTAGATGTGTGGTGGCACACTTGCAGGGTGTGCATACTGCACCAGGCCCCGGCCTGGCAGGGTTTGTGGTCCTTGACAGGGAATGCCCAGGGTGTTCAACAACTGGGGAGGGCAATGGGGACACTCGACTTTATCCCTTGGAAAGTTCCGAAGATTAGAGCGTCTGGGGTGTCAATTTACATACTTCATGGAGAATATATGGAATTAATCAACTGGTGATTCAGGTGATTATTTTTCTGATCTCTGGTAACAATATAATTAGTGGTGCGTACAAAATGTTATTGTTTTAAATCATATCCCTGTACGGACTTTAAGCTCAGTGTCGCCCTTCAACAGTGCCTCACTGTCAGCTACTTTGCATATTTTAGGAGCACAGGTGGGTTCTGAAAAAGACAATAAGTAAATAATAATAAAGAGGATGCTCAGCCATCACCCTGGTTATGAGGGAGGGCTGCTTTCGAGGCGCAGGTGGCACAATCCCTTCCAGCTGGCGTTGCTCAGGCCTCGCCCGCGCCGGGCTCGGGGGCGCAGAGGCGGCCGGAGCGGGCCCGGGGCTGGCGGTCCCGTCCCGTCCCGTGCCCGCTGCTCCGCCGGTGCCCCGCGGCCGGGCCCTGCCAAAGCCTGCCGGGCTCGGTGCCTTTGCTGGCGCCGTGAGAAGATGCCGGGACCGTGATTCGCAGGTACCTCAAGGCATCCCCTCCCTGCGCCGGGCTGCTTGGGACGCAGCGGGTCCGCAGTCGGCCTTGGGAGCCAGCTGAGGCGCTCCCTCACGGTTACCGTGCCCCCGGCTGATGGCCCGGCCCGGAGCGGAGCGGGGCTCCGGAGGGGAACGCGTGCGGCATTTGCGGGAAAGGAGAGCAGAGCCACGGGAACGGGAACCAGAACGGGAACGCCCGGCCGGGGCTGCGCTTTCCCCGCCGACCCTGTGGGAGCCCGACTCCCCGACCCTTCTCTCGCTTTTTTTTTTTAATTTAATTTTTTTTTAATGCAGCGAGATTGGTATTTCCTTTCCTCATTCCTGCTGACTGCTCAGCTCTTGGGTGAATAGAAAAAAAAAAGAGCAGATATCTTGGACGTAAAACTTGGCAGCCAAGGAAGTGCAAGGGCTGGAAAGAGAGCTGTATAAGTAGGCTTTGGAGTCAAATGGTAAATTTGGAAGATTTAGTTAGAAAAGGAAGTTAGTAATGCAAGCTGTCATGATATTGCCTTAGAATTTTCTAATTCTTGAATCTGTCTTTCTGTCATAGTTCAGCTGACTAAAAACATACAACTGCGTTAGTGAGCTGCAACAGAGGGGCGATACTGTAGTGATTGCTGCTCCTTGTAAGTAATCTCTGGGTTGCCTTTCCTCATTCTTTTGGATGGAAGTAATGAGTGACTCTAGCCTTACAGGCGGGTGGAATACTGGGCTTTGTGTGGTATGATTATTTTCACAGGGAATTTACACAGTTGAAGAAGTTTATCGCTCTTCTTTGGATATTGTAAGGCTTGTTTGAACCCATTTCTAATGTGGTCAGAAATATTTGTCAATCATATGCACCAGTGAGTTATGAAACTGCTTGTGAACTTGGAAGTACAGAACATCTTGTAGTCTTACTAGTTTTAAAAGCCTCAAAATATTTTCCAGGTTTTTTGGTTGATAGGTCTAAAACTGATAAAGCATGAATTAAAACTGATGTAGAATTTCTAATAACATTAAGAAGGGACAGTCGTAGTCATGTGCATGCAGGCCAAGATTTAGGAGGAGCTAATAGGATTCTTAAATGCACTGTGTTTTCCCAGTTTTTGCTGGTATATATTGGGAATGAAAGCTTGTTAGCTTTTTCCTTCTGGAAAAAAAGTATCTCTACTTCTCCATAATAAAAAGAATACAGCCTCAACATCAAAATGAATAGCAGTGCAAGGAGCCAAGTGAACTCATGTGTGCAGAGTTTGTTTTGGTTTTTTTTTAACTAACTTTATCTGTGAACTCCCAGCCCTGGAGCCTATTTTAAATAAGATAGGAAGCTTCAGTCTTGTCACAAATGCAGCTACAACTTGTCCTGGGGAAGCCTTCGTAATGGGGTCAGGTAAAGTTCAATGAACTACCAAACCAGCACTATTTCAGAAATGCTAAGGTGCTCTTTCCACTGATGGCTCCACTCTCTCTGCCTGTTATTAAACTGGTAGTTTTTACAACATCAATAAAGAACTTTCCTACCCAATTGCCCCAGACAAAGGCCTGAAAGCTAGGTTTAAACTATGAAAACTTTGTGTTAGGTTCATTTAGATTGTTTTGCTGTGTCAAATACTCACTTGAGTTCAAAAGTTCAGATGAACCATGAACTTTGTCATTTCACAGCAGGCAGTTCTACAAATATAATCCGAAAGTGAAAAAACCTGGTATATTTAAGGTGCGTTTGTTGTTCTATGTGGAATATACTCGGAGTTCCGCATTTGCAAAGTTCTGCTCGACTTAAAAAAACCTTTTAACTATTTAAAAGACAAAAACCCCTAAAACACAATTAAGCCAAATAATTCCTTGATCCCTGACCTTTTAGGCTTTCAAACCAACACATATTCAGTGACTAATCATTACTGCACAAACTAAACCCAGCTAATCTTCTTAATAAATTGTGAAGTCTTGTATGTCTCATGGTTTCAGTGATGGCTTTTTTTCCCTGTCTGGAACATTGCAGAATATCAAAACAAATGGGTCATGGCTTTATGTATTTGTTTAAAGTTTGAATCTATGTCATCTCATGATATAGTCTTGAGTTGAGATGGTTTTACAAGCGTATGTGAAGTATAAGACTGGTAGGAATGAAAAATCAGTCAGTGCAATTTTCACCTACTTGCTACAATATAAAAATGTGTGGACAAAACCAGTTTGTTCAAAACTATTTCATAAATGTGGAAACTTACCAGAAACTGAAGAGTCTATAATAAATTCAGCTTCTTTTCCATGAAAAGGAATTCCTTATGCATATTCTCTTCCTCCTCCTAGTAGGCCTGGAGTCTCAATCTATCAGGAAGAAGCAGCTCTCATTATTTTTTTTCCAGACTTCAATTTGGAATCATAAGTAACTTTAGGCTGTTGTCACTGACTCTTCATAAGTTGTAATTCAAGGTTCAGAACAGAAAACCTCCAAACGCAACAGGCATTATCTGAAATATATTTTTCAGTATCACATATATTTTCTGATTTTTGCATTACAATAATTTTGAATTTTTGCACTTTTCTTGATGCTGTATAAGGCCTGAGACTGCATATAGGGGCTTATAATTTGCTTATAACACTCTAGGAACTTCTCATTTAAGAAAAGCAAAATTGATAAAATTTGGTCTCCTTATGAAGCACATGCTTTTGGCAGAAGGAGTAATTTAATTGTTTGAAATAATTCATGTATCCTTGTGTTACTCAGCAGAGAACAGATATGAACATAGAGAAGAAATTGGCAATCATGTTCTTTGTGAACAGCAAAGAGAGAGTGAGGGCAAATTATAGATTGTGAGAGAATGCATTGCCTGTCTTGTCTGATAGTTGCCAGTGCTGGTTATCTTGGGCACTTGTGCTGCAGCATCTTGACCAAGTGCACCAATTCCAGGGATTGGTGACACTGAACTCGTGAGCTACCTCTGCTGCAGCCGGCATGAGCTCTCTTCTGCTGGCAGGCTGTCCTGGGAAAAGTCAAGGAAACAGAATTTCCACAAAACAAGGCATGCATTTCTGTGGCAATAGCTTCCTACTGGTGCTGGCAGGAAGCTTTATGTAATGCATCAGTGATTTTCAGCATGAGCTACAAACCTACTTGGGAGTTTTATCATAACCTAATTTTTATATATGCATGTAAGTCTTTTCTCAGTCCTCTTATGCTGGGTAAAAATCATAGAGCACTACATCAAGCTTTCAGGATTTTAGTTCTAGGTGAGGAAGGCTGTCTTCTGAGAGCCCTCCTGCCCTGCCGTCCAGCATTCCTGGAGGTGGGTTGGTACTAGGGGAGTCATTCATCACATCTGGGCAGCCTTCCATAACATGGTCAGCAAGTGACCTCAGAAACTGTGACACAGACTGGCTTCAGAGATGGCTTTAGGCCAACTGAGCATTCTGTAATTTCTGTGAGAGCTCTCTGTAGAGGAGGTACAGTGTATGGGCAACCTTCCTGAACTGCTGGCCAACTTGTAAGCTGAAGAGAATTTCAGGGGTGGTGGTGGTTGTTATTTGGTTGGTTGGTTTGTTTTTGCAAGGTGCAGTTTAGACCAGAGTCCTGTGTAAGCTTTCAACTGAAGGGAGAGTCAGCTAAAGATGAGGGGGCCTTCACTGATTGCAGTGGCATAGCAGTAGCAGCCATTGCAATGGCTAGGCTGCTTTTCTTCTATTCACACATGGCCAGTGACTGTAAACACAGTTTTCTTTTTCCATTTGGGAACATGAGCTTTACTGAAAAATGTTCTACTGAAACCAGGCTGCAACACTAATAATGTAAATGCAACACCACGCTTTTCATTGTATGGTCTCTTTTATTAAACTTTAGTGAGATGTTAGTACGATATTTATTTATTTTCTAGCTATCTCTTGCACAAATAGATGTTCAGAATCTAATTCATTGTTGTGGGTTCTAACAGGTGAAAACTAAAGAGGGCTCCTGTTTTTATAATCACTTCTCCTAAATGTAGTAATTGCTATGCAGTGTATTTAATGTATTTTAGACTCAGACTGAGAAAATCAAAATCTTAAAAAAAAAAAGAGCAACTCACTTTTTTGTTAGATGTTTCTTCCTTTAGATCATCTCAGTTCTGTGTGGGTATGAATAGCAAAAAACTGATAGTCACTGAGATTAATTACTAGAGCTATGTGAAAAAGGTCAGACTACTCTAGTGCTATTCATAAATTAGACTGCATCCATCTCATATTGTTTTGACTGAAGTAGAATAATAGTGGTGATAAATGCAATACATTTTTCTATTCAGACTGCTCTTAATGGGAGTGATCAAATTATTTAGTGACTGGAAATAAGTCCAGGATGGGAGAAAGACCAGCACAGGAATTGTATTGCTCATTAAGGCTTGAATTACTAGGTTTTCTAGTTAATTATAATTTGTTGTTTGTTTTAACAACTACCACATTTACTAAGATTTGCTATTAATTATAATTGTATCAATAACTTTATTTAGGTTACTCATGATCAGCACGGAAAGAAAGCACATTGCCTGCTTTGAGAATGCTGAAATTCTGGGGTTTGTTTATTTAAGCACCTAAAATGGTGTCAGTTTTTCTCAAGCTTCTTGAGACTTCAAATGTTGACTTGAAAACCTGAAACAAAAACTTGATTTCAGACACTAACCTCTTACTGGTCCTTTTGCACATATTTGGGAAAGAGAATTTTCAGTGGTATTTTATCCTTTTGGCTCTGCTTGCAAGTTAAGTAATATTGAAAAACCATTACGGTGATTTCAGAAACGTTCTGTTTAGACTTGACATAAAAACATTTAAAATATTTTTGGATGACAATGGTGGAAAATTTGTACACTTTTTCCCAGAGTGGTTGAACAATTACTAATTCAGTGGTTCCTGGTCTTATCTATACAATGCAGCAGAGGCTTTGAACTTCTTTTTCAAATAGTGTCCTTTCAGAGTAAATATTAGTGTTACCTTTTTACTTCATAAACGCATTGTTACTCTGGTTAATTGTTAGATTTACTGGTCCTCTGGGGGCTGACATGGAGTCACTTAAACTAAGGGCTGAACAACAAAAAGCTGAGCCTGGCACTGACAGCACAGAGACCAGGCTAGTGCACTAGTGTATGTCTTTATTCTGTTAACAAAAAGCACATCAAAGGTGCGAGGAACCTGATCCTCTGACTGCTCAGAAGTCTGAAAATAATTTGGTAGTAAGGTGCCTTCCCAGAAGGGAAGTGGTAAACTGCAGTCCCGACTCTAAGTCAGTGTGGTCAAGTTTTGCACTAGTTTGGGCAAGAGTCAGTGCCTGCAGGAACTCCAGTTTTGCCATTGGTCCACAGGAGCAGTGAGACATTACTTCTATGGCTTGCCCAAATGTTTGTGTCTCTAATTGCCTTAACAGGAGTGATGAAATACAAACCAGAATACTTGTGAATAGCAAAGAAGTAGATTATGAAAAAACCAGGGAATAAATGAGAATGTTAGTTGTAAGAATTCCAACAAGAATTCTGTCTTGGTTTTTGTCTGCATTGGGATTCTCAAGTACTTTGACATCCTACTAAGGATACTGTCAAGAGAGGTCTTTGTTTTGAACTTATTTCCCCTTTTCCTGTCAAGGCAGAGTCAGTGACAGCAGGCTAGCCATACATTAACATATGTTTCATATCCTCCTCATCATCAGATCAGGTACCTGGCCAAGTTGTGGTTAGCAGGTCTAATTCTTTGCATTGTTTGCCGGCTGCAAGACTATAGGTTGCTTAAGCCTTCAGGTCTGCCTCCTCTCAGACAGTTGCTCAGCTGCTCTGTTCAGCTCTGTTCCTCTATTCTTCAAATTGCTTTTACTATAACTGCTAAAAACATTTCTTTTAGCTTAGATATTCTCCTGGCTAGATGGAAGTGAGAAACTGTCAGTACCGACTTCACAGCCCATAAAAGACTCTGTGCTATTGATAGTTTTCACCACAGTATTTTGGAAAATGTGCTATTGTAGGAAACTTCCAGGGTGCACTTCTGTACCCTGTGGACCTGCCCAAGGCCACACATTACAGGGGCCTCCTTGCTGGTTTGTTTGTCTTCCCATTGGGATGCCAGAACTGTCACTGGCTTGTCCTGTGCCCAAGGATGTTATCTCACTCCAGTAAAAACTCAAGAGGAGTCACCACTTCATTGTAATGAAAATGCTGCTGAAAGTCAGGGCATCCACTGCTGCAGCCTGATATGGCCAGTTCTTTAAACTCAAGTTGTGAATGTGTTTGGTTTTAATGCTTTGAACAAGCTTTACCAATTTCCACAGGAGCTGTGGAAGTAATGGACTTTCTGATGGCATGTTTCGAGCTTGAACTGGAGAGTGCTGCTCATACAACACTTCCATAATTGGTTTTGGCTTTGTAAAGTCAGTCCAAGGAAATAAATTTTTCTTCAAGCAGTTCACTGTCCAATCTGTAGATGACTGCCTTTCAGAGTATCTCTTTCCCCTGGTTCACAATTACTGTCACTGACTAATTTTTCAGCTTACATCAGGGACATCTGAACATTTTGTAGTTTTTTGTTTTCTCTGAAAGAGAGATCTCAGCTGGTGAATCTGAAAGTTTGTGGTTATGCTGGAGATCAGTATCTATTCCAAGGTAAAATAATGCTGTACTTGTTTCTTTTGCAGTTTGGATTCCATGTACTTCTATAAGGTATTAATAATCTATAAGATATAATTCCTTAAAATTCCTCTGCTTTACTAGTAATTTCTTTTATTCTTTCTCACATGAGCCTCATATAAATACCAATAGGGAATAGCACAGCTGCCTCAGCTGTTCTGTTAGTATGGGAAATAAGCTTTTTCAGTAACACTGTATTTTAATGGATTGGCAGTCACAAAAGTGCACAGAAAGCATGGCTCAGGCAGAGTAGAACACAGGGAATGCAATCTTCTACCTTCACTTTGGGAGCTGGTTATCTCCTCACACGGACTTGGAGTGCTTGGAGCAGGCTTGCTTGAATGCAAGTGGGAGGGAAACAGGAATATCTGCTTAGAGAAGTGCAAGAGAGGAGAAGGAAAAGGTAAAATCAAGGGTTGAGAAATTTTTTCGACTGAGAAGATGGATTCATCATATCTGTCAGTGGCACTGTCAAACAGTCCACCTTTTAGATGTTCTTGCATCTGTGATCTCTGCTCTGAAAAATCTCCACTTGCATTCTTTCATCTTGCAGCTGGAATATTGAATAAGTGACCTTTTCTGACTCAGACACATTGTTGTCTCTGACCTCCTCAAATCATGGCTTCACCTTTGCTGCTGCCAGATGCCTGACTGCTTTCCATCTCCCCTCTCTCTGCACCTCAAGAAGTGTCCTTCATTCCCAGCAGAGTCTTTCCTGTTGGTCTGTTGCAGAGCTGCTTTTCTCACCACTTGCCTCTCAGATGATTATAAATGACAGGCATTTACGTTTTATTCCACTTTAGGAAAGCAGCTTCCATATGGAAAACACATTTTATTTGATGTTGGATTTATCCAGGAGCTGATCTTAGTCATAATAACTGTTTCTCATTCAGGGTTGCTGCTTTTCTTTCTGTATTTTCCAGCTGGACTGTGTGAGGCATAGGAGGTCAAGTGACTTGTCCCAGACTATGAGTCAGTGCTGTGAATTTGGATAAGTACCCAGTATCCTAAAGGCTCCCAGTCTTCTCTGACCATCACTCGACCACGCAGCATCTCTGAAAGGATTGGCTCTATGGAAAAATACAAATTAAGAACACTGAGTTTGAATATTTAATTCCCAGAATGTAGTTATTGAGCCTTGTTCATATTACAATGAAAACGTTTTTTTTTAAGTAAATACACCATGTAACAGCTTTTTGGGTTTTGGCTTTGTCTGTTTCTGTGCCCAGCTAAGTAGTGGCAAAATGTTTTTTATCAGCAGCTAATACAGGAAGCAAAATGTGAGAGGGAAAAAATCTAGACATGTTTGGCCTAACAGTGGCCATGATTTAGCAGATATTTTGGGCAGACTGGCTCTTTTGGAGCTGCTTGCGGTTGAGTGCCTCCTCCATTCAGTTAGAGTATGCTGCCGTTTATAACTTGAGGTTAAATCCTCCTCTTTATTTGTGATAGTTATTGTGTTTTCCCAAGGGTACCTTCCAGAATGCTTAGCTGATATCTTAATTAAGACATTTTGTTTTCACAGCAACTCTAGAGTGTGAAGAGGATATGCCCTCATCTTATGAAGTAGGACAAAAGTGCAGGGAGATTGGTTCAAGAGTTTCTGCGAAGCTTGTGACTCCAGTCTGTGGTATTAAGCCCTTATCCATTGGCAAAAAGAAAAGCTGTTGCTTATGATTCAAAAGATTTTGGCTGTTATTGGCTGTTTGTATTCAGTAAAAACTGTTGTTTGTGAACAAGATCTATGTGTTTCCACAAGATGCCATTTCGTAGAGCTGATGCCGTAGAAACTTCTGTCATGGGTTTTGGACTGACAAGCCCCTATGACTTGTTGTCTAACTCGGTGAAGATGACATGAAATCTTCTGCAGACAGGATATCTTTTGCTGAGGTCTGATCAAACCTTTTTGTTTTCTTTCCCTATCCACTGCTTCTCATCCTCATCCCCAAGCTGACTTCATACAAGTGTGAAAGAGTGGTCTCCCAAACCAAGTCTTAAGCCTTCGTTCTTAAGCATTCTAGTGCTGGGTGTTATCATCAGAAGGTATTGATGGGGCAAAGGAATTCTTCTTTCAAGGAGCAGTGGTACAGTTGCACTGCAGCTTTCCAGAAGACACTCCCATGCCTGAGGAACATGAATGTTCAGATTAAAGAGAGTGGTGAAATAATGGGCAGTTGAAAAGAGACTTTTATAGTGCAAAATGATTCCATGATTCTATGCTTCTGGTCAGCTAAGCAAGTTCTGGAGGTGACTGGTTCCTAAGTCAAATGTTTTTGACAACTGGAATTTGTAACACAGTACTGATATTCATTTCCCTTTAGATCATCTCTCCTAGGTAAACATCACCGTAGCAAATCTGAGACCCTTCCTCTATACATGCAAATTAGCCAGCTAAATTTTAATTTGAATTTGAATTTAAAAATTGAATAGTTTTTTAAGTGTCTATACAGGGGGAAATACAAATGGCATTCTCATTTCTGCTTCCTAAAAATACTCAGTAAAGAGGTTTAGGCCCAGCGTTATTTAAGGTTACATTGAAAAAAATGGGCACAGATGAAAGGACATCCACATGCCATAAGATTCCAAGGGAAATATTTAAAGGTTAGCAATTCTTATAAGATGTCTGCTCTTTGAAATTTGATCCATATGGAAATTCATATTCTCATGAAAATTTCAACCAACTCCTAACAGACTAAAACTGAAGAAAATCTGTCTGGTTTTGATTTTAACTGGAGTCAAAGCTGCTCTTTCAGTATTGGACAAGTTTGAGGAGACTGACTCTCATAGCTGAAGCTAATTTTTTTCTGAAATGTTAGATGGATCAGGGCATTGGAGTCAAGGTTCTGATTGTAACACCTCTCTAACCAACTTCATGTAATCATGTGCACACAAAACTTATTCAACTCATTTTGTCTGTCAGTTTACACTGATATATGCAGAGTGAGGAAGTGTCACATACTGCAGAAGGGAGGGAGTGTTGGTTCCACTTGTTTTGTTTAAGCTTGAATTTGAGCTCTGGATGTAGGGTTTTCCAAAGAATATCTGTCTTGGGTACTTTTGAGGCATAGACACTTGTGAAATGGAGAACATCTGGTTCAACATTGTTAATCTCCATTTGAAGAATGCCATTTAGTTATTACTCAGACTTTATGGTGAAAAGAAAATATTTTGTTTTTCAACATTGTCTGTTGTTTTTCTGCCTTTTAAACTTTTCTGGGATAGTGGAGTGGAAATGTAAATATGATGAATGTGTTATGCAAATGAATTTTTTTTGTCTCTCTAACTGAAAAATATTTTGTTTTACTGCTAACTTGTCTGAAAAGATAGGTTACTCTAAATAGCAAATTACAGTTCTGCTTGCTTTTTTGTGGGGCTATAGTATGCAAACTGTTGCATTCAAATGAGAGAAAATGAGGGCTAGGGAGGCTTGCCTGGTTTTTCACCTGCTGCAGTGAACTTCTGACTTCACAAAATTTGTGTAAAGCCTAGAAAAGCATTAAAGTTTTACAGCTACCAGTCTTTCATCAAATCATTGGTAGCAACCAGTGGCTGAAATACCAGTTGCTCCCTTGGGTTTCATATACTCAACACAAGAACACAATTTGACTTTCACTCTTTCCCATTTTGCTTTTGCTCCCATTTAATAAAAATTACCAAACACTTTGTAAGGTCTGCATTGCAATGTACTTTGCCAGTCTCCCATAACTGTATCCAATAAGGAGAATGAAAATGTTTCCTTCTCTCTTTATTTTTTTTAAATAAGCCCTTTATATGGTGCTTAAAAATGACATTTTTTCTTTCTTGCACAGTACTCTGCTAACTGGGCAAAGGATAATTTTTTTCATGACGCAGATAAGATAATGTACATTTTAGTAACATTCCCCATTAAATGATGATTTTACCTTTTGAATTTCCACTACCCAATATTTTTGTACCAGAAACTTTGCTCTTGAGATTAGTTGCTAAACATAAGAAGAGGCAGTTTGCATCAAAGGGTCTGCCCTGTTGTTGAAAAAGGCTAAAAAATATGAGAACACTCGCTTTTTTATTTCCAAGTTAATTTTTATTTCAGTTATCACTGAGCTTTTTTTTTTAATTGGTAAGGAAAACACTTACTTTGAATAATAGGAAAGTTAAATTCAGCAAGTTCTAATAGTGTTTTGTTTGGGGGAGGGGGAGGGTACCTATATGTGTAAGATTTCCTCTGAAGTGAGGGGGGAAATCTGTAGGAAATCTCTTTAATTCTTATTGATTTTTTTTTTAATCAGTTATGACATGGTGCACCAAGAATGGCTATTTCCCTCTCCCCCCACCCTCCATGAATTCTTCAACAAGTAGCAAATTATTTAAGATAAATGCCTACTGCTGTAGACAGCTGCCAGAATAGAAGTGAAAATAAACTGGTGAAAGGAAACTGCCCAGTTCATGGAAAGGGCAGCAAGGATATAGTGCAGCAAGTCCATGACACTTCTGGATACACATGCTGAAAGACTTACCCTGGCTGGCCTGCTACAAATCTCCCAGTAATTCATTAAGGGGAAACGCTTCTTGCAACATTTCACTCCTATTTTAACACCCTTTGTCTTTACCTTACATACTCACTGGGTTCATTCCTATGTCAAGTGAGCCTCAGTGAAACCAGTTTTTCATTCCTGATAGAGCATACTGTTTTGCTCAGTAGAAAGATTAGATGGATGCTTTTACTGTAAGTATTTTAGCAGTTTGTGGTATTTTTTCAAGGCTTGGGGTCAGAAGAAGGATATGATCATTGTGATCCAGTAAACAATGTAGAATGAAGTAACTTGACTAGTGACTGAAACAGGCAATGTTGTCATGTTTTCCCATGACTTTGAAGAAACAGTTATCCTCTAAATATAATACAGTCAGACACGTATTAAGATGGAATTATAAAACCGTGTCCTGGTTGTTCTAATCTGCTTCAAATCCTTGAAATTACAGAATTAATTTATTTTCATTATCATGGGGCCAATTTGCTACAATTGTCTAGGGAGGAATCCCATTAACTTCACTCTGATTTGTTTTCTGAAGCTGACCATGGGATTTGACCTGTTTAAACAAAGCAGCTTGCTATTTATTCCAGCTAGTATTTAGTTACATCAAGAGTCTCTATTCCTCCTTATGTAACTTTACAACCCTAAAGGCAGTTGTAGCAGAGTCCTGGTTTAGTAATTTTGTATTTCTAAAACAGATCAGAGTGATGGGAAAATGCTCGAATTTACACAATACTGACTCAAATATGTTGGCAGAAACCTGGGTCTGGATAACCTGAGTGTATCTGCAGAAGCTGAACTGTCATCTTTGCTCATAGTTTAGAGTTTTATGGAATTAGGTTGGGAGGGCAAAGCATGGCAATACCAGTACCTCTGGCATGGGGTGGGGGGGGGGATGGAAAGGTTGTTTGTTTGTTTTGGAGGTGTTTGTTTGTTAATTTTAAGTGTAATAGCTACATAATGGCATTCTGGCAGGTGCTGTAATACTTTGAGCATAGTTTGTGAATGGATCCATCAAGAGAAAGTTTCAGAGTGACTCTATCAAGTGCACAATTCAAGAAGCAATCTGTTTTACATTAGTAAGTCTCTGGCTGCAGATTACAGGGTTTTTAAGGTCTTGTTGTTATTTCCCAGTTTATAAAATAGCTCATCATCGATGGTATTCTGTGTAGCCTTTGGATTCCATTCATAAACCTTTACAGTTTGATGGGATTTCCATGGCTGAGGCACATTCCATTGAGCATATGCAAACATCCATACGTGTGCATGTTGCAGCCTTATCTGTATAAAGGAAACTCCTCTTTAGTGGAGGTATATAAATAAAACATCATCTGACAGAAAAAAATGTTTATACTGGGCCAAGAGTGGTCTGCATGTTCACAATGGTCCAGTAAGAAAACTAACCTCTGTAATACTTGGAAATTTTATTTCCTATTTTTTTCTTTGTTTGTTTTTAATTAGTTTTCTATAGAACTAGGCAGTGTCAGTGAAGGTGCCACAAGCTAGGCTGCTGGAACTCCTGTTAACTCTTCTATGGATTTAAACTCAGAAAATCAGTGAGCTGCTGTTTCCTTGGTTTTACACAAACGGTAGTTATAACTAGGACAGAAACTTCCAATGTTAGAAAGCAATCCCTGTGCACAGCAGTTATTTTTTCACTTGCTGCAGTAAATTTGAGACTTCAGCACCTTTTTAAGGACAAGTGATTAAAAGACTTTTATGGGGGTGTATGCTTGCTGTCCATTTCTTAAAAATCCAGAGGAATCCATGTTTGGCATGATGTGGAAGTGCAATGCTTGACACCCTTTCTTATTATATGCACAAAACATTATAAAAGCTTCCTTTTCACCCTTACATCTTAACATTGCTGTCTTTCCTCTGGAATTGTATTCTGTGTCTAAATATTGTTTAAGTGCTATGATTAGTTAAAAAATCTCTCCCTGCTGTGACACATAAGTGCATCTCCTACTTGATGCACTGTCATGTACTTTAAGAGCAGGATACAGTGGAGCTTTCTGAATTCAAAATCTCATCTAAAATGTGTTTTCTATATTTCTCCTTTTCAACATACTAGAAATATACGTATATGAGAACTGAACATTTTAGAGGGCATGGTCTTGCTGCATAAAAGCAATGATCTCCTTGAAGTACAGGTAATATGCTTAGAAAGGAAGCAGCATCACATAAAATGTGATTTCCCCCCCCCCCCCCCCCCCCCCCCCCAGAATTCAGGCTTGGGCCCTGGTACACCCCCTAATTTATCTTGAATTTATTTCTTGATGGAACACAGAGATACAAAGGTTTGTATTACTGCTGGGAGATGTGGCAGAGCAGTTTGTTAACCAAGTTCTCAGGGAGACTCAGAAAGACTTAAGAAAAACATGTACCTGAATCTTATCAAGTCTCTCAAGGAGTCTGGCACCTAATGTGCTCTTACCAGAGATGAAATTTTCTCTTGTTTTGTTTCCCAGCCTTACAAATGTAGGTTATTGTGTTTCACACTACGAAGTATGCTCATTTCAATAATAAAATTAGCTGCTGCAAACCCTCTTGTTTTGTTTATACTTGTTTATTAATTACTTTAGGGGTTGACCCTAGGTTTAGATTTAGGTTTTGTGTGTTCAAGGCTGACAAAGTAGAAATCTCTACTTTAACTACAAGGAGAGATTAAGAATTAATAGGTTAAAAACTTGCTACATAAATCAATAATAGTGTGCCTTGTGGTTTAAGGAGGGCAAATCTATGTAAGTATATATTGCTTTAAATTCAAGGCAAGAATCCCAGCTAAATTTTAACTAACAGGGCATATGCAGACCTGTGGAGTGGAGCATCTACCTTACCAAGAAATTTTAGTTTGGAATAGTGAGAAAGGAAAAAAAATGTAAATGCATAGTATGAACTGGTGAAAGAGAATGACGAGCAGCATTGCTTTGCTGGTCATGCTTCTGCTTCATGAAGTCATCCTTACTTTAGGAAGTGTCAAAAATAGAAAAATGTGAGACTAGGAAGAAGAATCATGGGAAAAAATCTAATTGGGCATGAAAAGAAGCAATGGTGTGAATTAGAAACATCAAGATGCTGTAAGACTTTTTCTCTGTCAAAAATGAAGGAATAAATTAGATTTCAAATATGGAACTTGCAGAAATCCAGCGTGCCAGCAGCCACACGTGTGCTCCAAGAATTGGCAAGAATCGTTGCTCAGATAGGAGGTGTGGAAAGACTGCTTCCATCATGCTGCTCATTCCTTGGGGCATGTAGTGCCATTGAGTGTAAGGTGAGTCCTGCTGTTCTGCTGTGACACTTTAGAAATGGCCAGTCCAACAAGGAGTCTGAGGTTAGTGTGCCCTGACCAATCAGTTACTATTTCATCTGGTAAAGAGGTGAATTACAGCAAATGTTAGGGAGGAAGGAGGACATGTGGAGAGCAGCAGGTTTTAGAAATATAAGTTTCCAAGTTCTAGAGCCTTGGAGATACACAGACATGAATAAAAACACTTGCAGAACAGTGCATGCTGAAGCGAAATAGCTGCGTGTTTTCTGAATTAGGTCACATAAAATCCTGAATTAGCTCATCTCTACCTCAGCCACTTGAGAAAGGAGCCAAGAGCCTTTTTGAGTTACCAGAGAAGCAACCATGAGAGAGGACTAAAGGCAGAGTGTGATAAGTCATGTACCCTTTTCTATATTTGAAGCTCTATTTGCTTTGCTCCTGGGATTCTCTCTCCATCAGCTAGTTCTGCTGTGAAGAGCTGGGTATTTACCAAGTAGTAAAGAAGCAATTTACCTCTAAATTCAGGACCAGGACACAAGAACATTTAGAATTGAATTTAGGTTTTACAATTCCTTGTGACAGTCATCCTTCAGGTGAGTTGGAAGCTGGCAAGGCTTAGTAATTGTGATGTGAAATCATATGCCACACTTGATGGCTACTTAGTAAACAGAGAAAAGAACATAAATTGAAGTGCTTTGCAAAGCAATTGGATACATTTAAATTAATGCCCCTTAGCAGGCAAGCCTGGTGTGAGTGTGCTGGTACTGGCAATTAAATCTTGGTTAAAAGGACAGGTGGAAATCAAGGCATTTGCTATATCAGAAAAATAACACTGGAAAAAGGATGTGTATGGCTGAGTCATGAAATGTGCCAGGTAAAGCAAAAGCAGGCTTTCTTCACCTTTTTGTTGGTAGGTAGGTAAGGAACCAATCCACTGCACAGCATTGCACAGGTACAGAATAACTTGGAAAAGTCCAAGCTGAATTGAAGTCACAGTGGCTGGAGCAGAGAGGGTCAAACCTTTTGTAAAGGTCAGAAAGAAGAACGAGTAAAGTTCTCTTCAGGACAGCTGTGAGTTGGTACCATGGCTTACTCCTGTCTCTGCCTGACAGTGTGTTTTCTTGGAGAAGTGAGCATAGACAACAAATGAAAAATTAATTGTTAATCTTCTGTTTAGTTTTGTAATTTGTAGAAATTATATCTGCTCATCCAGAAGGACATTTACAAATTAGATAAGGAAAAAACCACCAACCCCTTAATTTCTGATGAGATCTTGGGTAATTGTAAGAAATTTTATGTCCCACTGACTTTAATTATATCTTAGTTTTAGGATGTTTTCCCCTTTTTGTTTCTTGTAATTTCCACATATTTTTGGTCTGGTTTCCAGAGAGCATATCTGATTTACTATGTCCCTTTTAACTTGAGTTACAAAGTTTTAGAAGATCAATAATAGTTTTTCTTGCTATGAAAAATGAAGTTCTCAATGAAAAAGGCTTTTATATGGTGATTGATAGGTCTACTGTATTTCTGGTTTTAAAATTCACTTTGTTCATTTTTTTTTGTAAAGCAGAATAGTGTGAATATTACATTCTATTCAGACAAGTCCACTACAGGCACTCAGATGTCAAAATGTTTCAAAAACATATAAAAAATAAAGAAATGAATAGAAGCTTCCTTGTTCCTTAAATTATTACTGTGTTACCCTGAACTGTAAGTGAACCCTTTTTGCTTATAAAAGAAGCAGCTGTTCATGCGATTGAAACCATGGTTCATTACAAGCTGACCTCAAATTCAGGAGTAAAACTTCCTCTATTTTACTACAACTATTCAGACATGGACTAGAGATAAACAATAATCAAAATCAGGATGAAACTTGACTGGGAAACCCTCTATACTCTTTGGCAGAATTATAGCAGCTTTTGGATCACCAAGAGTGATATAATGTTAAATGACCCTAAAACATTCCCTTCTCAAATGCAGCAGGTCTGCGCTGCCAACTCTGTAGCAAACAAAGGCTGATTGTAATGACTCCTTAAGCATAAGAGTATAGAAACGTTAATTATCACATTTTTTCACATTAAACATTTACAGGGAGTCAAGATGAAAATGGACTTGTTCATGATGATTTCCCACTTCTTTTTGGGTAAGCAATGTGATTAAAACAGATTTTCATTGTGTGTGTCTTATTTGAGTTTCATATCTTTCCTGAATGGTTTTGCTTTTTAGCTAATTTTGGAATTAGGACTGGATGTAAAAGTAACAAAAGTAGCCAACGTGCCACTACCCAGTTTTGAAGATGTATTTCTAGAATAATGTCATACCATTAAAAGATGTAAACTAAATTAATGCTCATTACTAGCCAACTCTTTTATAAATGAAGTAGGGCAGTGACATAGTGCCTTGGATGTATGTTTCTCTCTTTTGGTCTATTGTGTTTGTTATTCCTCCTCTGTAGCTCCCTTGTTTGTTGCTGTCCAATTTTGAGACACAGCACTGCTTTCTAGTATTATTCATGACCCATATAACAAGACTCAGAGATAAGATCCTTTACCATTTACTGGGGGGCTATAGAGAGTCCCTAAGATTTCATGATCCAATACAAATAGGAGATTATGAATGTGTGTGTGCTTGCCATGATACATTTAATTACAGAGATTTGGGGCAAAAATCTTTTGAGTCAGAGTGGAATATAGTATGAACCAAGTAGTAGCAATATTCCTGGTACTTGTTCAGTAAGCCAGACATCTTCCTCATATTACAAGTATGTTCAGACAATTTTTTTACTTTCTAAATTTCTTGTGGGCTTGTTAAAAACTTAGTAATGGGAATATGTCTCTGAGCTCTTAAAATGCATTGTGGGAGTGCCTTAAGAAATTGTTGTGGGAAAAAGAAAGAAAAAACTGTTCTCCTATGCTCAGAAATCTGCTGGCTGGAGATATGTAATATTGTTCTGGGGTAAACTGATAGTATCTTCCATTGATAGTTTTCCTTATACCTTATTCATTCATTGAAGCCTTTGTGGGTTTTGACTTGGAATTCGCATAAAATTTGTTCATTTCCTTTACCCACAGATTTTGAGGTGTTTTTACTGAAGATGAGGTTTGTTTAAATTGTCTAGTCTTTGAATGCTAGGAAAGCAAAAAGTACTTCTGTCAAAGTGTATTTTGAGGGAAGATAATAAAAATCTAAAACTTCACATTTCTGAGAAATATTTTCTTACATTTGTTGTATTTTCTTTGTTCATGACATGTTCATTGCATTCAATGTCTTCCCTACTCCACAGAATTTAATGTCATCTTTATACAGGTCTCGCCCCTGCCCTTCTTGTAAAGAAGCCCACAGGAGGCCACCCAACTTGACATCTCAGTTCTAATTCCACTGCTTGGTTTGATCCCACCACCCTGTTAGATTACTCATGCCTGCTTGCCAGGGGATCAAGGAGCCTTATGTGATAGAGGTCAGAATCCCACTAAACTAGACTACCTCTTTTTTTTAAACTTTCTTTTCTTAAGCTACTGCCCAACTGGTGGAAATTCAGTTACAGTCTAAGCAGAGAAGAAAGAGGGAGAGACACTGGGTGGCTCCTTAGCTGTGACTGCTGTATGACATGGAGTCATGCTTAACACAGACCATAGCTGCCTCTTGCTCTTCTCTCTGTCTGGGCTCTTGGCGATGAATCGCTTTCAAACGTTTCACATATCCTGTTTTCAGTTGGTCTTTACTCAGCCTGTTTTCATTTAGCTGCTGGCCTCTCACTCCTGACAGTTGTGCCCTCTTTTCTTGTGTGTGTTACAGGTCTTCACTCTTAACAGGCCTTTGTTCTTCTCTGCTTTTGAACTTCTGACTTCTCTGTGTTCAAGACAGAGTTTCTGGTTTTGTTTCCTGTCTGCTCACAGTGCTACTAATTTCATATTTTACTCATTTAATATTTTCCATGAGAGTGGTAATATTTTATATTTCATCTTTTTTAACTATTAGGAAGTGGCACTGGGGTCATAGAGGATCCTACATTATCATATCTGATACTTGGACCAGCTATGTCCTTTTCAAAGTGGTAGTCTGTGAGTACATTAACACTGCAAGTGTGCAGTGCTGTTGTTCCTGAGACTGACCAGTTTCTTGCTTTCACATGAAAGTAGTGGTTTTTTCTGCGCTTTGCTATCCCTTGTATTCCTGTGCAGGAGGAGTACATCACAATTCCACTTCCTCTCAGCTGCCTGCAGGATAAAACATTCTGCCAAATAAGTCTCACGCAAAGAAATCATGAAGGTTTTGGTCCTGCTGTTATTTGCCTCTGTTTTGTGAACGGTCTTCAGCTCATGTAAATTCCTGCGGGGGAGAAAAACCCCAAAGACAAAACCTGGAGGAAATTCTGTTAATTGCTGTGGTTGTCAATCTTCTCTTGGGTCAGTCATCTGTTCAAGTTTTCTTAGTTCATTTTTGGTGAAGGTAAGTCCAAGTGCTCTGCTTTTGGGGTAAATGCATTTCTGTCCCAGAATACCACTTTCTGCTTCTCAGCTGCACCGAGTTCTGAAGTTCTCAGCAGTATCACGTCACAATCCTTGCCCTGTGAGAGAGGACTCCACTCAGTACTGAGCATATCCAGCAATTATCAGGCTCCTCTGGACACCAATGTAAAAGCACCTATGGATACACCAATTTCACCCTTGTTCATTCACTGTTTTCACTGTTCATTCCCACAGAAGTGTGTCCCTTGCATCCACTGCCACTGCTTAATGTCATCCATGTATCTGAAATCTTCTCAACTTCTGGACGAGGAACTCCTACGGAGGAAAAGTGCAAAGGCAGATGAAGACTGATTTCTGCCTTCCACTTAAGGAGAAAGCTGAGCTCACCCATAACCTTTTGGATATTTCTCCATAGTCCATTAACTGTTAGGGCAATGCTTCCACTTAACAAAGCTTTTATGGTTCAAGGCAGCATCTTGTGGTTTATTCTGTCCTCTTGTCACCTCACTATGAAACAAGTCAGCAGAATGTATCAGCTTTCCACTGGGGAGACTGTTTCTTGTTTGGTTATCTGCTCAGCTAGAAGTATCTATGAAATCTGAACTGTTAACATGAAGACCCAAATTTTTTAGTTGCCTTTGGTAAGTGGTCATTTCCCTTGGACTAGTGTGATTGGATGATTACAGGGCCTTTGGATGTTCATTGAGCACCAGCTCATTGGTCACCAGTGCTTTCCAAACCTCTTGCTCACTGAAACCAAAGATAACATGGTGGAGTTTCAGAGACCTCCAGCTAATTTCAGAATCTGTCTTGGACTGTTCCAAAAAGAGCAGCTCAAGTCAATTATCTTGTATGTTTAGAAACACACAACATGCCTGCAGAATGGAAAGAAAATTGCTAAAAAACTGAGAAGAACAAGGAACAAAATACTTATTTTTCTTATTTTTTAAAAAACCCAAAGCCTGGTTATCTTAACATAGCCTAGAATGGACTTTGTAAAAAGATGACAAAGATGGTATTTGTTTGGAAGATGCTATTTAAATATGGCTCATGCAGATGAGAAGTAGTTTAAAATATGAGGGACAGTAATAATTTAAGGAACTTTTTCATATTTTGGGATTTGAAAAACATAAATGCAAGAAATTATCCACAGTAATTTGTTAATAGTAAAAAAGAAAAAAACATCTGTACCAAACCAAGCTATTAGGATAAAGCCTATACAGAATTTAAATAGCTGCTTTCAAAGCTAGCAGCGAAGTATGCCGCTTGATGTCATTCATGGCCTCTTTTTAGGGAATTTAGATTTCCCTGTGGTCATATTGGATTGACTCAGGAAAACATAGCGTGGTCTAAACATCTCAGAGGGAGGTCTTCTGCTGTCTCATGCAGAGGCTGCTCATGCAGTAATGCAGGTTATGTTCTTTTCAGAGAGAGTCAGAACAAAACCACCCCTCCATGACTGAAACCAAACTCTAAGACACCTTAAGTGTATTGGCCTTTCAGTGCCTTCTTTGTTCTGGAACTGCACCATCTGCCTCATGCTACACTGGGATTCTCATGAAGTGTTTATTTCTGTAATGTCTGAAAGTTTGGGCTATAGCACAGGTGTTGAAAGCACATTTTGCCCTTTTTAAAAAAAACTTTTTTGTTTTGCCCATTCTGCTGTTTTCTGTAGCTATTCTTATTTTCTAGTTGCTTCTTGTTATTACTGGGAATTTGACTGCTCACACATGCTTTATTGTTTCTTGTGTAACTCTTTCTTAAGCTATCATGCAACTTTTACGAGTTTTTCCATTTCATTTGAGCTTTCTTCTGTTTTTTGCACTTGTATACCTACATTTCTTTCAGCTGTTAAACAAAATTAGTCTGTATTCTGCTTCAAACTGCTTGTCACTTTGGAGGAACCAATTCCCAGCACATAGGCTCCTGCTGAAAATGCTGATTAGGCTGCTGGAGATCTTGCTATGCCAGGGCCACTGGGTATCTCTGTTGTGATCATGAAAGATATGCCTAAAGTGAGAATGAAAACCTGCTGTCCTTACTCCTTCTGGTCTACTTTGGGCTTGCTTGTCCAGGGGGCTGGAGCCTGGAACCTCTTTCACCTGGCTGCAAGAACAGTAACAGTGCGGCCTGCACAGACTGTGCACTGGAAGGAGCAGTGTAAATCGAAATTATGTGCATAAGGGCTTAGAACTCAGAAGTCCTTAAAAAACCCCACTTCCTAAGATTTTGAATCAAAGAAGAGATTTATCAGACATCCTACTTTACTAGCAGTAAGAAAAATTTGGTATGAGCCAAGACTTCTGGCCCAAAGCTGAGAACAGCAGGTTTTCAACTCCACAGAGCTGCAGCTTTTGCCTTGTTGTTGATCCTTGACAGAAATCAAGTGTAAGCACCCCTCACTTTGAGACATCAAGTGATGATGTTGGCTCTGTTCCAGCAAAGGCAATATTCCAGGGAAAGATAGCATAGCTGAGCAAGTCAGCTGTCTAAAAACGGCTGTTAGAAAGGAAGAAAGAGTGAGAATAGAGAATGTCTTCTCAATTTTTAAAAAAAGTGTTATTTTAATAGTTATTTTAATGTCTTCTCAATTTTTAAAAAAAGTGTTATTTTAATAGTTCTGACTCCCCCCTAAAAGTGGCCTCAACTGTTTGTACATTGGCTCCCAAGTATATTGTCCTTCCACTGGAGATGGTTTGTTTTAAAATAAGGAGAATTAAAAAAAAAAGAGACAGAAAGAAAAATAAGTTGCTCTAGTTAAAATTAAAAGAAAATACAAGCAAGGCAAAATATTTATTCAGTATGTTATCAAAATTTTATTCAATCTGAAACCCATTCCCTCCAAAGCTAATATCAGAGAAAACAGCAACAGTTAGTTTACAAATTGGCTATTTAGAAAGATCTGAAATTCAACTTAATTTAGTGCTGATTTTGAAGTAATTGTGTTAATCTATGAGATCAGATGAAAGAATACAAATATGTCCATGTCTGAACCAAAAATTCACGCAGAAATTGTCATTTGTTTTTTCTGGAGTGTGACTCCTGGGCTAATATCTTCCATGGAGCTGAAACATTCTCCTCTATGGCTTCAGTGCAGTTTTTGACTGTCTTTTCCCACTACACATAGAAAAGTTATTTCCATGGAAGGACAGTATTTCCTAGTATCACAGTGGTGGTTTTAATTCTGTTTTTCTTCCCTAATACAGCTACATATTTCTAATGACTTGGCACTACCTATTAGCTTAGGTGGTTTTGTTTTCAAATTTATTTTCACAGAATTTCAGTAAGTCCAGGTTTCTTTAGTGCATTTCTGGAATTAAGAATTCAAATCAATTAAATCTTGCTCAAACGAAAGACCTCTAGATAAATTGTATTCAGCTGTAGCTCTCTCTGCTTTGCAAAGATTAATGAATTTTAGTGCTCAAAAGGCCAAATCTATGCTCCTCACAAACAGGAAGCCCACAGGTGGGTGCCTTTGTCAGACAGGATAACAGAGTCTGGTGAAAAAGCTTTGATGTGTGCAGTGACCAGGTCAGATGTAGTATGTGATAGTAAAGCTTGATTGGCTAAGTGAGAACTCTAATATGTGCCTATATATGTTGTTTTCCAGACACCCTGAAGCATCTCTGGTTCATACAAAGACCCCCTATATGAACTGCTCTTCCCCCACCCCCCAATTGTGTTAGGTTTTGGGTTGTGTTAGGGGTGAAGTTAAACACGTGAAAATACTTTGGGATTCTTTTTTTTTTTTGCTTATGTTTTGGCATTTCTCACTTTTAATTTTGAAGGGGTTTAAAAAAGGTTTAGCCTCTGAAACATTTTGTTTCTCCTGGCACATTCTAAAAATCATCAGCCTTTGAAAAAATTAAAGTTCTAACTAAAACCTAGAGTTCTCCCATAAAATGATGACAGAATATGGAAATCTGTTATTTTTACAACTTGTGATAACAGAAGTTTTGAACAATTAATGCTCTTGCAAATACAATCCAGGATTTGAAAATTAAACAAAATACTAAAAAATACCCCCCCCCAAAAAAAATAACCCAAAAAAACCAAAACAACCAACAAACCATGAGAGCACTACTTTTACATACTTGGTTCAGTCTTTTGATACCTACTCAAACCTGTACCTTAGAAGGGATTTGAAAACATTATTACTTTCTGGATTTCTTTCTCCTGCTCTATTTTTCTCTTTTTTATGCTGCCTCGTGTTGGCTAGTACAGAAGTACTCAAATTTGATGAGTTTAAGGAACCTTGCAAGCCACTCAATTCAGCTTTTCAACCTGTGGGTGCAGAAAAGTCATATCAAAGCATTACAATTTTGAATGCTTATGTCAGGTAGCTCTGGATTCCATGACTACTTCCATCTCATTTAACCCTCATACCAAGCTCACTCAATAGGACAGAAAAAATAGTCCATGGGATGAGCCAACAGGTTATAAATAGTGAAAGTGTGTTACCTCTCCCTGCCTTTCCCATTGCTGTCTGAATGCTCCCCATTGCGCTCCCAGTTAATGTTTTAGTATAGATTCCCACTCCTGTTGCACTAAGCACATCTGCCTTGTTTAGCATCAGCCAGTGTGAATAGCTCTGGAGTTGTGTGCCTGCATGGTTCAGCATAATTCAGCACAAGGACAAGGCTCTTGTCCCTAAAGCAGGATCCTCGTGATGCTCATCAAGGACTGTTGCTTTCTCAATGGTTTGTTTATTTCGGTATGGCACAGATTTGACTAGAGCAGGGAGTTTTTCTTCTTAAAATGCAATTTTCAGGCAATGGCTGTGCAATTGTTACATTGAAATCTCAGAGAAAGCTTCTTCTAGTAGATTAAACCTGGGACCAGAATTTAATAAATTTGGCTACTGGGGATCATGACCAGTTTGATAACGGTGAGCCAATAATTTTGTCATTTTGTGCTTGATGCTTACCTAATTAAACCTGTTCACATGCACTGAAGCTAGATATTTTTACACATCAGAGCCAAAAGTAAGAGTGTTTCAGTAGAATGCTGGATGGCTTAGTCTGATGTGACATTTATCTTCACTCATCAGAAGTGCAATCAGTGGGGAGTTACCCAGATCTTTGTTTGTGAAGATAAATGTCAAATATTATCTATCTCCATTCTCATATGGTGTCTATCACCATGGGATCTGAATGCCTTCCAGAGCAGTGATGTACACAAATTAGATCTAAACCAGTCAGCAAATGATCATCATAGAGATGTCGCTGACAATTTTCTGGCAGTGCCTGTTTGCATCGAATCTTTCCTGTTTCATTCTGTATCAGACAGTGAGAGATAAGCTTGTTTAATTATTAGGGGTGGGAGAGGGAGGGGGAATCACAAAAGATAGATTGGACAGTATGATGGAATAGGGAATTCATAATAAATTCTTTCTTTCACCTTCCTTTAAGTTTTCCTTTCTGCCCAGGAGGCTAAAGACACGTTCTCTTTTCTGAAGTCAGTCTTGGAATAAGCAGTGCCAATAAGGCCAGGTGTAATTTAAAAATATTTATGCATTGTCAGTTCTGGAATTAATCTTTCTTAATTGAATTGACATGAACTCATGTCTGCAGGTAATGTAAACTGTCAAACACTCTGCCAGTGACAGCATGTTGGTCAGGATGGTGAAGTTAATGAGAGATCTAAATTATGATGGAATATCTCAGTGTTGGCTTTGGAGCCTGATGTTTATAAATGCATTAGTAACATCACATTAGCTACAGGCTACAGACTCTGGAGTTCAGAAGGGCTAATTACTTGTTTGCAGTTTCTGAAAGAACCAGGGATGAGTTATTTGCACCTCAGAAACATTTTAGTAGCATATTTGCTGCAGTGAAATTTCTTTCCCTTGAAATACATATAATGGAATTTTTAAGCCCAATATATTTCTCTATATGTAGTATAATGCTCTTAGTGTCTGGAAATACTGTTTTAAAATACAGGTATCAAACAATTTTTTGATGCTGTCTAGGAGGGTCTTACCCATTTCCACTGATAGTGAGCTCAAGCCTGCAGTTAGCTGTTAGCAAAGCACTTGGCACAATCTAACAATGATGCTTTCCTTTCATGGCAAAAGGGAGTTACTGTTACCTTTCTAAAATCCAGAGAGTGCAGGGTGGATCCTGTGGAACAGAAATCATAGATAAGGTTCGTGTAGAAGGAACAAAATTAGCAGATGAGCCTTTGCTTGCCATAGGCAACTGTTGATGAGAATTTCCCAGGGTGCTTAGTGAGGCATCACGAGCTGTGCCTGACATGCTGGGGTGAGGCTGCAGACTAATTTTACTGAAGAGAGGTAGGAGGTGATGAATCCAGTCTGAATGTTCCATCTACAGAGATGAGCACTTGCTTATGTGCCGTAAGTACTTGAATGTATAAAACTGCTTTTGGCACTAATTAGAGTTTAGAGCCTTTTTAGTGCATGCAGGCTGGGCTCAAACAAGGATGCTGATTACATTTTAAACAGCAAGGCTTTTATCTTGTGGTAGGTGGGTGATAAGAGACCACCTGACTGATAATAATGGGTCCAGTGATCCATTCTTCCAGACTAAAGGAACTGGGCTTGCAGATGGAGCCCTGGGGACAAAAAGCTAAAATACTTAAATATCAGTTTGGTATTGGGACAGTCTCCCTGTGGGTTTGAGCTTAGGATGACACCAAAAGGATCCTGAGAGTCCTTTCAGGCCTTACACAGGCAGAGTTCTGTATTGGTCAAAAGTCCCTTTCCAAACTCAACAGATGCCTAACTAGGAGAACTAAAGAACATGGTTTAGCTCTTCTGTTGCAAATTTTCAAGAGGCAAGGTAATGCATTGTAAAAGAAGGTCCCTAAAATTTCACTGGCTTTGGGTTGTGTGGGATAAAATTATTTCCTGAAAAATTTCAGTAAAGTTCATAATTCAGGTTTTATAACTTTTGAGAGATATTACACAAGAATGTGGATTTAGCTGTCTTTTATTGTGAAGGTGACTCTCCCAGTCTTCTTGTCAGAGGGCAGAGAAGTGAAGGAAGAATTCCTGTAGGTAAGTGAACTGATGCACACAGAGTTTGAAGTAAACCTTGCTAGTTGTAAACATCAACTAGTACAGTAAAGGTAAAGGTACATCTACTGGTAAATTTGAAACGTGTTTAAGAAACTCCTCACCTGGTGTAGCACTGCTTTTTGTAGATGGTTTACACAATGAAAGCACAGGATTGTTCGACACATTTGGAGAAAATGCTGATTAAATTTAGCCACACAACTCTTTGTTCTCAGCAGGTATACATCATGCTATCACTGTTATTCTCTGCATTTAATACAAGAGAATTGTTGTTCCAAGACTGTGCAGGGAAGTGGAGGCTCTGTGGATTAACAGAGCTGCCTGGGAGCTGAGGTGCTGAGACAAGCCTGGTCATGAGGGGACCTGGTCAGGTCATTCTTCCACTCTGGTGTTTTAACTTGCAGGTGTGGGACCTGCTAACTCCTCTTACCATGACTGTGCCTGCCCTTAACATCCTTAGGAGTAATGATGTCCTCCTTAGACCTTTTCTACCTAGCTCTTTATGTGTAGTTAGAAATTTTGTTCTGTGAAATAAACGAGGAAAAAAAGGAGGAAATTAATAATGCTTTTTACAAATGCTAATTTCATTTTATTTTCTCTGGTAGCATAAGGGCAACATTGTTTATGAATGTTCTTCTTACAAATGCTTGTTAGTCCAATTCTTCCTTTCCCTCAAGTCCTCTCTAAACCGCACATCCTTCAGCTGCTTAGTGATTCTGCTCTACGCCAAATAATTTATTTTAATGAGGTAATTCTGAGTTATGAGGTAAGACAAATGAGTTTAGAATTGAGTTTTGTTTGAAATTCACCATTTTGCTTTAAAATCAATTAAAACCTGTCATCTTTGTCAGACATATCTTGCAGAGGCAAGATGTACTTACCTAAAGGAACTAAGAAATTCAAGTGGGGCAAAATTAAGTAACTTTGTTATGCACAAAAAGAAAACGGAAGTTCATAGGTCTTGACATTTCAGTTGAGGTGTTGTTCATTACGCAGACACAGGGTCTGCTACAGCCTGGCCTGTATCTCTGAGCGCTTGTCACAGCTCCAGCATTGCCCTGAGCTTGTTTAGATGTCACTGCTGTTACCACAGGCAATTCTGGTACCTTTCTCCTGCTTTTCACTGCTGTTCGTGACAAATTCAAAAAGTGTGTGTTTTCAAAGACAGGCAATAGATTTTTTTACCCCCATTAAAAAAAAAAAAAAAAAAAAGTTGCATTCAGATTAAAAAAAAAAATAAAGAAAAAAAAATCAGAGATGAAATTTGGTATTTCCAGTTTCCAAACTGGAAACTCAGCTTTTGAGCCAGTAGTGGCATGCTGCAGGGGGTATGTATAATAGAGTGGAAGTTTCACAGAGCAGGTGGCCACACGCTGAACAGCTGCTGTGGGAAGGTGTTTCAGGGGTGCATCAGCATCTGTACTGCCTGACCTTTGCTAAGGTAAGACTGATTTGGAGGCTGCGTGAATTGAAGGCATTTCCCCCATGCTCCAAAAGGGACCGGGAGCAGATCAGTCTGGTGCTGACAACAGGACTCTCCCATTATGTGGCAGGCTGGCCTGGCTTTTGCTGTGCAGGAGAGATTTGGGGGTTCAATGCATTTTCTCCCCTCCCTGTTGCCCTGAGCATAGTTTGTTTTCAGGGTCTTTTGCTAGTTGGGAGCACCAGAGGTAAGGTTCTCTTTCATTGCTTTGGGGGATTTCCATTCCCTTTTCCTTTAATTTTCTCCTCCCTGTTAATTGCATAAGAGAAGCTAAGAATGTTAACTGAACAGATAATTCTGGGTTCATGTATATGAGCAAGAAGAATCGAGATTAGCATGAAAATAGCTATCCTCAGGTTAGTCCTTTGCATTTGGAAATAAGCTCTTTTCGGGTCTATTTTCCCTCCATTGTTATGTGTTTTATTTAAGGTGAATGGTGGATGTTTGGGGAGGGACAGACGTTTGTTTGACTATTCAGATGCATTGGCAGGGTTTAAGTTGGCACAGCATGGATCAGAGCAAGATGAGTGGAGACATCTTTTTTCTATTTAAAAACACACCCACATATGTGGGTGGGTGGGTTTAAAAACACACCCACATATTACTCTACTTGTGCAACTGAAGTAAAAGTAAATCCTTTCTCAGAAGGATTGCTTTTAGTGCTTTTACCTGCCTACTTTGTGTGTGTGTGTGTTTAAGCTCACAGCACAGTGGGACTATCCTATTTTGTTTCAGGATATTTCAAGGCAAGAAATAACAGAAACTTGGAATAAATCCTCTGTAACAAAGTCCCTGTATGGCAACACCAGAAGAAGATCTTGCTAGGTGTTCAAGTTCCTGTCTTTCTTGCATAAATAATTGTCTCTGGGGTTTGTCTTTTTTATTTTTTAAATTTTCTTAATACTCTAACAGTAGCAGCTAATCGTATATAGCGCATGCAGGGGCAAGAAGGTGTAGATTTGGGGCTAGACTGCTCTGACGTGGGCAGGATTAGTTTTAAAAGTTGAATTGATTGCCTCCTACTCCAAACCAGGAACTCTTCAGCTTTGAAAGCAGCCCACTGAAATGGATCTCCTCTGCCAGGCCAGGGAGTGTCAGGGCTCCTGGGCAGGAGCTCATGGCTGGTCCCAGAGGTGCTGAGGCTGCGAGTTGCCTTTGGAGGCTGCTGTGTGACTGCGCAGGAGGTGATGGGCTGGAGTGAAGGTGCTAATTAACTGTGCTAACACTTCTCAGCCAGGGAGTTATCTCAGTCAAAACAAAGGCTTCTTGTTTCTGGGAGTAAAAGAGCAGAATCATAGAAAAAATACTTCTGCAACCTTTCTCCCCTTGAACAGATGGAAAAGAGTGTTAAGAAATCTGTAGTTTGCTGTAGAAGCTTGGTGCTCTTCTCCAAGGTAGATGATGTCTAATGCTTAGCTGCTAACTGGAGCCTTCATTGTTTTAGTGCCTGTTAATGTGTCTTTTACATATAGGGTAAGTGTTGGCCTTCTTCTGCACTCTTTATCTCAGCTGGTAAGTTGTCCTCTTTGCAGTGTCCATCCTTATTTTTGGTACATATGTGAGCTGGTAGCTAAGTAGTTTTTTGTTACCTTAATTTTATATTTTATTTAGTTTTATTTTCTTTATTATATTTGTCCTCCTGTGAGCAAATAAATTATTCTGAGGGCCTCTTCTGTGCTGCTGATGTATTCTTGTCTCCCTGAGCTTGCCTGCAGTCCTGAAATGGAGTCTTGTGGCAGAGGAACTTGCTGACGACTCATTTTGTTTGATGACTACATCAGCTTAAGATATCCTTCTCAAGGCCATAACCCATGATTTCTTTCAACACACCATAGTACTATGGCTGGAAGCAAATAAGAGGATTGTCTCACACTAAACAAAAACTCAGAAAGGGTGTAGGAAGGTTGGTACTTTCTTTTTGTTTTGATTTTGTTAGTCAAAAGCATGGTAGTGAATGGGAATAAATACCTGAAGTTAGTCATGCCACCAGTGCCAATGCATTGTGAAGCCATGGCCCAACTGGAATGGTGACTCTGAGGCTGGCCCATCATCAGTCTTCATGGTATTTGCTCTGATAACCTGAATAGTAAGCAGTATGCAGTTAAGGCTAGAAAACTTGGGAATTCAACAGGGAAGGGCATCTTTCACAGCTGTGGGTGCATAATCCTCCTCTCAGAAGCACAGTGCTATCTACCTTATAGTGGAATACTGTTCTGGGGATTCCAGTGAGGATGGAATGCAGTGAAGTATCAGAGCTAGCTTGTTTCATAATGTTGTCCTAATATGTAAATGCAGGAAGGCATTGCAGGCTTTCTCTGTTCTTATTAAACTAAATAAGATGCTCTGCCAGTATGTTCCAGCAGTCACCTAAAATCTGCACTAAAACATCTCCTTTAATATTTTGTAAATTTTTTAGCTTTTAGTTTGAAGGTTTTGAGAGGGAAGGAGTCTTCATGTGTGCATGTGCATGTTTTTAATAGAGTCCTGAAGAAATGCATCTGATTTATGTCCTCTACGTCTCTGTAGCCTGCTTTAGACACTTGTTATTTTCTTGTTGCTCTGCCACTTTCAAGGCTAGTGCTGATGTCTCAAGCTTTTCTTGTACAGGAAGCCTTTCCTACTTGCTTGCTTTTGATTCTTTTCATTATCCACATTTGAATCTTTATTCATTTATAATGTGCCTTTTTTTGAGACCTATAGCAAAATAAAATACACGGTTTAAACATAAGAGGATTATCATTGATAGAACACTGTTAACATATCCTGGGCTTATTAATTGTTTCCTGTTTGATGATGCATCTAGCTCCATTAATTTTCCTATCTGCTGTTTTATAGAGAGCAGTGACATGACCCAACAGACACACAGCTGTGTGAGGAGGCACTACTGGGAGTTCAGGTGCTTAGGTACAAATCTGTAACTGTTCCATTACTGCCTAACAGCACTTTAGGTTTATATAAACTCTCCAGTCTCTCCTGGTTCTGCACCTTTTCCTTTCTGGAAGTATGTGTATGTTTTTACAGCAAACTGCTAGGCACTGAACCTGCATCATGGCCAAAAACTTCAGTATCTCCAAAGGCCTGGGCTGACAGGTTCACTCGTGCAGCTGTCTGTGCTAATGACTGTCCACAATTGCTCCTAGAAGGTGGTGCCTGGTGTCTCTGCTTTTGTTTTACCGAATTTGCTTCACATTGATGAGAATTTTACAGGAGACTGCAAGCGAAGGTTCGGTTCACTTCTCTGCCTGAAAGGCTTAAACCTGAATCTGGTGCCCAGCTGAGTGTGCAGGGCTGCTCCTGCTGCACCGTGCTGTGGTCAATGCCCGGCACAGCTGCACTGCGCTGCTGTCACTGCCCAGCAGTGCTGCTGTGGCACCAAAGCAGTGGAGAGGAGGGGTTTGTTCTGCAGCCCCCAGGTGCATGCTGGCACCCTGCAGCAGCCGTGCTGTGTGAGACGCTGCAGGCTCAGTGTCGCTTGCTGACCACTTCTGGGTAGCTCTCCGAAATGCAGCGAGCTCCACTCCCTTCTGTGCTGGCACTGCGGGATCCCTGTGGGTGGCTGGTACTCCCACTGCTCGTTCTGGGTGCTTGGTACCTCCTGCTGTGTTCTCAATGCCCCGATGGTTTTTGCTCAAGTCCTAACTCCTTGTAGGTCTGGGAAAGGAATGGAACTGTCTTGGAGGCTTTTTTCAGCACCTGCAATGCATTTAGTTTTTGCAGCCTTCAGGAAAGTGTTTTTTCCCTACAGTGTTTCTCATCTAGCACTTATCAGTGATGCAATCTCTAGCCACAGTAAAGGTTACAAGGGAAATAAATTTTTCAAAAAATAACTTTGTGGTCAGAGCATGGTCAGACTCAACAGATAAAATGTGTTTGGTTTTTTTTTTTTTTTTCTGCAGATGAATTTTTAAAGAAGTTGATAGACAATTCTTGGATGGAAATCATGTCCCTGTCTGTAAACGTGACATGGCAGCTCTGAGCAATGGCAAGTACTGTGCAAAAAGCTGTATGGTATTTACTAGCTGAGCTAGCATTGACACAAGATGCAGCACTGAATGCTACCATTTCACACTTTAGTACTGCTTTCGGGTTGCTCAATAGATACTTAAGCATGTAGGGGCAGGGAGTGGATACAACAGCATAAAGGTCAGCAAGGGCCAGGCTTGGAGTCGCTTTGTATGTAATAGGTAGGTCCCAAAGGTGCTTACAGCTGTGTTTTTCAAATACATTTAGAAGCAATGGACTTGATGGGGCTGTTTTCCCTTGATTACTAAATATATCTTGTTCATCTCCATATGTGAGATGTACTCAGGGTAGGAATAAAACAGAAGTACGGGAAGGCCTTTGCGAACACACGAGACTTGGGATGTCATCTTGTGGTTGTTCAAAGAAATGCAAGAACTGCTTGTAAGTATGCCTGAGTTTACTGCCTCTTTACACTGAGCTGGTATAGGTGCAAGTTTCTCCAAATATTTTATCTTGAATTGCACGATGGCTTTTTATAAAGTACATGACAGTAGCTGTTAACTTCCTTACAGCCCATTCCAGTAGTCAGGGTGTGGGGCGACTCCAGCAAGCAGCAATAGGAATGCTTGGATATGCTGTTTGGATACCTGAGTGCATCAAAGATGCAGCCACTGGTGTCTGAACCTGTGTGATAGCAGAGGCAGGAGGACTCTGACATCCTGCTGCTAGCTACCCATTTTTTTAATAGGCACTGTCAGTTTAGCTTTAGCCTTTCCCTGGCTGTTCCAGCTGGCTGAAAAAACAAACTCATAGGAGGAGGAATTCCCTGGATTAAGAAATTTCCTGTAATAAGGAGGAGTGGCATCAGGAACATCTACATTCTGCCCTCTTTTCTGTGGCCTCACAGGCCACTTGCCTCAGCTGCTGGTAACTGGAGTGGTTCAGAGCTGGACTGGCCAAAGTGAACATCCCAGTCATCAGTGCACGGTGAGAGCAGCACCAAATTGTTCCCGACACAGAGCTCAATCTTTGGTAACTGCTCCAGCTAGACAAAAACCTGTTGCATGTTGGAGTCATGCACAGCAGCTGCACCAGTGAGTACAGATTTGACTAGCTCTGTATGTAAATATAAATGATCACCTTTTCTTTCTTGTGAAGATGTGCTGTCTTTTGTTTGTTACTGGGGCAGGCTGGCAGATGGAATAGCTGCTCAGACTTTTCAGTTATGTTTGTAATAGCACTGCCTAATTGAAGTGAAACGATCAAGCCTATGCATGCTTGAACAAAAAGGCATCTGGAAGAGGGTGAACTCCACTCAGAAGGGCAGTACCTGCCACTCTTCAAATGCTCTGTGAACAGGCTTGCTTGGATCTCTGCTCCACACCCTTTGAAGTTAAATGCTTTCTAATTACAACCCTTAGAAGCAGCACACTTTCTTGTCCTGCATGAAAATAAGTTTGCTGTGATTTTTACCGTGTCAGATTTATGGCATTGATTGAGACAGATTTTAATAGTGGATGATCAAACATTAGCTCATGCAAATTGCTGGTTATTTCTGGAGAGCTATTTCATCATTAGTGGAGGGACAATCCATCTGGATAGTGATTAGTTCCAGCTCTAAGCTCTCATTCAAGGGTCAAGATGCTTGAGAGTTTCTTGACAACAAAAAACTAAGGGTGGTGTTATGTTTGTGACTGTGTGACTGCTGCTTGCTCCACTCTAGCCACTGGGACTTCACATGATGGAAGCTATTTAATATTAGACCTTTACCCTAATTCCTCCAACAGAATAAGGTTATTTATTTTGCCCAACAAGTACATGCTTATTATTTTACAGTACTGTGTTTTAAGAAAGTGTTAAGTATGTCACTAACCACAATGACAGAAGTTTTTAAAGAATAATTTTTGTAGTTATTTTTGACATCTTTTTAAAGGCAGCTGAAGTCTTTATCCAGTCAAAAATGTGACAATCACACCAAATGCTGATTTCAGGTTCTGCTGCAGATTTCCTTTATTTCAAGGACCAGAGGATGTTCAGGGGCGCTTCTGCGTCAGCTCTCCATAAAAGTGAGACAGAATCACAGACTATAACCTGATTTTTAGTGCAGATTATAATTTGCTCTGCCTTGGGAGAGGAGACTGAGGCAAAATGAGATACTTCCATGTGCAGATCAGATTTCAAACAAGGGTGGATTCTAGGTCATGTATCCTCCTGTGTTTTGATTCATGATCATCTCTAAATACAAGGAGTATAGTGAAACTAGTCAACAGATTTCTTTATTAATTTCCTAACTAATGAATAAATTAATGAGAACTTTGTGCAGAAGTATTTCCTTATTCTTCACTGTGCAGATAACAGTAAAAATAAAAAAAATTCCAGGTCTGTGACATTATATCCTCTGAAAGGTACTACACAGGTCCTAATACATTGTAGTTTTGTAACAGTTGAAGAAAATTGGAAACTTGTGTTTTACTTGTGGATAAGTTTATTTAAAATTTTGTAATTATATTAAAAAAACAATGTATAATTCATTTCTATGTTTATGAACTTGTCAGGATACCTGTATAGTGTTATCAAGTCTACAGCATGGCAAATAAGAATTTTAAGCAGCATGATGATGAAAACTTTGGAACTAGAAACAATGTATGACCCTTTGGTTGCACTGTGATTGCACTGTGTTGCACTGGTTTCTTTGGTAGACATAATTGTAAGCAGTGATTCTTTTCCTTTAATTTAAAATGCAGAGTTTCAAAGTGTGCCCCATGAAAAGGATTCTCAAAGTATCCATTAAAAACCAGAGATAGCAATTGCAGGCAGCTCCTCTGAGTGATTTTTATGAAAAATCCACTTTAAAAGCAAAGTCAGAACTTTACCATGATGTATAGACTCCATTGAAGTAAAAAAAATGGGAGTTGTGGGTTATTCCTTGTTTTTAAAAACCACCTTCCATGACCTCTTGAACCTTGGCTAACCTTATTGAAAGTCTTAATTATCTATTTTACCATTCTAAATACAAGCAGATACAAAGGATGAAGAGCCTTGCTGATTTTGGTCCACAGCCTGAGGCGAAATTTCAGCACTATTTAAAAAGATGAGGTAAAAAATTCTTCCTTAAATTGGTTTCACAATCTTCATTGACAAATAATTCTGTTGGGGGAGGAGGAAGGAAACAAGAAGAGGTAAAATGATGTACACAAAATACTTCAGTGTCATTTTGAAAAAGACATTTTAAATATTAAAATGGATCAAAATGTATTTAGGATGTGGTAAGTTAAAATACAGAGAAAATGGGTAATTTTTCTTCAGACTAATGTAGACTCTAGGCCAACTATTAGCTATTTTAATTGTGTAGGTTATTAACTCTTCTAAAGCAGTTCCTTGTCCCATCTTTAGTTAATAGGTTAGTTTTAACCTAAATTTTAATAATTTCTCAATAAAAATCAGTTGAATTTTTTTATAGCTAAAAGGATATAATCCCTATCTCCTGCTAAAACAGAGGTGATAGACTCTGTCTGAGTCAGGAGTGTATCCTGTTGATGATTGCTGTCTAAGCTCATCCTACAGCTGAGGAACAGAAACATTCAGAGATCCTTACCGGCAGGGAATAGAGGAGCACTGCCACAAACAGGAGGAGAATCAGCAAAATGATGAGGCCTAGGAAGAGCCATTTAAACCTGCGCCACACAATAAATTTCATGGTCTTGCAGGGATTTGTAAACCAAAGGAAGGAAGTGTCTGGCCGGCTGCATTTTGAAAGAAATAAGTATTATTTATACTCTAAAACTTAAGCATGAGATTATATTACTTTAAAACGTGCTGGTCTGAGGTTGAAGAAAACAGACAGTTTTGAAATGCAAGATAGCAGCTGCAGTAAATATGTGCCATTAGTACTGAAACCATCCTGCATTTTATCCTAAAGCTTGCAGGAGGAAACAAGATTGGCTTTTATAAATGGAGTTTTGCAAAGGATAACTGATGACTAATATATTACTGCATGCATCAGAGTAACTAGATGCTGGGTATTTCTAAAGCTAGTGGGTTTAAAATTATCTTACTTTGGTAGATCTAGTTTAGGGTTCATGTTGGGTTCATCTCTTCCTTTACCAGCTGGCCTTTCCTCAGCTTCTTTTTCATTGACAACTTCCAGTGTCATTTCAACTTTCCCCTTCAGAAAAAAAGTGGCACGAGATAAGAATCTTATTGAAATTGCACTAATGGGACTTGCTTGGTACCTTGACAGAATAGCTGGGATCAGCTATCACAGTGCACATCTGTGTTTCCAATTTCCTCCTCAAAATACACTGATTTCTGTACTATGACACACAGAAAAAACCAAATCACCAGACATAAAATTGTTCTGCTAGTTCATCTATAGTTCTAAGCCATAATTTTTTTTTCTCAATTTAGCAAAACAAAACCAGTTCTTTTCTCCCAAGAGCAGCCCACAGACTGCATATTTTCCAAGTGACCATGCATTTACTTTGTCATATTGCATATTCATATTTTCATATTGTAAATATTTCTGAATATTTTTCCTCGTTTATTAAATTCCAGTAATAAAGTTTTAAGGCAATAACATTAGAAGAAAGAAGAAGACACCTTTGAAAGGCTTAATATTCTGCAAATGATAAATACACATTATATTCTCTGTAGAACAAGTTAGAATGCTTTGGGTCTTCTGATGGCGTACATAATCACAAAGCTAGTTTGGATTCTCGGTACAAAGATTTTGTTTGCTATGTACAAAAATCCTTTGGATTTAAAGATTTTCCTTTCATCTTTAATGCATTTGGGATGTATCTGATGTTCTTCTGAGCAATAATGTGATAAATTAATGAATCATACAATAAATTAGGTTGGAAAAGACTTCTAAGATCACCAAGTCCACCTTGTCAACTATGCTATGGCACTAAGTTCCACATCCAATCCCTTCCTGAAGATCTCCAGGGATGATGATTCTACCACCTCCCTGTGCAGCCATTCCAATGCTCAACATCCCTTTCTGTGAAGAAATTTTTCTTCATGTCCACGCCAAATCTCCCCTGGCACTGCTTGATTCATTCACATGACTTCATCAGCTGCTTTGGCAAGATAGTGTAACTGGCACCAGAGTCTTTCAAGTTGAACAAAGTTAGCAACAAACTACATAAATGAAGCATTAAACTCACATTTTAAAACAAAAAATTGTTGCTGGACCAAATTTCTGAACTTGTGCATGGAATGTCTTATTTACCCCTCCTCTGTCTATCCACTGAAAGCTAACAGCTAAGTGGGAGACTCTTTACAGTCTTTCTTTGTAATTTGAAAGGAAAGGTGAGCACGTCTGAAGTGCTTTTAAAAGAAGGAATAACCTTACCGCTAAAATTCGTGAGCCATCCTTTTCAACATAACATGGCCACCATCCTTTCATGGATTTCTGTTCAAAGAGAGAGGCAGTCCTGGGAGCCTTCTGAGAACTGTCTGCCTTGTATTCTGGAATCATGTCTATATTACACTTCTCAGGAACTTTTGCTGGAATGATTGTTTTATGTAAATCAAGTTCCACAAAGCCTAGAAGGCAGATACAAAAATAAACACTGCATAACACAACCAACCATACAGCACAGCAGCTCAACATCAACCTTGCTGTCTCTAAACATGTACATCCAGGAAATACAGGAAAGGCAATCAACAGACACATTATATTCTTGTTTGTCTAAAGATGTTGTGAGGCAGGGAAATGGGACACATTGTGTTTAAGCCTCTCTGGCTGGTGTTGATAAATTTGATTTAGCAAGCTCAACAAGAGCTTGCAAGATTGTTTGAGTTTTTTAATAGAGTTTTTTTTCCCCCACAAATCTAAATGGAAGATACCCAAATACAGCAATATAATAAGTAATTTCTGACAGTTAAATGCATAATTTAGCAAAGTTTAATAATGGTTATAAATCAACTACTTGTTTTCAGATTTCTGACAGTTAAATGCATAATTTAGCAAAGTTTAATAATGGTTATAAATCAACTACTTGTTTTCAGATTTTGAGGCCTGTATAGTTTGTATGTGAGCTAAAGACTTTGGAGCACTCTTAGTACAGGGCAGAGATTCCTGTGCAGAGCAGTATCTCTAGAAAAGGTGGGGGTTAATAATAGTGTGAAGTAGATTGCTTAAACCTAAATTACATGCTATTGTCAGTACTCTTATTTAGAACTGAAGTGCCCTTCTTAAAGTAATTTTTTTTAAAGAAAGAAGCAAAATAAATTTTCATGCATATTATTATTTCATGTGCCTTGTGAGAGGATTTAGCTGAGTAAAAAGTATCTTGGTTTACCTGCCAGTAGGCCTTTACTGAGTGAATACTTATTCATTCAGTGAGCCTGTACTGAGAAGGAAAGCTAGCATATATTTCCACACTCAGTGTCTCACTGTAAATGCAATCCTTATGTGAGAATTTAAAATTGTTTACTTTGATATCCTGCTTTGAGAGAACAGTAAGTATTTTCATTCAAAGTCTTACCCAGATAGTCATCCAAGGAGAACTTGTCATTATCCCATATTTGAATGATCAGTTTGGGTGGGATTCTGAATTCTGTCTTGTCAAGACTCCAAAAATGTTCCTAAAATTTTGAAAAACAAATACCCAACACCTTTAAAATTACTTATGGAAATTCAAAGCTGGAGTCTGCTAGTACTTGGGAATTTTGGGCTTGGTGTAAGTATTAAGAGATCTAATCTTGCCCTGCTAAAAGCAGACTGCTGTTGCCAGTGTGTTGTTCCTGGCCCAAAGGCAAAATGAATCTGTTCACAACAGCAGTGTGAGAAAGCACATGGAACTGAGCCAAATTTTCTCTTTCAATATGTAGGTACAAATTATCAGGCTAACCAGAACCTGTATTCTAAGAATTGAAATCTTTAGGAATACTTACCTTTTTGGAAACTAAACAGAGTTGCTCTGCTGGGAGATAGTCAAAAGGAAAAACAAATCTCCAGTTAAAGTTCCCTTCGCCATCTAATGATCGGTAGTGAACATCAGTTTTCTGCTTATTTTCTTCATTACCAGGCATCCATCTGAAAATATGGAGAGATGTGTCTGGTGTTTGCAGTGGGATTACCCTGTGGGATTGCCTGTTTGTACTGGAACTGTGTCATTAAGGGGTTGCAGACCAGCTGTAAGAATTGCTCACAGAGGGCTGGGGAGTTTTTCACGTCCCTTTGCAGTTTGGTTCCAATTTAGCACTGTAACTAGGAACATCTGAACTGAATTTCTGATCTAAGACCAGTGCCGTGGTCTTAGAACTCAGTGGTGAGTTGCTGAGTTCTTTTTTAGTGAGAAATTAGATCTGCCTGGTAGTATATTTTTCTGATTTCTATTGCTTTTTTGTATTGAAATGAGGGAATGCAAAAATTAAGAATCCAAGCCATGCAGCACCAAAGCTAACCCTCTGCCTTTTCAGTTGCTGTCTGACTCAAGAGATGAAATTCTGGGATCTTACACCACACATTAACTGGCTGTGCTTTATCTGATAACACTTTTGTAGTTCTCTGAGGTTAGCATTTGACTTGACTGAACCAAATAATATTTGAAATCCATGGTCACGGAATTCCCAGGACATTCTGGATGTTATTCATTTTAAGTGTTACATGACAGAATGCGCTTACCCCTTCACATAAATGTCACTCATTTCTTCTCCTGTGATGCTCTTTTCATCCAGAAGGACATCTTTGGTGTTCCAGATGATCACACGCAGGACGTACCTAAGAGGGAGATTTGGGGTGAGAGGTTTGGATTGCTTTGTCCAGGCTGCCAGAGGGTGTGTAGAATGTGGGGATACTCACTTCTTGGCTTTTCGGGGAGTGATGTTGAATGGAGGGCCTGGTGGTCCTAAGCTTTTGGGGAAAACATCCACCCACATCTGCAGCTTTCCCTGTAGCAGTGAAGAATTGTTTGTTGCATATCAGTTTGTCATGGCCCCTTAATTTTTCAGATAAGTTTTCTCGTTTCTACAGAAACTTTCTTTAAAAAGTTGCATTTTATTAAGTTTATTATGTAAAGCAGACTAACCTGCTTTACATTTTAAACCAAGTTATAATGATTTGTAGCCCTCTTCCCCCTCAGAGATACCACACCATTAACAACATGACATAAATTCTGGAATGCTCCATTTCTGCTTTTGAGAAACCATAACCAAGGCAGCTCACAGTACCTGGGAGATGTTGGGCTGGAAGGTGCTATATAAGGTTCTTGTTTCCACATGTTCAGGTACCAAACCCTGGGTTCTGAGGATATGAAGGGCTAACCGCTCTTCACCCGGACCAAGATGCTGATGCAAGATTTTGTTAGCTTCTAAAGTAAAATAAATGGGAAAAAACCAGGGGCTTATGAACTAGAATTTGCATTTGACCTTAAAAAACCCTAAAACCAGATATTTAAAATTGAGCATAGAAATGTGTTCAACTTGGAGAAAAATCAAAGATATTTTTCTAGTATTCCATAAATAACTGGAAAGTTTTCTATTTTATTAATATGAATTTAAGACATACATATAAAATAAGTGAACCAACTCACCAGCATCCTCCAAAGTATAGTCTTGACCCCCGTAGTTAATCCTTCTGCCATTCTCAGAGAGGACAGGAGGAGCATAGCCTTTAAACCTGGCTACATTTTGCAATAACTGAGTGGGTTTTAGTTGATCACGCCAGGTATTCACACCTGAACTTTTATGAAAGCAAAAGAAACATATCCTAAAATTATTCATCATTCAGGGCATTTACACATAATGTAAAATGTATTTATTAAACTAGCTCAGAAGGAGCAGCACTGTAATTGTCTAGATTGAGGGCTCTGGAGTTTGATACAGTGACATAATTTTGTATCAGTTCAATTACCTTCCAAGACAGAATGTTTTTTCTTTAAGTATCAAAATAATTCAAACTCTCAGATGCTTTCATACTTACTTGCAACAGTAGGTCAGAAAATTTTGTTAAGTGTGAATTCTCTGGACAGAAATAACATGCACTACTGCATTAAGAAAACATCAAAATATTTGATGCCATGGTTTTCAGTGAAGGCTGTTCTGAAGATTTACAGCTTCACTTGGAATTTAGATGATAGAACAAGCACAACAAGTACCCTTGAGAAGCCACAGCATTGTTTTTTAACAATTAATTTCAATAATTAAGAATTAAGTTTTTTTTAGAGATTGGGTACTAGGTCTTACAGATTAAAATTTTCAACAGACAAATTGACTTACATCCAGTACTGCTGGGGGATGCCACAGTGAGATCCATAACGAGAAAGGAATCTATTTTCCAGATCAATTATGGTTTCACCCACTTTTTCATCACGAGTCAATGCGTCATAATCATAGACTGAAATTTTCAGATCCTTTTCTTGAGGCAAGAAGCAGCTGAGTTCATACATTCTAAATATAAAAATTGCCCATTAAGGCTATTACTCTTTTGAGAAATGCTTCTTATTTTTAATACAAAATGAGAAAAGCCCTTACTAGTTTATTTTTGAGCAATAGCCTTTAGAAGGTATTAAAAGGATGCTTCCAGTGCTGATAAATCTAGCAACAGTTATCTTTCATGCTCCAATTTCTATATGCACTTATAAATAATTTCATTTTTACTCCTCTGGATATTACTTCCTTCCTTTCTGCACAATGTATTACTTAGATGTTTTCTGTGCATCAGCTTGAATTGGGACTGAGGAAGAAAGTTACTTTGTGTCTGTAATCAAGTATCTTTGCTGTCTATTTCTTTGCATAATCTGAACAATTGAAAACCTGTAGTGTATCATTGCAAATTATACTTTTCAAACCCTTTATAATCCTTCTAGTCCTCCTCTCTAGTCCTCCTAAGTTATCAAATCCTCCTCCAACTCTAAACCAGTCTTAGAATTTCATAGTAATTATGCAGATGATGTAACTTTTCATTCCTAACTAGTATTTTTTATTCATCTATTTCAGTGGTGTCATTAACCTTTGATGGAAAGACCAGTGTACTGGGAATGCATGCTAAGCTGATTACTTGCGAGATCCATCTAGTTTTCAGAGTTAAAACTTCTTCCATATTCCATAAGCATATTTCATTATTCTTACATGCCTGACACAGGCTGGTTTCAAGATATATCCATTGTTTTACTTTGTGCAATTTACCCACGTGACAAAGAAAATCTGCGGATTCGCCAAACATCTGTGTTTTCCAATGATTTCAAAGGAAAACACCTTATGCAATTTTACTCACAATTAACTGTCAGTATATAACTGTGAGCAGAGCACTGAATATTTCAAGTAATGGTTTACCTTAAAAAAAATAGGAAAACATTCTGAAATACAGTAAATTGAAAATACAAAAAAGCATGTTACCTGCCAAAGATTGGGTTGAGGGTATTAGGCACGTAATGATCTCTGTCTTCAATTACTTTTTTACTGAGAGATATTTTTATATAAGGATCACACTATTTAAAATGAGAAAAAAGAACATCGTTAAGAAATAGTTATCAAGACTAACTCGATTAAAAGCGTGGCAGAGCAGTTAGCTGGCAGAGCAAGCAGAGAGCCTCACCAGCCCGTTGTTGTCCTGGGGCTGGAGCTGCAGGGCTCGCACGATGTAGATCCTCACGATGCACTCCTGGGGCCCGCTGTCCGGCAGCTCCCGGAACTGCCGAGGCGGGGGTGGCACGCCGGGGTCGTCGGGCAAGGCATAGATCCTAAAAGAGCCCTGGAAAACAGTAAAAAGGCTGGTCAAGAGAAATGTAGGAAAGGTACTCTGCTAAGTCTGTTTTTTCTTATTTATCCTACACGTACACACTCTGTTTTATATAGGAGTAGCAAAATTATAGCCTGATCCACAGTGACCTAGAAGTCTTTGTTTTATTTTAGTGGGTTTTGGATGATAACACTAAAAACACCAGGTTATATCCCTGGCCAGTTTAACTCAATTCAGCTGTTTTGATGTCAAAACAATTGCTCAGTTTTGCTCCAGCTAAGAATATGTAACAAATACTTTGTATTTGTTTCTCTCTCCAAAAACATCATTTAAGGTTTGGAGGTGTTTTGATTGGTTGGTTTTATCTACATTAGCATTATATTTTAATCTACAAAAGTCACAGAAACACAGAAATAGTACAAAATACCTTTTCCAAAACCATTCTAAAAACGTGCTTTTTGGAATTTGAGAGGTTATCTGGGAAGGTTCTGTCCCATGATTACTGGGGAAGGTTACATTAGCAGGAATTATATTTATTTTCAATTAACATGTAGCACATCTAGTGTGAGCAATGTGTAGCTGGACTTTCCTTGAAAAAGATGGGCCTGTAGCTACCTAGTTACCAATATCTGTTGCCTCTACTAATGTACCCATCTGTATTTAAGCTGAAATTCTTGCATGTAGATCTACTTAAATAACCATTTACATACAAAGACTGCAGCTAGCATTTGTTTGTTGCCCATCATTTGAAATTTACCTTGAATTCCCCGACCACTGATGGATCATCACTCTCTTCAGATTTCCCTCTGTATAGTTTAAATGTATCACAGAAGTCTGTTAAGTTATTGAATTCAGGTACTTTTTCCAATTCACAGTCATACACCTTAAAAAAAGAAAAAAGTTTAGAAATTATCATATATATCAGCTCCACCATAATGGCACTGCAAAGTATTTTATGTTTGATGGAATATTTTATGGAATCAAAGCTTTTGGAATTATTTTTATATCAAAGTGTGAGCAAATGCAATGTTTTGGGCAACATATGATAAAGCTTCATTTAGGCTTGGTTAAAACCAGAGTAAGTAGCATGTCATAAGCTTATCTTTACTTCCTTTGTTAGCTGTATTAGACAAAAAATAAAAGTAGTCTCACTTCAAATTTTAGCCAACAAACAGTAAAAGTACTGATTCTCTGTGCTCATACTTTCTTAATGTGTATGTTTATTTAGGATCTGCCTGGTGCCCAAAGATGTCAAGAGTAAAACTCCCTTTGACTGAAGGTTTAAAGATTTGACTGAAAGATTAAATTATTAATTCATCTCTTAATAAGTGTACGTAAGTAGAAGAGAAGCCAAGATATCTTCTTAAAACCTTCATCTAATCATATGAATTAGGAAAGAACCTTTACAGAAAATCACGTATAGTTAAATTTTGAAGAGCATTAAAAAAAAAAAAAAAAAAAAAAAAGGGACAGTTTTGACCAGGTCTTGGGCCTGTAAACTCTGAAACATGTTATTTTATCCTGAGCATTACCTTTAAAGTGTCATATCCTTTTTTAATGTACTGTCCACATTTTTCATATTCTCCTATTGAAGCATAAAATTTGCTCCACCAATCAACAATTTCTTCCTCCTTAAAAGAAAAACAAAAAAAAAAGCTTTTATTGGGAGATAAAGCCTCTCTCCTATCATCCTGTACAGCAGAAATAATGAACAATTAAGCATAGTAGCAAATAATAGCCTCTAAAACTCATAATCAGTTAGTTATTATAAAGATTTATCTGAAAGAAAATTAGAATATAATAATTAAGGCAGTTGCAGATCTACCTCATTGTTAACCAAATGCATTTGAAAAGTAGTTGAGTCTTGCCCCTTAAAAATAGTAGTTCAATAAGCCTCATGTCACCTAGATACTAGCAATCCATACATTCTGCTAATACAGTATTTCTGTGGGTTTCTTCTATTTTTATTTATTTAAGCCTGAGAGTCACTGTTTAAGAAAGTGCTATTTTCTGTATTCACAGGGTTTGCATAATAGAATTATTTGCCCCTGAAAACAAACTTCCAATGGTAATAAATAGGATTTGTTGTCTATGAATGAACAGAATGAATAGTATTCATCCACTGCGTATATCTGATTTTTTTTTTTTTTAAGATTGTTTGGAGTTACAGAGAATATTAAAGTGTTATGTAGATCATTGATGGTGAGTGTTTGTTGGGGCTGTTTTGGGTTTGTTGGGGTTTTTTTAATATCTCAGCTTCCTATTTCAGTCTTGCATATGTTTCCTAAATCAACCATGTAACAAGCTCACTGTAAATTTTATATCAAACACTTTCAGAGATTCCTGTTCTCATCCACAAGCTTAAAATGCTAATTTGTAGGCAGTATTGATATACTGGTTTTCAATTGGAGAAAGCAATGTGTAGATTATTTTAAAGTACTATACATTACCTTTTCTGTGAGCTGCTCATGAGGATCAAGTCATAAAAAAAGAGCAAAATAAAAGCAATGGTAAGGATATGATTTGTAGAATTTTATACAGTTAAATAGGCTTTAAATGTTTAGGAGTTTGTGTATAGTAAGTGTGCAAAGTAAGTTACAAACATTAATAATTCCAAAATGCTTTTGAAGAATACTCAGACATCATGTGTTTAACTTGATTTTTTTGGTGCTGTCATAAGAGCAGAATGTTCTAGATATTGAATTGGAGCATGCATATTTATATACACATACATTTTAGAAAGCAGGTTTTCAGGACTGTGAGACATTATTACCCTGTGCTTTGTTCCTCACATAACCAAAAAAAAAGCAAAAAAATTGTGTCTATAGATTTATCCATAAGTGTGAAAACAATATGCACAATCCAAAATGCTTCACCTGTTAAATCACAGATACCACAATTATGACCCGCTAGTCCATTGAGAGCAAGCACCATGCATCCCATCTGGAAGCCATGATTAGCAATGCAATTTCTGCTACTTTTTATACATTGTGCCTCATGTTTTCATTGAAAAGCATTAGCAATGAATTTTTGTGCAAAGCAGAAGAAATGCAAAACATTTTATGAATACAAGCCCAATGCATCAATAGGACAGCCATCACTCTGGTATATCGTTCTCATTTACTCCCATTTCTGTTCTCTTCAGTAATTATTTCCCTGGGATGTTCAGGTCTATTATGTTTTACTAGTCTTGTCTATCTTTAAATCATAAATATAGCATATTCTTATCAGATTAGCATGGGACTGTCATTTTCTAAAGCCAGCTGGAGTGAATTATTTTGTGGAAACATCATAAGTGACTTGCAAAACTTACTGGCAGAATTCATGAGGTAATTTTGAATACTTTGCTATATTTAAATTTCACTTTGTTTAAATACTGGTTTGTAATGTTGACAACGCAAAGGTTAGCTTGAATAATTACTCAATCATAATTCAAAGAGCAAATTTGAAACCTTTTCACAAAATATACTTTGTAGAACTTTGAATCTTTCATCAAAGCATAATGTTGGAAGAGTTTAAGTCAGGGGTTATGTTTTGGGTTTGTATTTTTTTTCCCTTGATATACCACCAAATGTCTCTTCAAATAATGCACTTGGTAGTTTTGGGAAGAAGTAGTTAGGGAGAAAAATAAATCTAAACTTTAAGATCTTCTTTAAAAATTCTCAGAGCAAATAATAGTCTTCAATATTCAGATATTATTGTTACTAAAAGTTGTAATCAGGATGTGCTCACAGAATGCCAAAACACAGAGAATAAAATGCCATATGATAAATTAGAGATTTTGGAGTGAAATACTCACATGGTAAAAACAATGTAATGTTACTGTCCTTTTTTAAAATGTACCCAGTAACTTCACTGTACATTGTTATACATGAAGTTGTCAAGACATTAACATTTAACTATTATCTTTTTGAAAAATCTGGAATTATTGAAAAAAATCTAAGAGATGCAGTAGATCCCTAGAAAAGTCAGTGTCAGAATTTTTTTGTTATTTTATTTTCCAGGAAGTAGACTTCTAAACAAAGTTTAAATATTAAAAGCATAGTGAAATAATTCCTGTTTATTTTTTTGCTTTTATCATATAGATTCTAAGTAAGTTGTCACACAAAAGAAGTTTCTAGTAGTTCATACATATTGTATATGCCTAGTGAGATTTTCTGAACAAGGGTACCTTAATATAACTAATCCTACAGGACTTGTGAGCATCATCTCCTCCAAAATCTCTCTCTGGCAGAGCTGCCCAGAGAAGCAGCCCCTCAAGGCCCCACAGGTTAACAGTGCTCCCCATCCAGCCCGTCCTGGTCACCTGCATGCATCACTGGTACATACATGCACTGCTGTTGGAGAAGCCATTTTGCTGAGTGCTGTTGACATACTGCTTAAACACTGGAAATTGGAATGTAATTGATGAAATTTTGGCATTTTGTGTCCTCAGGGTGTTGTCTGCATAGCACTTACACTTTCCACAGTTTACTTATTTCAATTTGGATTGTTCTGAGTTTTCATTTCTTTAATATGGATGCTTTCACTGTATCTAATGTTATATTTTGCTTGGGTGATGTCAAACTAAAAGAAATTGTGTATCTGCTTATGTGGCATTTAAAATTTTCCCTTTTTAGTTGAAATAAACTACACAAATATAATAAATTACTGGTGACTTTGAAGGGCTATATCTTCTTTATTTTCTAAATATTTTTCCTTATAATTTTAAAAGAAAATAACAATATATCCTACTTATATTAGAGGAGAAAACATATTTCAGATAAAGGTTAGAGACTGTTGTAAATGAAATATTAATGACAATTTACATGTATGGTGACAGCAATCACAAGATCAGGGTCTATCTATCTACTTAAATTAGAGTCTGAATATGATGACAAGAAGAGATGAAAGAAGAACAAGGCAATCATTAAAATACTCAAATAGGAGTAAAAGTCCAAAAGCTTAAATTCAGTATTATTTACTTTGGGACTGCTGTAACAACGTAAAATATTCTACATTTTCAAAAGTCAAAATTGTGGATTAAGAGCCTGCAAAATTGCTATATATTAAAGAGCATAATTTCTCTGCTTCCTTTAATGTAACAGGCCACCAGAAATCTATGAAAACCTCTTCTAGGCAAGGAAAATATTTTACAGTCCTAAAAGAATTAATATTTTTTGCCTTAAAAATGTACTGCTTGGATTCTGTCTTCAGTCACATTTCAATTCAAGAGTAAAACTCTGTAAGTAGAATTATTTTTTACCTGGAAAGTAAAACTGTATTGTGGTGGTCCCGAAAGAATCAGAGCAGTAAAGAGAAGGCACAACAGAAGAGAAGGAAAAGAAGTGTTAGTGCAGAAAAAAAAAATTGTTTCAGTGTTATTGTGTTTGGATGGCTTCAAGGTAAGAGAGGCCAAGCTGTGACTGTGATAAAATGAAGGGCTGAAGGACCAGAGCATATCCCTACTTCTAACTCCTTTATCTAGAACTGCTCAGTCTGTGCAAAATCAGGCTGCCCTACCCACCATCAGTGGGAATGGGGTGATGCTCTATCACATACTTTCAGTAGCTATTGGACAAGTGAATTAATTCTTAAGCTAGTGGTGGATTTGACCAAGGACAAAATGCTATAGTTTGGTGTTCATGATATGAAAACAAAGATTAAAATGATGACCAAATTTCCTTCGCTTTCCTGTCACCAAGTAACTTTCTCCCATCTGGCTTTCCAGAGGGTTGCATATGTTTCTGACAATTTTGCTGTCTAGATAGTTCCTCAGAAATAAGAGATCTTAAGAACAAAGTTAAGCATCAAATTTCAAAGATTACCTGAGCTGTTAGCAGTGGCTGTGTGTCTTCCATATCAATTACTGTATCCTGGAGAGGTGCAGCAGAGAGCAGACTAACTGTAAGCCAAAGGTTTTATTAAGGCAATATGGTGTAGGAAAAATATCTTACTAAACAGTTTCATCAGATTTAAATCCAGACGGTTAAAGAAGATGTAAAACGATTCACTGGCTATATGTTTGATCCTCCAAAGAAAGCAAATTAATTGCCACTTTTTGCTAAAACAAACAAAATACTTCTGTGCAGGATATGCAAATATTTCTCAAATATATAGAACTAAAACTAAAACTAAAACTTGATAAAAGGTAGAGGAAATGTCACCATTGTATTCAGACCATATTTTCTGAAATACTGGATCATTTCTTTGGCACTAGTGCTGAGGTGATCTGCAGGTAGTTAACTTCCAAGTTGATGCTAAAGAGGAACTTCAGGGAATGAGCACAAGTCCAAGAGTGGACTCGCCTTTGCATTATGCTCTCTTATGCTTCACAGAATGTAACTCTAATTAATACTCTCTGTTAGATGTTCTTCCTTTCAGATAATATCTCCACCTAAGTACACAACATGAGATGGCTACTCATCAGAGTAAACAGGCAGGCAATTCTAGCATCTCACAAGAAGGCAGGACTTTTCATTTTCCAGCTTTCTACCTTTCAGCTGTGGTGCAATGTCCTGTTTAGTGGTGTAGGGGTCACAGCGAAAGCTTTCCAATAAATCAATAGTACACTGTCCCACGATGGGCTTCCGTCCAAATGGTCTGTGGTCTACTACTTTAATAACAAGAGATGGACTGTATAACTCCTCTTTTGGTAAGAGCTAAAAATAGAAAGAGGTTTTTTTACAATGCAAACAAAATAAAAAAAAGAATAAAGGTTTCCCCCCTAAATTAGAACTGTTACTTCGTTTTTTTAATATTGAACTACTACATTCTATGGCTGTATGGTGAATGAAAACTTCTAATCTTATCAGCCAATAAAAGTCAGTAAGAATAATTGCCCCAAATCTTGAATTTTCTTGACTCTTGCACAGCACCCATCCTAGCAATAGGAAAGTAGCCAAACATCTCTAAGTAAATTGATGCCCTTTCAAATAAAAAAATATATACTGTACTGGATTGTGAGTATAAAATTGTGCAACCTACCAGTGACTGTACAGACATGTTTACATGATCATTATTACAGTTTTCAGGCTCATGAATTTCTTATGGTAAATCAAAAAAGTATGCATAAGTCTTTCTACTCAGAAAAAATCCTTGACCTTTAAAAACTATGGAGGACCTTATTTTGCTATAGATAGCTGGCATATAGGTTTTTGTAACGTACAACTTTCATGAAGAGAACAGAAGATGGAAAATTCGGTGTCTTTTTGAGGTTTTTGATCACCACAGATTCCACCATTTCACCCCCACATTCCACAATTAGACTTGGAGACATTACAGGTGCCAATTGGTAGTTTTTCATGTTTCTCAACCCCCAGGCCAGAATCTGTAAAATAAAATCCAATATGAGCAAAAGTGGGAAGGGATATCAATATGTTAAATATAATACTCAAAAAAGTAGGAAAGAAGAAATGAAATCTTTTCAATGATAATATGTGTCTAGCAAAATATTTCAAGGTTCTAGTTCTGGGAAAATTAACGAAAAGAGTGATATTCACAAACACTTACAGAAAAGAGTATTCTCACTATGAATAGTTTTTGTTTTCTGTAAGTAAATTCAAAAACTTTCGGTCTAGAGGATGAGAAGACTGCACTTGTATTCAGTTAGTTGAAGAGTAACCATACCTCAACAGCAGTGAGTTGAACTACTGGTCTGATTCCTTGAGGGACCATGTAAAGCTTTGGTGCCCTTTGTGATGGAAGAATTGGAAGGCTGGTACCACCCTGTTAAGACACAAACATGAGTATTAGTTTCTCTCAGATGAAATACCCTGCAACTACTAAGACAGTTCTTCCCGTAATATCTCACCCTGTAAGAATAGATACTGTATCTTATTATATTACATATACATACAAAAAAAGAAATATATACCTTGTCTCTCAAAATAAGTTCTGCAGCAAAAAGAATGTCTCCAGAAGCTTTGCCATTATTTGTTACAGGATACCAGAGCAGTTTTGGTGTGATGTCATCTTCTGGGGTTAACTTGACCATGGGGGAACAAACACTTCTTCCAAGGAATTCATCTTTACCCTGCAACCAAAAATAGCAAAAATAACCATTAATGTACTGACAACTAATATAAATAAATAAAAAAGCAATCAGGGTAAAAAGATTTCACCTACCACTTGGTCACTGTCAAAAAGTTCAATAACAACCTTAGGTGGGTTTTGGGCTATTGACTGTGGGTCCCCATAGATCTCAATTTCATTAAATATGAGAGTTTGGTCCCATGTAGGATTTAGAGTTGAATGAATGATCTCAGTTGTTTTGCTTTGATGGAGGAAAGAAACATGAGCATATGGATCTGAAATATCATACAGAAATTGAAAGCAGAGTTACAGACAAACAAAACCACATCAAGCCATAAGGCACAAGAGCACATTTTTTATCAAATATAATGTTATTTTTCTACTGTTGTTACCAGTTCTATAAGTGATTCTATGTAAAACAAAAATGAACACATTACATAATTTACATTTAATAGAGAAATTTCCATTTGATTAATAAATCACTTTCTTTATACAAGGCTTGATTAACAAAGTAATAAATGAAACTGATAAAATATCTTGCAAAGCAGAAAGAGAACCAGAAAACTAAAACGAAACACTGTGCATACTAATCTTGTCTTAAATCTTGTCCTTAGAAACTCTTTTTTGTTCTCTCCATTGATATACAACTATACTGCCTCATAAATAATAGAAAGAAATAATTCAAGGTCTGACTAGTTGTCAAACAACAAATTGTCCCAGGCTGTATTGCTCAGATCATGGTTAGGTTTCAAACCTGCTCATTTATAGCAGCCTCTTTTTGTGAAACAGCTGAATGATTCAAGTGGTCTAGGCCCAGTATTTGTCAGGCCTTTAAATCAAGAGCTCTGTAGAAGGTATCTGATGATGGTCATTAACATTTCCGGTACAAATTGCAATCACTAAAGACTAAAGGCAATTTTAAAGGTTATCTTTAGGTCAGTTTCAATAGATTCTGACAAGGTACACAATCAGAGTTTTACAAAATTTGGCTAATTCTTCAAACTAATTTTAGAGGAAAATAAAATATAGATGAGCTAGTTTATGTATGACTGCATCTGAGGTGCCTGTCCTCAATTATACAAATGCAATTTGGAGGCATTTGTAATTGTTTCTTTGCATTGCTTTTAAGTACTGCATATTGAAATAAGACCAAATTCACACAGGCAGCTGTACAAAACCCTCCTCATTTTAGAAAATATCACTAAAACTTGTAAAGCACTGTATCTTCTGTAACAGAGGCATTACATTTACTTAATTACAGGGGGAAAAAGAGGGATGCAAATGGAGGGTAATGGAGAAAGAAAATTCATTTCAGCTTTGTCTTTTGCTGAACTTCCTTAAAGGAAGTGTAAAGTCATATTCTTACAGAATCTGAATTCAATTTGCTCTGTGGCTTTCCAGTGAAATTTTGATTTGAATTAGCAAAACTTGAAAACTGGGTATTAGCCTGACTACAAAGATGCCAGATGGACACAGCACTGTTGGAATATCTAAGAGTTGGAAAGGAACATGTATAAACAAATAAAAGACATGCTTATCAGTAAGGCACAGTGTAGTTTTCTGCAACTTCATTTCCATAATGAATTAATATAAAACACTGAACACTGAGAAGCAGTTGGTGCCATAACTAATGAAGAAACCATCCAGCTTTCTTCATGCTTCCTTTTGTGCAAGCCTCCTGCAGAACAAAACTTGCAGGCTTTGGTTATAAAGAGAATCCAAGGCAAAAGGAAGGGCCTGGTCATGAGAAATTCAGACCTCATCTGAAATCCAATTCCCTCCCTGAGAGTTCACCGGCAGCAACTGGTACAGGACATACAGAGCACTTTGTTTGCAGCAGCCTCAGGGGCAGCAGTAACCAAATTCATACATAATAAAGCTGAGACTTTCTTTATGGCATAGTTCAGTAGCTGGGACCTACACACAGACCTTAAGAAGTTAGGACAGTCTACATCCAAATAAATCAAGCTACAAGTTCATGGCAAATGTGGGTTTTCTGCACCTTTAGAAGGATTTTTTCATACCTGAAAAACTGTCTTTGTCTAAAGCCATGAGGTTTCTTGCCTGGTAGATGTAACAACGAAGGTGGTAAGTATATACTCCTGTATAAAATAAATAAAACCAGTTCAACTGCATTATACAGTCTTCTTTTATGTGATGAAGATAGTTTATACAAATGCCTTACACGTTTTAACATAAGCACTGTAGTAACATTTTTGCTTTTCATGTGATGAGCGTATTAATACCAATGAACTAGCACCTGAGAACATTTGTTCCAACACAAAGCAGAAATGAAAAAAAAAAATCACTAATGCTCTCTGGGCATTTTTTACCACACAATCATCTAAAAAATCCTTCTATTCAAATATTGCAGTTTGAAACAGTGTGATAATCTAGCTCACCCAAAGAGAATCAAGAACTGGGCACTCCTTTGCTTAATTTAAGTATTCACTACAGTACTTCCAAGGTCCTGAGTCTTTCACATTTTTAGCTCTTAGCCTAGAAAGTTATTCCAGTTGCAACTCTGTCTCTTTGGTTAAAAGATTTTTAAAAATAAACTACTACATGTTAGGTGGAATAACTTTAAAAGAAGATGTGATTGGCCCCAACCCAGGACCATGTAGGGCTCAGTTACTACAGCTCTTCTTTAAAAGATGTCAGGTGTAACCCTTTCAGCCCTTGAAAAATTCTGAGCCACTATATATCCTCATTGGGCTGAAACTTCTGACTTCTGGCAAGAAAAAGTGCCATTCTTCTCCAGCTATGGTCATTATCAAAACAATATTCTGAAATACTGTTCTGAAAAGTTCTGAAATATTTAAGATTTAGACATCCATTCTAGTCAAGTTGATCAAGTTCTGCAGAATTCAAATAAAAATGAGTGTTCCAGTCAGACCTCCTCAAAAAGGATGTTAAGTCCCAGAACTGACCTCTACTTCTGTTAACTAGCACTGGTGGCTCCCATCTCAACATCCCTGCTTTTGTGATTCACATTACAGTGATTACAAAGAATTTAAAACCCATCCAGGTTGGCAAAGTTACAGTTTTGTTCACTTTGCCAACTCAACTACATGGTACTGCTTCCTCTGGGCCAGGCATTGTCTGATCCTGCACTGAGCTGGTTAAGTGACCTGAACCAACAAAAAAGTTAAATTTAGCATTAAAATTCCTGTCCCATACAGGTTTTAAAAATATCTGCATGACAACAGACTGAAATATTGAAATGACTAACTGCCATTTTTCTTTAATAACTTAAATAGGATCCAATCAAGGATCTGACAGAAATTACTAGAGAAGTCATATATAGCTAGATGTAAACCACAAAGATTTATGATTCTATTTGAGACCAAAATGAAACAGACAACATTTTTGAGACAGGAATTGTTAAAGAACCTACTGTCAAAATAGCAGGAAACCATTGGTGTATTGGCACCAAACACTGTTGTAGCTGACTCCTTGGCTTTGTCTGAACTCTTCCCTTCTCCATCATCAGCACTATTGTCTGCTCCCTGAAATTACATACAGAGAAAGGTTATTGAGTATTTACAAACATGGAAGGAACTTGATAGAAATGGACTATAGAGGGAATTTATGGGCTTCCCTCTCCCTTCCAGCACAAGGAGAAATTTACTTCTGTGAATAAATGTACTTAACAAGATGTTTACTCATGTCCAGAGGTCATTTCCTGTTGCCAATTGAAGCTCTGCAGAAATCATATGCAGTCATTTCATCTTCCAGAATGTTTTATTTCTGGATATGTACCAGCTACCTATCAGCTCATAGGGGAGGAAAGCTCCCAGGTCTTCTGCACTGTTCTGTGGCAGAGAACTGCTCTAAGGCTTTATCCCAGCACTAGCCCAGGAACTACAGCTGTAAGCAAAACTGAAATAGGAATTATTACTTGGAGCAACCAAATTAACTGAACAAAGAAAATGCTGTCAGTGAATCCTTGGTGAACATTTGATGCGAAAAAGAGAAACAAACCAAGAAGAAAGTGCTAAGTTTTGTTAATGCTATTCACTCAGGATTATTATATACGTTATAAAAACAGAGAAGCCTTCTCACATTATTTGCTACAGTTTGTATTTTGGTAAGTAGAGGTTATTTGTGAAGCTGTGTTAACCTCAAAATCTGAGGAATAACTGCATTCTGCTCATCTATCTGTGTCATATGAAATTCTGGCTTCTCCAACACACTATTTTCTTTTCTTATTTTTTTTCCTATATTTTCTTGTGTTTTGTTGTTTGCACAAGCAAATATTCATCAGGGGCAGCTTTTTCCAAGCCTGTTGTCTTTTGTGCTTATGTTAAAATATCTAAATCACATGCATGAAAAGCTTGAGCTATCTTTTCACTTTACTTACAGGAGGCTTATCTAGTAATTTGGCCTTTTGAGCTAAATCTCACACAATGCAAAAATAAAAACAATTTTAAAAATAAAGTAATAAGTAGGATTAAAACAATAAAACATAAATTATATATAATGTGATATATAATATTGCATATATAATAAAATATAAAAAATTAGTACTAATACAAGAATCTCTACCACAACTTTAATGATCCCTTTCTGACTAAAGATTTTAAACAATATTCACTGTATTAACTTCTCAGTGATACACTAGTTCAACAATTCAGGGGCTAAAATGTCCAATATATTTGTTTATTTACTGCAAAGTAACAGGTTGACCTTTGAAAGATGTGTTTGACACTCTGCCTCTTACCAAAGCACCCTCAAGTCTAAAGATGGCTGCAGCACCATGTGTCTCTGAGGGAGCCATCTTCCGTCTCCATCGCCTTCGACGGAAAGTATCAGAACTGCGCTGCTCCCAGTGAAATTTCCAGCCAATCAAGGAAGCATATTCCCATCCTTCTTGGTCTTCATATGATGACCTTCCCTTGAAGATACAAATTCTTGTTATCTACAGCGTAGTGTAACCGTACTGAATAAAAGCAGCACTTCCTCTGGCAAGCCTAAAAACCCCCTCATAAACCAAGGCTAGAAGCATCAATGTACAAAAAGATAAAGAAAGGGAATATAACAAAAATGTAAAAGGTTGTTCTAGATTTTTTTTCTCGGCATTACATTTTTTCTTCACTTAGGTAATGAGTAATCTCATGCAGATTTAAAAACAAACCAACCAAAACCCTCACACTGTTACAATGTACCACTTCCTGCCTGGATCTCCCTTCCTTACCCTTCCTGCTGTCATTCCCTCTGACTGCTCCCTCCTACGTTTCCGCACCAGCCTTCGCCGTCGATGTGTGTGGTACATTTTCTCTGCAGCAACCCATGACTTGGGTTTAGTGTCTGGAGGAATAGTAATTCCATATTCCCACCCTAAAACAGAACTGATGAGTTAGTATATTTTCAGAAGTACAAGCGAGATACAGAGAAGAAAAGCACGGCAATACCTCCAGAGGGTGAAGCTTTATCACACAAGAATATTCAGCATTTTAGACCCTCACAGCCCAGAAGCCAGGGGGCCACTGATGACATTTTATAATGATTCTGTGTTGTAATATATGTGACAATAAAAATCTCAACATTAAAGCAGACACAATAAATTTCAAGTTATTTTCTTTGCATTTTTGTTTTCTCAGATGTTGATATCACATTTTCACATTCACTGCAGGAAAATCTAACCCTTAATTTTAAATAAGAGTGAAATGTTCTGTGCACTCTTGTGACTCCAACAGCTTTTCATTTAGAGGAACACCAACTACTCTGATCATAAAACTTTAAGAACTGGTAAGCCTGTTACTGTATTTTTGGTCTATGTATAATTCAATTGCCAAGCATCCAAGACTCAGAATTTAATTTAAATTCATCTCATTAAAAACTTACTGCACACTCCTACCAGGTATTCTAGATAAATATTTTTTTTCTACTCTAATAGCTAGCTATTTTTTATTTAGAAGCAAGTATTTGAGAGTTTTCATTTGGTTTAGAACAAAACAAAAATTTCCTATAGTTTTGCAAAATTTTGTGTTTTCCATTATCTGCCATGATCTTCCCTTTTTGTAAAAATCCTTTATTTTGTTTTCAAACCATCAAACCAATGCCCTGTAAATACTTTGCTATGAGACACTGACTACTTTTTCCTATTGCTGTAGAATCCAACTTATGGACTTGTGAGCTTGTTTACAACTTTCTGTGATGAACACAGTCTTAATTTATTGAAAGTAATAAGCATATGACGATTTTCTAACCTGACCTTATTAGTAATATATATAATCTGAAAATCTCTGTCTAGCAGCACCTGACTCTTCACAGAAAGATTTTCAAGGTTTTTTGTTCATTTCAGAACTGCCTACTAACCAATGTTTCATCCTGATCAGTCGGGCATGGCTCCCCTCCCATAAATTCAGTGCTGCTATTCTGCTCTCAGCAAAACAGGAATCCTTCCTACACTTGTGTGGTCAACACAAACTGGTTCCCCTCTTCCTTTAGTCCCCAGACTTTCTGATTCACATTGTAGCATTATTTGGTGACTCATCCCAAGGCTGAAGGCTCACAGGTAAATTATCAGACAGATGCAAACCTGTCTTTGCCACATATTCGTGGTGCAATTACAGAAGTTTCAGGTCTCAACCTTCTGACTCCTCTAAAAGCCTCTCAATTGCTGCTACTAATCCATTAAAATGGAACTAGAAATAGATGCAGAGAATGAACACCTTCTCAATGTCATATTATCTGATTCCTTAAACAATTTTATCCAAATATTTCCTTGGTATTTTTCCACTGGGCAACCAATATCAGGCTCAGAATATTGCTACATTTTGACCTGTGTCCTCCTTCATTATGAACTACAGCATGTTATCCTAATATCAGCAGATAAACAGCAAATCTTACCATGTTCATCCACTGCTCGATTTAAATCGGATTTCCAAGCATCATCTTCCCACACCCATCCAAAAGGACATGTGAATTCACGTGGAGGTGGGGCTTTTTCTCCATTCTTTTATGTAAGGGAAATATAACAGTTTTCTGCATTAGTAGGGTAAATACACTGTGTAGCAAAACACAGTAGTCCTTCTCTAAAATCTTTACTTATCCAGTGAAAAATTCAACTCTCACCACGTCTGTGAAACTCTCCTCAGATGCTTTCCATTCCCCTCCAGGATAGCGACTCTCATTTTCATACACTTCATCAGTAAACTCCGTATGACCAGCATCAGCTTCAGTCAACAGACTGCACGTCCAAAAAAATTACAATAATAAATAAAACCCATCTTAGTTCACTACAGAAAACACATAGAAACATAGTACAGAATGTGCACACATAGGGGTATTCTGCATTCTCCAGCTATATGAAGGAAACTTAGAAAAAAACCCTGAAGAAACTCACTCCAGTTGTAGTAAGCAGTAGGAGGAACATTACTCATAAATATTAATAACTAGCAGGAATGCTTAACTGCTGTTTTATTCAGGATCTGCTTTGAATACATCCTCTTAGAAAAAGAAAAAACATAATAAGTTTAAGTGTAGGAAACAAGGACTCTGTATGAATTATATGCCTCTCTAAAGCACGTGCATCTAGGTATATACTAAAATTTGGCAATGTATTTAATTTTGTTTCCATTTATGCTGTTGACAAGGCAAGCAATCAATTAGCTAATATTTTTCTAATTTGCAAGTAAAAGAAATAGGAGAACATGAAATCAGATAAAAGCCTGTTGCTATCAGGCACAGTGGTTCAGGGTGGTTCAGAAGGCACCAAAGTGTGTTCCACACTGCCCTTTGCTGGCTAAATCGAGCCACAGATCATCTCCCAGTGGAAGCAGCTGCATGGCAAAAATATGCATTTCAACTGGATTTGATGCAATTTCTTCATGTCTCAGTCATAAAAACTATTAATGTAATATAAACAAAACTCCATCCATTCATGCCTATAACTGATAACATTTTTAAATAGCACATATTTTTCCCACACAGTTTTTCTATAGCAACAGTTCTACATATTTTTCACTCTGAGAACACAATAATTTAAAATGGGTCAAATATTTTCTTTTAGGAAGAAAGAAAACAGTCTCTTTCTCATGCTGGTTTTTGCTTATGAAAGAAATAATGTTCCAGTCTGGTTTAAAGTGCTGCAACACAGTCGGACTGGCACAGCTCCAGAGATGAAATCCTCTGGCAGAGCAAGACTGAACCTGTTGGAGCTGAGGAAGGACTGACACTTCATCAATCTGGTCTGCCAGGGGAGGAGCTGCCACATGGCACCACAACCTTCTACTGAAAGCAATACCTGCCTTGAGTCAGTTTGAGAAATAACCTGTGACAGTTGTTTAGTTTCTTGTTACTTTTCAACATTTAATGAAATAAACACAAAAAACCATCCAGTGTTTGTGAATGCCCATGCAAATGCTGTAATGGTGTTGCTACAGCATGAACTGCAGATTTATACTGGATGCCAGGATGAAGTTTCTATCCAGGGAAGATCCACCAATCCAAGGGTCTGCTCTGAACCATCACAGCAGGATCTGTGAACCTCACATAGACACATGCAAGCCTCCTAGTAGCTTCCCAGGCATTATATACTAATATTATCCCTTTCTAAAAGATGAAGCACTGAGACCCAGAGAACATAAGCACTATAGCCATCATAACATGGGAACTGCAAAACCATAAGCTAGTTCTTAGAAATGGATGCTTTCTTTCTGTTGCCTGTTTTGTTTACTTTTTAAAAAAGGTAGTGTTAATTTTAGCACTATTAACTAGCTTTGACTGTTGGCTGGTTCCTTTCTCATCCAAGAAAACAGAGAGGAGCTTTTACTCAACACCACAAATGCCTTTGTTCCTATCTGCACAAAATTAAAAGAATCTGACCTTCTTTCAGGATCAACCATCCATTCTCCTTCCCAGTCCCAGCCCTTTGGGGGTAGAAAGTACTCTCTTTTCAGTTTGATTTTTCCTGTAACATCAGAAAACTTGTGGCGACCAACAAGTCCTGAGGTACCCCACTTTCCAAAAAGGAGAGCCTGATTTTCATACTGTGTGGGAAGAAAGCAAAAATCCAATTATTATTTAGGAATAATAAACAGCTTTTAGGAGGAAAAAAATATATATTTATTTATTATAATGGAAACACTTTACTATAAATTTACTTCCTCTGAAATTAAGTACTCCCTTTCCACATTACTCTGCAATGCCATCATCAATTTGTTTCTTTCATTTTCTTCTATGCTGCCTGGTAAACAATCTTCTGAATGTAATGCCTCCCTAAAACTACAGTAAAAATTTCTCTAAATTGAAGCTCTGTTAAATAAAATTATGTTACATTGTTCAAAGAAGTTCCTTCTGTTCCCTAAATGCATGATTTTGCCATTCATTTTCATCTCAAATCTCCTATTTAAAAAATTTTCTTTTGTAATATGTAGAACTGAATCAAAATCTAACCATAGTAGTTACCAGGGGCATGATTCTGATGTCAGCCCAGTCTATTTCCCCTCCTGGGATTATTTGTAGTTTATGATGGTCTTGAGTTTTCTGCCCTTATTCCTGGAAAATTGTTGGATTGTTGAAGACCAACAAAAGAGACATTCAATACCTCTTAAACTGTATACTTAAATAATGGCTTTGAACACCCATTGCTTTAAGTGACTTAGTACAGCACTACTAAGTATTTAAGCATAGGTGCAACAGTGACATCACTGTAAAAATGTCTTTTTATTAGCTATTTTACTGCTACTGGATTATATGTGCCATTAGGTGATGTAGCATATAAAACACACCTGCTACTACCATCCAAAACATCTATTATTTGCTGTGGGAGTATTTCAAGCATTTGAATACTGAATTTGTTAACTCTTCTCATTGAAATGTTATTGTATTATAGCATTTTATCAGCCACAGTAAATTTTCCGCTGCTACAAAAGAACTATTATTAAGCAAAACCACTTGTATGCAAGCATCATTTGTAGAAGTGAAGAAGCAATTAAAAAAAGGGATTATTCACATGCCAAAACATAATAGTTTAGATCTCTATCTTAATTCCACTGATAAAAATCTAAAATAAACATACTTGAAATCACTGGAGTTAACCAGATTTGTAGTGACTAACCAGTTCAGAATCTGCCCTGCTGAAGTTCATCTGGTGGGCACAATGGACTTGATCATGAATTGCCTTGAATGGGTTCCTCTTGTTTCCTTCTAACAAACACTACTCTCTCTTTCTGTCAAGCATGCAAAGAAATTCAAAAGAGCTCCAGCTGCACTGAATTCCCAACACTCACATCCAAGTATAAAGTAAGAAAGCAATGCTGGACATACCATTTCTGCAAAAACACTGAATGTTCCCTCTGCAAAGCTATTAAACTTCTTTTCAACTGCACTGAGCCCCAGCCAAATGTTAATGCGCAGCTCTGCAGGCATTTTGACATCTTTCGTCTTGTCCTGTGGGTACTGGCACACAAACAAAAATGTTATTCTTTGCTCTCTTATGGAGGTATCATAGCTTTCAGTAAAATATATCTATTAACAAAGAGATATGAGTAACAATACATATTTATTTATCTCCTCCTGTACTGCTTTTTCTCAAAAGCCAGTAATAAGTACTACAGGAGGAAAACATTCTTTAAATGGTACCTGCCTAGGGCATGTAAAAACCAAACACATTAATGGTAGTATCATCCCTGTTCCTGTATATTCTCTCCTAAGTTTCATTCAGCAATGAGTTTTCAGTTTTGACAACAACTTAAAACTTCAATGTTGATAATTGGAGTATCTTGTTGGGAGACTCTGGAAATGCAGAGGTTAGCAGGGATGGTTCAGTAAAAGCAGAATTAATGGTGGTTTGAATAAAACCATGAAGATACATGCTTGTCTGCATTGAGGGATTCATGAATATAACGACCAGTAAAATTAAAAACTCTGTAAGTGCTCTTGTTTTACTGTCAGATTGCTTTTCTCCTGGTTAAGTTTATTTCAGTTGAATACAATATCAACTTAGATGGAGAAAGGCATTCCCATTCAAGAGTAAGACTCAAGTCAGAGAGAACTTCTGGGTGTAAACATGGTCTATTGCTTACAGAAAACCATCCAAAACTTTGAATAAGTTTTTGGAACTTCTCTGACTTACACTTATTATTCCCTCTGAAAATTTCCATTTATGTCCAAATATCAACTTAAGTTGGTATCAACTGGAGTTGTTATCAACCCCAATCCCCAAATATCAATTCCAGTAACACTTTAAAAGTTCTATCACAATTTTGAGCTCTTTTAGAAAAGTCTCAGAGATAGGGGCCAATACTGGTTCTAACTGGCTTATGATAAACTTAAAAATTCTGTGATATTTTGAAGAAGCCATATGCAGTTGGCTTCTAATCTGTCCTGAGTTTGACACCTCACTGTTCATCGTTTGTTTGCATGTTTCATACTCATGTCAGACGGCACATCAATTCAGGGTGTTAATTATTAATTAAGGAGAAAAAAATAGTACCTTTAAGAAGATTGTTTGGGTCTTTCCACAATATTTACCAGATGACTCAGGGCTTGCTGTGGAGTACAGCACTTGGTGTGCAGGAACACGAGCATAGGCCAGTCTTTTCTCCCCTCGGATCATCCATATGATCACATCAGGCATGCTGTTTTGTGGCTGAGGATTATTTGTGGGGAAAGGAGAGTTAAGAAGAGTAATTAATTGAACAATAAACTAATCTAGAGCTGAGAAAAGAGAAACATAAACAAGGGCTTATGTGAAAGGATTTATAATTTCGAATCATGAATCACGACAAACATGATAAATAGAGGGAATTGCTTTGTTTTGCAAGTAAATCAATATATAGTTCTGAAAGGATAATAAAAAATACTATTATTAGATTTTTGGAAAGCAAAGTAAGTTTTATTTTAAAAAATCCTTATGTCTTTTATAAATTTTTCTAGAGATGTTTTGAATCTCAAGTCCCTTAAGGTGATCATAGTGACAGGATGCAATATGCTTTGGACAGACCTGCTACATATTGAAGGGCTTGTGATGCTTCCACATTAAGGGTATGTAATTGTAAGACTTTTAGCAGAAGAGAGAAACCACCTGCTACCTTTTTGAAGTTCTGTGCCTACCTTTGTGAGCTAGCTGCAAGTCTGGCCAATTAATTTCTCTTTTATTTTTTTAAATCAGTAGCTCTACCAAGCAGAAGCAACAAATTAAAATAAAACCCATTTCTAAAATGTTGTGAAAACCAGTTATGAGATAGCCAAGAGGAAAAGAGAAAACATTGGTGAAAATTTAAAAAAAAATCCACAGAAATAGATTTAACTCTGTTAGAAGTTGATTACTATGGCTACAAGCTGTGGAAATCCAACATATACCCTGCAGTCCCTGAACCAGAAAAGTGACTTGCAACTCAGGAAGAAAGGAGAGGACAGAATTGTCACTTAAACAGAATAGGGTCTATTCTACCAATCACAGAGTGATCATTACCCAACACACATTCTCAGTGAGAACACCTAACAAATGAGTTTTGTTTAAGCAAATTGCAATTACATGTTTACTTTCACAGCATCTGAAATTACTATTCTACGGAGAGTGACTATTACTTGATCAGCAGTGAACTTTACACCCATTTGTGTTAGACAGGTATTGTTAAACTAACCAGTACTGCTAAACCAAACACCAGTATTGTGAAGCACTAACCTCTTCGCTCAGTTGCAGTAATCTATCCAACCAGTCCTCAATTTCTGTCAGAGTGGCTTTCACCTCAGTAGCTTCACTTCTCATCCTTGCTGCTGCTTCTCCGATCTGTTTGAGAGACTTGAGGCGCAGCTTTTCTATCTGAGTGTCAAGGACTGTAATATTAGATTTGCCTTCTATGAGGGGAAATGGTTTGCTGAAAAGAGAATGTTTATTATGGTTAATAATATAAGTGGCTCTTATTTAGTTACACTCTAAATGCAGACATGCAAATGGACTGAGTGCCGTCATTTCCTGTGATTGAAAACCACTGGAACAGAGCCATTGCATCTGTTCTGCAGAGACTTTCACCTCACAAGGTATTTATAGTAAGCAAGGGTAAGGCTGTACTTACATAACAAGCACCAAGGTAGAACACCCTGAGGTGTTTGCTTTAATGCAATTGCTGCGAATCAAACCAAGGAAAGTCCATTTCTCTATATACTCACAGTAAAAAATTATTCTCTCAAAATGTACATCTCAAAACTTCAGAGGAAGTTCCTGCCTTCAGAGGAAGATTAGGGTCCTTTCCCTCAGTGGAAACTGTATATTCTCAGAAACTCAGTATACAAACATGGTTTGTGGCTATGACTAGATTTATCTAACCCTCTGGCAAGAAAACATCAAAGAACTCTATAAGAAATCCGTGACACAGAACTTTTGAGTCAGCAGAGGGCAGAGTAAGTATTCAATGGAACGATGAAGCCACAGAATCCTGAGTTAGAAGGGACTCTCAAGGATCATTGAGCCCTGCCTCTGCACAGAACACCCCCAAAAAATCACACCATGTGTCTGAGTGTGCTGTCCAATTCTTTCGGAAAAATGAGAGGAGGTTTGAGGAAAAGGCAGCTTTTCAAAGACCAATGAGTGTATCTCTTTAGCAGAGTTCATTAAAATGTCTTCAACATGATATTTTACAAAAAGTTTCAAAATTTCCAAAGACACTGCCTAGTTTCTCTTCTTTGACCTACCTTTAATGCTATGAACTTCTAAGGGTTTTGATTCTGTAAAACCTTGATAGTGACTATTGTGCCTTCCACTAGAGTTAGTTCTACGAATCTGAATGCAAGGGCTGTCTGCCCTGGGAGCTACTTTGACATCAATCACATGTTCCAGATCACAACCTTCAGAAAGTCAAATAATTTTAGGTTTAAGTATTGCACTGAAAACTCTCTCAAACTCCTGACTCATTTAAGCCTTAGCATAGCAAGGAAAAATCTTCCATGAATTCAACACAGGGAGCTATGCCTTTGACAGAGGTTTTTTGAGTTTGTTGAAAAAAAATCCCAAAAGAGAGTTGTATCCCATCAGCAAAATGAAGTTCATTTGGTGCTATTTTTAAGTGCTATTGCTCCATAATTGTTGAGTGATATTTTATAAAATAATGGTCTGAATTAATAACAGTGCAAATATGCGTCAGGATGAGGAAATGAACTGAAGCTTCCACACTGGTTCCATGTGACAAAAGTTTGCCCTTCACATTTTACTTTCCTCGAGTTTGTCAGTCCTTTTTATCTGTTTCTTTCAGATCACAGCAATCTTTGAAGTTATTAGTTTATATTTTTGTGTAAGTTTTCTATCATGTAATTCTTTGCTAGTACATACTGACCTCCACTGTTTGTTTTTCCTCTGCTAACTTTTATATTGGCTCAACAACATGATGAAATTGTTCTCTCATTTCATGTTCTTTGTTATTTCCTCTTATGGACCAAAATTGTTCTGTCATTTTCCCTTTACTTTTCCTGTGCTGTTTTATCACCCACTTATTTACTCTCCCCATCTCAATATCTCCTTTTTGAATGTCTCTTTCTCATACAATTCCTTCCTCTCTATTTAGAATTTATTCTCTTTCAAAACTCGAAATGCTGACTCCTTCTGCCTTCTCTGAATACCCCCATACATACAGACACATTGACTAAAAGCTTATTCAAAAATACAATCTTTATGGCCCATAATCCCTGCTTAACTTTTGATTTTTTTATTTTGGGCTTACCAGTGAAGTACTAGACTTTCTTCCCTCTTTAGTTTCAGAAATAACATTGAAACACAGGTAAACCAAAGGTACATGAAGAATTCTAAAGAAGGATGGATGCAAGAAAGGCAGCAGAGAGACCTAATATCCATTTGAGAAAAATCCTGCCTCAGATTTTTTTCAAGAGATACTGTTTTGTCTTATCACTGTCAGTAATAAAACTATCCTGAGATAATGGAGAATTACACAACCAGATGGATTATTTGGTTGGCAATATCCATGATGTTTTACTTTTGGAATTTCAGTTCTTAGGTCAATTCATGGGATTAGTCACTTTTACAGTCCTCACAATTTGTTTTCTGACTTAGCAGAGGCAATAACGAAGATTCTGAGCAGGCCTGCAATGATAACATAAGAGATAACAAAAATTCTTTTACCTTATGTCTTCTGTAAGTTCATCAATCAGCTTCAACCACATCTCAGCTAATCTGTTTTCAGACACTTTAGCCTGCATTCCTGATTTTAAGGTGGCTAAGTTGGATTGCTGAGGAATTTAAAAGAAAAGAATTTGCACTTAGAAACTTCCCGTGTGGTTTATGGTCAGTAGGAGTTTCAAGATTTTGATCTTATTTATTCATCAGAGTTAAGGCCAAACCAAAAAAAGACTCATGTTTAAACTTAATTTGTATTTTACAGGACTATTCTGATGTGCCCCCCCACTGTATTTAACAAAACATGCAAATAACAGTCCCACAGACTTAACAGCTCCAACCAATACTGAGGACTCTTCCTTCCCTTGGGAATTCCCTGTGGCTTCAAGCAGGAGTGTGCTGAGCCTTGCTACAATACAGGCCTAGGATTAACAGTGCCATTTGTTACACCAAGCAACTTTTAATTTTAATTTGTTACACCAAGCAACTTTCTCATTACACCTCTAAATGAAAACAAGTGAAAATGAAAAAGAAAGATTAAATTTCTTACCAGTCTTTCAGCCATGTTTAGGATCACATTCACAGGGTCTAATCTATGACTTATGTCCTCCCAAAAAGAAGTCAGTGTTACAACTGGCTTTGTGTTTGCCCATGGCAAGTAGTAATAATAATTACCTGGTGTGAAACATTTGTATGTAAGGTTTAGAATTCATGGCAGGAATACATACTGCACACTGTTGCTACATTCATATCATTTATGTACTACAAATCATTAAGAACATATGAGCTGCTTCAAATTCACAAAAGCATTTGCATTTTCAAGCTCCTATAGCATCTGTTGAATGGTAAACATTCAAATTTGTTTCAAAATCCAGCAGATTTTAAAAAATAAATTAGCTGTAAACATACTCTTTCCCATAACATACTGATTTAGATGGCACATTATTATAATTTTATCCTTGAAATAAAATATTCAAATAATAATTTTCTAGAGTAAGTCTGATTATTTCATTTCATAGACAGGACAAAAAACCAAAAAAACAACTACTCTTTGCCATTAATAAAAAAAATATATATAGCCAAAATGTATTTTCCTGTGATCTAGCTAATTTGTTTATTTCAAGGCTGAGAGATGCATGACTTTAAAACAAGCTATTATTTTATTCTAAATCAGAATATTCAAAGCATGTTTTCCCTACTTAACTCAAGATACATCTAAAATAACGTGATTTCTTCTCCTGGCAAAGTTTGTGTCTGTCTAGTACATGGTCAAAAGATTTCACTGAATTCTGAATTTCACTGAATTTTCACGGTCAAAATTTCACTAATAACCTCAGCAGGGCCTTGCAGCACCAATTCCATAAACTCAACTTCACCTCAGAAGCTCTGAAGAGCCCCACGCCCTTTTCTGTCCCATTTTCAGGAAGCGTTCGGTGCAGTTTGGGCTGGCACTCCAAAGCTCCAAAGAGCACCTCCACAAGGCCCTTTTGGAGCGTTTCACCCCCAGGGCAGAGCTCCCTTACCATCGAACACGGCGCGGCTGTACTGGGTCGTGGAGGCCAGAGGTTTGCAGGTGCTGTCGAACTTGTTGCCGTAGTTGCCGATGCTCACCTCGAACTGGATGGGCTCCCCCGTGTCTTGCAGCATGGTGGCAGAATGAAACACAGCAGCCAGGCAGAACTTCCGTCTGCGCTGGTATTTCTGCCAAAACAACCTTTTCAGTTGTGCTTCTAAACAAGACCCACAATTATAGGAAAACAACAGCAATATCTAAACGGAAATAATAACTTCAATATTTTTACTGTTTTCTGAGAAGAAACCAAAAAAACATAATGTGTATAATAAATTACTCTATTTGATATTATAAGACTTCTTGCTACAAGGGCACAACATTTTTGTTGCCACTACTCCTCAGCCACCAGTAAAGGCCTCTCTTAACTTGGAGAATGAACTCTACTGTACTGATTTTAATGAGTTAGATCACTCTCTAAAAACAACCAGCCAAGGCACATCTCCACTACCAACAGTGACAATAAAACAAGGATTTACCTCGACAACCAGTAAGTCATCATTAGGAATCATTTCTAATTTTTTATTAACAGGCTTGCTTTCAGATAATGTAGATAGTTCAACCAGAATTCTCCCTCTATATGCAACTCCTTCTCCCTGTAACATAAACAAATGAAATTTTATATATCTGCCCTAAAGAAGCGTATATTTTGCATATATTATAATCACTGAAGTGTTCCCAAAACTCCTGCAGAGGCATGGATGGAACCTATTGGATCAAGTGAAATAAAGTAGTTGGCTTAATGCTAGAAGTGAAAAACATATTTATGCAAACAAGGAAAGAAGAAACACAAATGCATGCAAAGGTGCAGTTAGTGAAAATTGTCAAAATCATTGCTGCTCCTTCAAAAATTTCTTTAAAACAATACCTGATAGGAATGGAAAATACTATCATACTTCCTTATTAATCTTAAATATAAAATATTATTCAAAAATAAAGAGTGAGAGGTGTGTAATGTGAAAAAACCATTAAAATTATTAATTCATTGATTAAAATGAATTGGGTTAATTCTTTTATTAAAAACAATAAAGGCAGAAACTTACCTTTCCAAAGTTTAATTCATCATATGGGTCTGGGAATCCAGTGTATTCTCTTGGACTTCCATAAAAGTTTAGGTAACAAGGCCCAAATGTCGGTAAAAAGCCAACTTCAGTTTCTCCAGAGTTTACTAACAAAAGACATTACCATTATAACTTTAATTACCATATTGAGCCAGAAAGAAACAAATAACATTACTATCAAATCCATTAGAAGAAATGTTAGATATTAGTTAGGTATTAGTAATGTGAGAGCCCTTTATTCTCTGGATATGCCATATGAATTTAAATTATACCACTGCCTGTACTGGTACCTAACTTCTTTCTTCACTGCACAGCACTTACACTAAATGCAGCAAAACACTTCATGCAACACAACACTTCATGCAGCAAAAATCCCACAGAATGAGGAGAATTTATGTCCCACTCCAAATATATGGCTTTAATTTATGTGCAAGGGTAATATGCTCTTATGCTAACAGAAAACATGTTTGCTAGAAAAAGTGGAGCTGAGTAAAACAACATTTGCAATCACTAAATGTGCAGGCCAATGATCAAACTAAACAGCCACAGAAAAGATGCACTCTCTAGTAGGAAAAAAGAGATGAGAAACAGGTCAACTTTGCAACAGAAATTTCCTGGAATGACCTGCAGCTCAGAGAGGGATGCAGTTATTTCTCACAGGAAAAGAAGGCTGAGGTGGGACAGTGACAGTAAAGGGCTGTGCCTCGTGTGGCCATGCCACTACTGAGTGACACGAGTGGATTGTAAAAGTGGATGTGATGTCTTGATGTCATTTCCTGTCAACAAAGTCACCTATAACCTGCACAATATAAAATAAAGATTTGCAGTTCTCTATTTTGCATTTGGCTATTTTCACACCCTTACCTCTGAATCAGAAACAGCTCAAAAATTGAATGAAAAAAAAAATTTGAATGATGTCCAATTTTTAAAAAATTCTAAGACTGAACTGTTCACATCAGATCTCAGTATGGCTAGATTTAAGATAAAGACGTGTTAAATAAATGCATTCACTACTTACTGATGTCAATAAATTAAACAGAGTATAAATTTAGCAAATATAGACAACAAAAAATAAAAACCTCCCAAAACTGGAATAAAAATAATTTATTTTCTATTTTTTGAATTTTAAAATTCAATTGTTTTCTTTTAGAAGGCCAATGATCATGTATAATAGAAAGTGACTCTAAGAAATTACTTCAGCCTTTACCTTAATATTACTTTATTAAGAAAGGATAGTAAATGAAGTACCATGTGGATGAATGTTGATTACCTTTCAACTGCACTCCACTTGTATTTCTTTCTCACTACTTAAATATTTACCAGAAAGTCTTTCAAACCTGGATGTCCACCTGGAAAATGTCACCTCTCCAGGTAGTAACAGAATCAGTTTTTATTAGCTTGTTTAGCTTGCTAAGCATAAGCAAAACAGCCACTAATTATTTAAGGCAGTTATTTACTTCTGCAGGGCTCTGCAGTTGCAAATATATCTGTGAGCTCATAGCTAAGTTAAAAAATTTCAAGCCATTGTTAGACCAAGCACTCTGTAATTGAAGCAACTGCATGCTCATCTCTAACACACAGCTCGAAGCACCAGCCAAAGAGAAATATTTTCAAACAAATTCCAGTGCCAAAACTGCTTTATGTTTGATACTCTTTAATCACAACGGTGAAATCTTTTAGACAAAGAATTATTGAAAGTATTTTTAAGGTGATGGAGTATCTTAGGCAATACTCTTCAGTTTGGGCAATGGAACACAAAATCAGTAACAGGTGAAGAGATAAACCTTCATATGATGAAGCCCCTGTTCCCGAAGATGAAAAATCTATATTATGAAAAGAGAAGTAGTTACATGACGAGTGACAATAGCATTGAGAAAAAAAAAAAAAAACATCACAAAGCAATCTCCTTTAAAAATAAAGTTGAAAGCCTGAGAGAAAATAAATTTCATATGGGCTAGAATTTTGCTTCTGGTTAATATATGACGGTATTACTTTTCCTGTATAAATTCCAAAGGGCAAAAATCCAGCATATATCTGACAAAATATCTTGTTTTAGTGCTTATTTTTCAGCTTTGTACAATTCTCCTCCGCACAAAATATAGATTTATCTTTAAAACTACTTTTAAAATCATAAGGACGTTTTAAAACCCCACTGCATTTCAGGACACCTTAGGATACCTACATTTACATTTACTGAGAACTATAGACTAGTTCAGTCAGAAGCCAGAACAGGCCTCAGCACAGCACTAAAGAGGAGATAACAGAAATGGCTATTCCAGTGCCAGTACCTGAGCAGAGAGAGAAACCAAAGCAATCTCCCCAGTTACTGAGTGCCTGGGTTTGAAGTGTAAGTGCTCTGTAACTCAGCTGCAGCTCAGGATACACACTCAGAGGGGAGCACAAGTGATCCCTCCAGATCTGAACTGTCCCCACCAGCCCAACCCCTCTCTCTTGGCTTGCCATTGCCTTTTCCTTTTGCTTCTGGCTGTGCACAGGATATATAAAAAGAATATTTGCATAAAGTCTTACTTCAACAGCAGCCCTTCTAAGAGGACTATTTTATAAGCTTTTATGTGACTGAATATACAATTCCATCCAATTCTTGACTCAAGTCAGTACAGGATTGGAGCCACTAACTTTGTTTTTAGTGATATAGTCACGAATTTAAGGACAAATTGGTCTGTCTCAGACAAGTATATATCATATAGATTTTATAAATACAACAGAAAAAAGTAATTTAGATTCGTATTGTGACAATGCTGAAAATGGTTTCGAGACAATGTCCTTCAAACTGTTGTAGACAGTCAGAAAAATACATGTTAAGCCTGTTTAACCTTGAGCTTTACAATGCTGCTTGGATAACTAATATGCCAAGCTATGTTCACTAAAAAGATAAAAAACAATTTTTCTGGCAAGCTAACAGAAAATCCTAGTGTGGGAGCTGGCCCAATTGTATGAAAGAACTCACTATAAAAAGAGGTGATTACCGATTTGGATCCCAAAGAAATTATCAATAATCACAAGATTATATTAGAATATAAATGTAACTGGATTTTTTCTAATATTTTCCAAAATGTTGGCAGAAATATTATTTCTTATAATATTTTAAAGAAGAGTTTTATTACAAAGCTATTTCCCAATGGGAACAATATGTTAGGCACCTCATATCTTGTCTAACTTCTTTTCTTGTAGTTAATCAGTTTTGGGTTTTAGCTGTATGAAATTACATATCCAGCCATCCCTACTGATTGAAGCATATGAATCAATTGTCTGCAATCATAGCAGTGCAATCAAAATCAGAGTTACAAAACAGGAATACAGAGCACTTGTGCAATGAGATGCAGTGGCTACTTCTAGTCAGCTGCTGATCAGAGCAGAGACTGACACAAGTTCCCCAGCATCTGCAAGCAGCCCAGTGGTGTCCAGGAAATGAGTATGTGGCTCTAAATGGTTCCTTTAGGCCAACTACTCAGGAACATTCCACAGCTTTTAGGTTCTCTTCTCAGAGATAGAACAGATACTCATGAGGTAGCAAAAGGAGTCTTGCTTACAAGTATCCAAAGAACTGGTTCTGAAGCAGTGACTCCAGATTGCCTTGAAATTAAATATGTTATTAAGCATCTAAGTAAATTTGCATATCTTACACATGGTAGATTGTGATATCACACCGTTTTCTGAATTTGGGAAAGTACTCACAAATTTACTCAGTTCATTAACATATATATATAGTGGAAAACCAAATCTTGAATTATTGCTATTTCCACCATCATGTGGTTTAGTCATTACAATTTTAATACTTTACTTTTAAAAGTCCCATAGAATGTTTTCTAGGAGCATTGTTTTGAAAATTTCAAAAGGAACAGACAATCCTGTTGCCAGGGAATTGAGAAACTATAGATAAATATATACTTTCTTAGAACACTGATCTTTGCCATTCTGTGTAACTCAAGAG